>NC_061100.1:143992315-144012315 GCF_015104395.2 Macrobrachium nipponense | reverse complement strand
TAGCTTACAAATGCAGTTTTCGACCATATCTGACGAGCTAAAGTTGACCGAATGTCGAATTTTTTATATATATTTTTTTTTATTTTTTTTTTATATGCAATTATTTCGGAAATAAGAAAAGCTACAACTTTCAAATATTTTTCGTTTTATTCTACATGAAATTTGCGCACATTTTATTTTCATATATAAAACTCTATGAAATGCCTAATATGAAACGGAAGCAAATATTCCGAGAATGGGACTTACGCATTTCGGAGATTTGTGGCGGAGAATCCGCGCGCGGAGGGAACGGAAAGTTTTTTTTAAAAAATTCACCATAAATTCAAATATTGTGCTAGAGACTTCGAATTTGTTTCACGATGAAGATAAATGACTGAATATTACTAGACTGTAAGAGTTTTTATCTTACAATTGCGTTTTTCGACCATTTCGGTAGAGTCAAATTTGACCGAACGTGGTTTTTTTTTCTATTTATCGTGATTTATATGCAAATATTTCGAAAATGAGAATAGCTACAACCTTCAACTATTTATTGTTGTATTATACATGAAATTGCGCACATTTTCATATATAAAACGTTATGTAACGGCTAATTTAAAATGGTGCAAACATTACCACAATCGCACGTATGATTTTTTCGGAAGAGTTACCGCGCGGACGTAAAGAAAATGTTATTTTTTTCATAAATTCACCATAAATCGAAATATTGTGCTAGAGACTTCCAATTTGTTGCAAAATGAAGGTAAATGCTTGAATATTTACTAGAATATAGCGTTTTAGCTTACAATTGCGTTTTCGACCATTTTCGGTAGAGTCAAAATTGACCAAAGGTTGAAAATTTGTCACTTATCATTTTTATATGAAAATATTTCAAAATTGATAAAAGCTACAACCATGGGTTGTTTTTAGTTGTATTGTGCATGAAATTGCGCACATTTTCCTATATAAAACTTTATGTAACGGCTAATTTAAAATGGTGCAAACATTACCACAATCGCATGTATGATTATTTTCGGAAGAGTTACCGCGCGGACGTAAGGAAAAAGTTTTTTCATAAATTCACCATAAATCGAAATATTGTGCTAGACACTTCCAATTAGTTGCAAAATTAAGTTAAATGATTGAATATTACTAAAATATTAAGAGTTTTAGCTTACAATTGCGTTTTTCGACCATTTCGGTAGAGTCAAAGTTGACCGAAGGTTGAAATTTTGGCACTTATCGTTATTTATATGAAAATATCTTAAAACTGATAAAAGCTACAATCATGAGTATTTTTTTGTTGTATTCTACATAAAAATGCGCACATTTTCATATATAATACTCTATGTAACGGCTAATTTAAAATGGTACAAAAATTATGTCAAAGTGACGAAATAATTTCAGAGATGTTTCACAGATACTTTTTAGTGCGGCAAGAAAGAAATTCGCGCTTGCGCGCCTGCGTAACGATTGTAAACAAAACAACACCTTGATCCGTGAACTCCCAGCATCCCCCAAGGCGCGTGATTCAAGAGTTTTCGGCTGGTAGGCCTAAAAGTATTTTTCCGCGAATTTTTAAAAAAACTTTTGTATGTCGACGTAAAATACGTCCAGTCGGCACCCGAGAGACAAAAAATGTCGACGTAAAATACGTCCAGTCGGCGTTTAAGGGTTGATAAGGTACTCTTGTATTTACAATTTCTTATTTACTTCCACTGGGCATTTTCTCGTTGAATATCACGTCACAACAAAGTATAAGTTATCCTTGGTTTCTCCTACTATATATTAACTACATTCAAAAAGTTCTCAGCAAAGAGCTGAATAAAGGTCAAGATAGTGCCAAATGCAGTAAATGTGATTTTTAACTATAAACGATTGAACGTAAATGTTAAATGGCTTGACATCTTAAGTATAAAGAATAATAGTATTATCGCACATGCAGTTACTGATGGCTACTAGCCAACAATGCATAAAAACCTAACTTAACGTTCTTTGATTCTTCCCTAATTCTTATCATCTTGAAAAGAAAAAAAAAAGAAAAAAATGACGCCCATGCAATAAACTGGCACAAATTGCAATTCTTTTTTTAACCTTTTCCTCAGTTGCACAGACGAATTTTGCTCTACTCGAAGAACAAACAATGTTCAGCCATCAGGAGCACTTGCTGATAACAACATAAAAACAAGAATGGCATAAAAGAAGAACTGGGATAGAGGGGAGAAATGTTGATAACATAAGGAGAGAGAGAGAGAGAGAGAGAGAGAGAGAGAGAGAGAGAGAGAGAGAGACCAACTTTGAAAAGAGACAGGGATGTTATTTATTTAAACAGACAGACAAAATTATACGCATTTAGTAATCTAAAAATCTTACATATATTACAGAGAGTAAATTAATCGGTAAATATACTTTTTACTTCCTCAAAACAGAAATTAAACGAGTCAATTCCGAATAGCGAATTAGCATTAAAAAACCGACCGCAGAAAGATGAAAGGGCGGATCTGGCCGGTCATCAATCGATGGATTGGTTTTAAATCTGGAATCACTTCGATTTGATCATTCATTTGTAAATAAAATAAATATTCAAAATAAATATTTCAAGTGCAAAATCTGAAATTAAATGTCCTGATCCTCTCAGTTCATGGGCAGTATGTTTTAAATTGAATATTCTTGCCCTGTCATTTCGGACTTTTTTTTTCCCTTTCAATAAAAAACAAATAATCATGTCAAATAAGAATCTTAAAGGAAAAAATTATACTCATTTTAGCGTTGGTAAGGATACTGTCAGCGACCATAACCCGCATTTACTGTTTTTCCTTAAGGAACTTACGACGCACTACGCTGAAGTAGACGGAATCCCAGGTACAAACCCGATCACTTACAGAATGATGAAATAAATGTAACTCAGGAGGTGACATTTTTTGGCCTGGTCAGCCACAATTCATCAATGAGCCCGACCGAGATCGATGAGCCTGCAAGACTCACAGCCAACACCAAAACAAAGCTACTGCTAGGAGAAGGATGTTACGTATAAAATAAATTGCTATGCAAATCAAGACAACTGCGTAATCAGCTGTGCCTACACAGTAACGCATGAATTCGAAAAGGTATCACAGATAAACTAAATTATAAACATTTTATTTCGAAAATGTGCAACAGATACACTAAAATTATTAACATTTTATTGTGGTGCAAAGAAATGAAAAATATGCTATTAAAACCCCATACACTCATTTTGCTACCCAATTTTTTTATTTATTTAATTTTTTTGTATTACCTTGAAAAGGCCAAGGGAATGCGCAGTTCAGTTCTTACCCTCACTTCTCTAGGCCAAAATCATATCGAAAGAAACCTCTTCCCTTAGACAAAATAATATTCAGAATAGGGAATTTAGAGTGAAAATCCAGGTATAGCACAAAAATTCGAAATTCTATGGAGTGGCGCCCCACAAGGGGAAATTCACTCATTTCGTCCTCAACATCTTAATGAAAAACAATACCACCTTAAACTTGCCTAAGGAGTTAAAGATCCTCAGGGCACATGTGTGTGCAGGGACAACAAATAGGCGGTGGCATCTACACTCTGTTTTTTTCCATCTGTCCATCCGCATGTGGCGTTTGCGCATGGTAACGCTGCATCCCGGGCTTTGAATAATATCCTATTTCGAACATTAACGGTGTAATTCACATATTGTAAATTATTATAACACTTTTTAGTTGCAAATGTACACCCAGATATCCTTTTATTTAACTAAAAGTTACACATGGCGTAACTATTTAAAGCCCCGGACGCAGTGTTACTATGCGCGACCACCAGAGGCGGATGGACAGATGGAAAAACTGAGCGGAAACGCACAAAGACCCACCACAAAATGAAAGCTAATAAAACAAAAGCCCTGGTAGTACGGTATGTTGAGATCATACTAACAATATTCAACGAAGAAATTATCAAGAGAATGCGTGGAAAAATATTCATACTTAAGATCAACAATATATCACTAGATAGTCAAGTTAACAAATTCAAAGACGACTAGCAAAATAATTCCCCCACTTGAAACGTTTACAGCCCTCAACCAGGAATCACTGCATTATTTGCCTAAGACATTTCATACAGTAACTATATGACTGCCAGCTCAAGCGAAATGATGTAATGACATGAAATATTATCAATGACACTGCAATGACTATCAACATAGGGGCTCCAATTTGAACTACATAGTGTCTCCGAGATAAAACTAGCCTTCCAGCTCTTCATTAAAAGATCAACTTAACAATATCCTCAATATTTCCAAACCTATATAGACAACCATTTGAACTAAAAACTGAAAAATTGCATCAATATGCATGTTGACCCTGTTTGACATAGAATTAAAAAAACGAATCCTGATCAAAATACCGTTGGAAAGCGGGGGACAGGAGACCACAAAAACACCACCTGTGAAATTTAATATACTCAGGC
This sequence comes from Macrobrachium nipponense, assembly GCF_015104395.2. Taxonomy (NCBI): domain Eukaryota; kingdom Metazoa; phylum Arthropoda; class Malacostraca; order Decapoda; family Palaemonidae; genus Macrobrachium; species Macrobrachium nipponense. The sequence goes on along the minus strand of NC_061100.1, from coordinate 144,007,878 downwards.
ACTTACAGGAATCAATCACCACTGACTCCATCGTAATTCTCCTTGAAATTCACAGGCCAAGTGTTCATCATATATATATACATATATATATATATATATATATATATATATATATAGTATATATATATATATATATATATATATATATATATATATATATATATATATATATATATATATATATATATATATATATTATTATATATATATTTATATATATATATATATATATATATATATATATATATATATATATATATATATATATATATATATATATATATATATATATATATATATATATATATATATATATATATATATATATATATGTGTGTGTGTGTGTGTGTAATTGTAATAGCCACAATGCCCTCTTAACTTCTCAAATTCTTTGCTCTTTTTTGTATATGCTTGTCACTACAAAGCCTTTAGATCCAACTTCAGAGAAATCTGGAGAAATCTGGTTGTCCGGTAATGGGAAAAGAACCCGCGATACCATTGTGGGTGTTTCAATTACATATGTATCTGGTAAAAATGAGTAGTAGAATATATATATATATATATATATATATATATATATATATATATATATATATATATATATATATATATATATATATATATATATATATATATATATATATATATATATATATATATATATATATATACATCATATATATGTAATGGGGAGATTCCCGCATTACGTTAGGTAAGAGTGTAGCACGAACGGAAGGTAAACCAACACACAGTATTACACACAGCCTCTCTCTCTCTATCTCTCTCTCTCTCTAAGCAATCTCTCTCTCTCTAGCACCGACACCTCTTTCTCTCCATTCTAACAGGTAATGAAAATGAGAGAGTCGCATCATAACATTAACATTTATTAACAATGAATAAATAATTAATCAATCAAGTAATCAAGTCTTACAGACTAACTCAAAAAACCCTGAATAGTAAAATGACTAATAGTAATGGTAGTCACCATTAGTCACCAAAAAGTCTACACCCCTCTGGGAACTCTTTGTCCTCCTCCATTGCCAGTTCTGCCAGAACCGTCTGTTTCAAAGACACAGAACACATCCCGGTAAGTACACACACAAGATTAACAATCATAGGTTAAATATTGGATATTCTTAAAAATGTCAAACAGACAACAAGCCGCTCTTTGGCTAAAGTAATCTTAACACTCACCCAAGCAACCGGACCACTATAAACACTATATAACAAAGACTCCTGGTGAGCGCCACGGCATCTTGCCTTTCTCGAAGACACCTCTATCAAAATCCCCCCATAGATTTGCATATGAAACTATTAAAGGGAAGAGGCGCACACGCACATACGAACGCACACTTCGTTAGCGCCTCACAATTCTAGCTGCATCCAGTTTCACAAAGGCACTTTGAGAAGAGTTAATAAACTCAGTACATTGACTTGTCCAACTAAGCATTTTTATCTCACGCCACCTATAGAATACTCATTGTCAGCTTTCTCGGGTTGTCGCTTCTACTCTGTTCTTCACATTCCATAGGTCACAGAGAACACATGGACAATATATTATTAATCAAAAACCATAGGCGTTTCACGGCTCGGCCAATAGCTTATATAATACAAAACACACTGGCCGGCTTAAAATAAAATATAAGTAACTGCAAGTCTCTGGCATTATAAAATAAAGTCTGTTACTCTTATATCTCCAAATAACACTAGACGCATTTTCTCTAATTTTTCTGCATTTCGGATTCTTGAATATCCCTCTTTGCTTGTCTGCAACTAGCTGCTCCTGTAGCAGACTGTAGCTGCTGTAGGAAGACGGAATGCCTCCCTCATTGTAGAAGACTTCTCACGACTTCTGCAGATCCCCAAAAGACACGCTGTAGAATTCTCGCGATCACCATCATGGAACACGACAGCAACACTCTCTGCACGGCTGGTGGACGTCTTGCTGGTGTCGGGAAATGACTTTTGGTGTGTGTTAGTAGTCAGTCAAGTCCCTGGTCAATCCAAGAAAATTAACCCAGACATACTACTTCTATCAAACAATGATCTCAAAAAGTCAGAAATACTAACTGAACGTCTCCCAATTAACTCCCCTTAATATGACCACTAAATCATAAGTCATTATCACAACTCTCAAAGAAAAAAAACATCAAGTTCTCCAACTCAATTCTCCAAACTCACTCATCAGCACACACACAACTCAGAAATCACAGCAACTCCACGGACTTCTGTACTCATATTTCAAACTCGAATGATCTCATAAAAAAAAAAGAAAAAAATCGTAATGAGCCCAAGGAAAAAAAACAAAGTATCACGTAACACACCCAGACCCAAAAAATGTTCTCTCAAGATCTGATATTCAAACAACCCACAAAATCAGTAAAAATCTCCAATGTTTAACAGCAAAAACCCCTTTACTGCTCATACAACTAATTACAAAAAGACTTAATGTCAAACTCCCATTTACGTAAACAGCAACTCCCGAAAAATCACATCTCCCGTCCAAAAAGAAATGCTATTTAAACTCAATCTCCAAAATTACATCTCTCGTAGGAAAAGGAAGAAAAATAATAAAAAAAAGGATAATCACAAGTAGATTTCTCCAATCACAAAATACATAATACATGTATAAGATGCATAACCCCCCGTGTTTTTCCCCAAGAAATGCTCCATCTAAAGTTATGGAATTTGCCAGAAAGCAAACTCTTACCCATGCGCTCTCGTGAAATGCTATTGTCAACATTTCCAGATATTGCTAAAAATTCTGATCTATCATCATCAGAGGAAAAAAGTCAGCACACGGCTCATCACATCGCTTGTCAGCAGAAAATCGCCTGCGGACGTATGCTCAAACAGCAGCAAAAAATATGTCCAGTCAGACACACAAGTTTGGAAAACTCATGATTCTATAGAAAAAGGTCTAACAGACATATTTCACAGAATTAACTCCAGGATATGACTAATGTGTTCAAAAATTTGTCTCAAAGACTTATTCTCTCAACATGACTTTGCCCAAATTATATGCCTCCAAAATAACACACTTGTGAACATAACAAATGCACACATTTCCATAGGACTCGTATTGCAGTAATGACACTCGCCTCTAAATAGTCACGAAACCAAAGAGAAAGAACCACAGAAATCTTCTCTTGGCTCAAGAAAAACTCCCATAACCACAAAAAAAGGTCACCCGCCCAGGATTAATTCCAACTCCACATATAATTATTAGACACCATATTAATAATAACACCACTCCGGATATAAAAATATTTCCTCCATTTGGTTAATAACCAACCCCATATTATTCACTCTTATTTCTCCAATAGCCATATGTTAATAAAAAAAAATCACCACTCCAGGAATAAAGAATAATCACCTCTATTTCGGCAAATACAAAATATTTACCTCTATTTCCCCAATACTCCACGTGGAATAAAATAAGGCTCCAAAAAATATATCTCCAAAAAAATGTGCACTCAAGGCATCTAACTCACACACTCACAAATATTGCCCCATAATCTCCAAAAAAATGTGTACTCAATTTGCAACAAAGATGGCTGCAAAATAATTGAACTAAACATAGCTCATATCACATTGGCAAATATAAAAAATGGCCAAAAATATATCCCTAGTATATTATATCTCAAATTATAACTCCAAGTAATATATCTCAATTTTCCAGAGAATAACTCAATGTTATAGTAAAAAAATTATAAAACTCTCTCCATTTAGCATAACTGCTAAAAAAACGGCAAAAACTCGGCAAATAAAACTGTCTAGAAAATTCTAGAAAAAATCACCAATGTGCCACAAGTCATTATAACAGAACTCCAAATACAAAGTGTCTTAGCCAAGACTTCTCCATATGCACTACGACATAGGCCACTAGAAAACTTAACCAAGTTTCCTATCTCTCACAAAGTTGTCACAAATACAACAAATGTATTGTGCAAGAAAACTCACAGTTTCTGGAACACAAATATCCAGAGAAAAAATGTAGTGCCATTACGTATGCATCCAAAACATGCAAGAAATTCTCCCGTGTATTTCTCTACAGCATCAAATAGCTGAAACCCAAACACGTTCCCGAACAATGACTCTAAGTCATGAACTAAGATAATATTCACACTAACTGGAGAGAAAAAACAAATTCAAATTCACCCTTGGTAAAAAAAACTTGTCAGCGATGGCTAACTTCCAAAAAAGGAGAAAAGAAAAATCAACGGCATTGTCAACTATCTCCCGTGACTCACTAGATGTCAATCAATTATCTGCTGAACACATAAAAAAAAAGAAAAACAAAAAAAATGTGTTGTTAGTTCCTCCCAAATTCAAAAAAGATTTCACCTCCCTTGATATAGCATTAAAACGCCCACGTATTAGTATAACAAAAATCAGTATCAGAAATATCACTATCAGCAAAATCACCAAAATTTGCTATCATCAAAATCACCAGTATCAGTATAAAAAAAAATATCAACAATGTTAATGCTTGTCCATTCTCCAAAAATTCGGCACAAAACTCCGCAAAAGTTCAGCAAGATTCAACACAATTCACCAAGATTCAGCAAATTCACCAAGATTCAGCAAAACTCATCCCTCATGAATCAATGAAATATTCTCCAAAGTTACAAAAACTCATCAAATAATTAAGACAAGACTTCTCCCATTAATTCGCTGTAACAATTCTCCATGAATAATTAACTGTAATAATTATAATATCTCAAATCTCTCGTAAAACAAGTCTCCCGTAATGATAATTATTAATAACAATAATAATAACTCTCCACAGTAACAATTCTCTTGCAAAGATCTCAAGTAAGGGTGAAATTCAAATAGCTTACACTAGTGTTGCTGAATCCTATGATACACAATTTCTCCAGTATACACCATTGCCACACAACACAGATATAACACCAATCATCGGCATTTCAAAGTAATTTCTCCAACACAATAAAAAAAATAATAATAATCTGTCTCCCCATCATATTTGTGTCTTCGAAAGCACAAGGAATACATATATATGTATATATATGTATATATATATATATATATATAATATATATATATATATATATATTTTATATATTATATATATACTATATATATACATGTGTGTGTGTGCGCGTGTATGTATAGTATGTATGTCTGTGCGTACGTGTGCGTGTACACTTATCCATGGCAGGAGTTTGTACAGTTATGAACAAGCTTTCCCAAAATTCGGTGGTAGCTTTTTTTCTGTTCATCTTCCCTCCATTTTTTTTTTTTTTAACGGGAAGAAAACCTATGAAATTGGCGCGGCAAACATCCCTTACATCCTGAAGTGTTTGAGATTCAACCACTTCAGATGGAGCTTCCCCGCCAATGCTACATAGATATTTCTACCTAAATGGAAATTTACGGTTCCTAAAACCGTGGTATTGGATTTGGGGAGCGTATGAAAATAAACTGGAAAAATGGAATGAAATAAGGGTGATATATTGATAACGCGTATTCTATAAATTTTACACTTCTATATTTCAGTTTAAAGTTGATGTATTAGACTGGCTTAAGTAAGAGGGAGAGGGAGAAAAAAAAAACAAGCCCACAAACCCCTACCCTCCAAAAAAAAAGTAATTAAATACGAATGGTTTAAAAATAATAAAATTAGTATCTTTCTTGGAAATTACGGTTATAAAAACATTTTTAAGATAACAGTGATTCATTCATAAATCTAGGGAGGAAGTAAATAAGAAATATTGATTTCATAAATGAAAATAAATTTAAAATAATAAAACGCAATGAATATTAATATCATGTTTATTTATCAGTTAGAAAACACAGAAGAATTTTACATTTTGCTTTAATCAAGTGTGTTAGAGATAAATGGGTGTCTTTGATATTCTGATTTATAAGGAAACTGGTTAAGCAAAGAAATGAAATAGGAGTTTGACATCATAGTCAATTATCACACACAAGCCAGTATTTGTATCTTACGGATGAATCCTTGACATAGGTATGCTTTTAGAAACACGTTCTGAAAGGAAGAATTCTAATATCTTAGAAAAAGTATTCTGCACAAAATGCGGAAAATGTGGCCTTGAACTGTGCAGAATGAGATTCCCTTGACACCGAAAGTTCATGGCATTAGTCTCGATCTACTCTCACTGAAATTCGGTCATTTAAGATCCCAGATACACCGAGAAGCCACATACCTTACAAGGTGCATCAACTAGAATTTTCCATTATGATTGTCGGCTTTCCGAAAGATTTTGTACGCTACGATACAAATAGGGCCTCATTTTTTTTTTCTAGAAGTGTTGATATTTTTTTATCGTGGTAATGAGAAGGTATGATATACTAAGGAATTGTCTTGTAGATTAAAGCCGATTTTAATGGATTTGATGGCGCCCAAGTACTGATAAAATTAAAACTCAAGTTTCTGTAGCTTTATAGTTGAATAAAAAAAAATTAACACTCCTTTAAAAAAGGCAGATACGACGGAAGGAACTGACGTTATATAGTGGGATGCTACAGGTGAATGTTATTTTACCTTTGCCTTGTCCCTTTCCAATGAATTTTATAATAAATTAAATAATCAGAGATAGAGGAGGATGTTCATAATGGAGTATAGGTAAAAATTTGATGCGTACAGTTCGCAGATGATAATGTTTTAGTTAGCAAGATACCACAGGGTTTAGAAGCATGTTTAATGGAATGCATCAAGTACTTAGAGAGATGTGAATTAACTTGAATTTAATTAAAACGAAAGTTACTAGGATACAGTACACTAAAATGGATGAAATAACACTAGGTGGATTGAAAATTGACAAGTCAAGCTTTCCAAATATATTATGGGAATAATATCCCATACAAGTTCTCTTGATATGGAATGTTGGGTATGGCTACAAAGACCAACTAACAATGGCAGGCTAAATAAGATTAAGGAAAGTAACAAATTGAAATTGCGTACAAAAATAAGATTATACTTTAGTTCAGTACAATCTGTATCTGTATCGCTATACGGACAAGAATTAAGTGTATGAAAATGAAACTATATACAAAAGATTTTGATGGTTTGAAAATGAAGCTAAGAAGAATTTTAGGCATCATGTATTATGATTGTCGTAAGCCAGTGAGATAATAATGAAAAAGGGATGGAGAGGCTCTAAACGTCCTTCGTATCACAATGGGAATAATAGTTCTTCACTGGCCACCTTAAGTGTAGGCGTTGAAGAACACGTCAATTCTTCTCCTCTGGGCACCACAAGAGTTGGAGAACAGACGTCAACTCTTCTTCTCTGGGCACCACAAGAGTTGGAGAACATGTCAATTCTTATTCACTGGGCACCAGAAGAGCTAGAGAACACATGTCAACTCTTCTCCTCTGGGCACCACAAGAGTTAGAGAACACATGTCAACTCTTCTCCTCTGGGTACCAGAAGAGTTAGAGAACACATATCAACTCTTCTCCTCTGGGCACCACAAGAGTTAGGGAACACATGTCAACTCTTCCTCTGGGCACCAGAAGAGTTAGAGAAAACTTGTTAACTGTTCTCCTCTGGAGGCTGCAGATATATGGGTATTCTTGAAAGCGAAAGCACAGGGGGAAGAAACAAGTGCTTGAATTTCAAACAGGTCCATGGCGTTATGCGGCATCGGAAACGACGACACTGATGATAATGATGATGATGGTAATTAAGACAGAGACCTGAAGCCTAAATGTTGTGAAGCCAAACAAAGGAGTCATGCATTCGTAATGAACTACTTCTCATGCATGAAACGCTAATGAAGTAGAATGCCGAGTGTTCTCAGTAGCAGTTGGCAGTAGCAGATGTGATGTGCCTGGTTTTCAGTATATTTTCTCTCTATATAATGCTTATTTCTTGTGATTTACCGAACTTTTATTTAGAGTCCCGATTCTCGTTACCTGTTATACTGAAACCTTTATTAATATTCATATCTTCATTAACTTGAATTGTGCTCTTGGTGTTTCATAAAAATGAAATAAAGGAAATGCGTCAACCAAAATTTATGAAAAAAATATTACTAAATGTCTAAATACTTCTAAGGTTCATATACAATATTTATAAAAAAGAAAAAGCTTCTGTTGCTACTTTAGAAATACTCCCATTCCTATGCTACGTGCCTTTTATGGAAATGTCTCAAAAAACTTATAGATGCTTTGCTATGCTCTAAAATGCTGACTTCCCTCATTATAGGAGTCTAAGAAATATCATCTAAAATCTGTTTGAAAATGTTTGATATAACCAACACAACTTCACGCTATCTGCAAGCCTGCTAAAGCTTCAGATTTTTTCTACATTATTGCATGTGTGGGATTACGATTTTTTTCCTTCGCTTCTATCTACATCCTGATGTTAGAATTTACATCTATTTTTCAATATCTTGAATTTTGTACGCGATCCCACTGCACTGCATCATGCCTGTATTCTCGCGTATTGCAAAAGAGGTCGGTTCGAATTTTATTGCAAATTTCTGCCATCAATACAAATTTTGTCATTCTGTTTCCTTCAGTAGTTTAGCTCTTCAACTGATCTTTTTGTTCATTTTTATTAAAATGGGTTGCAGTTTCGCAAGAAAGTGATTTTTGAAAAAAACTAAACAAGAAAATGCATTTTGGTATTATTTTGCATTTTCGACACGAATTTCCTACAAGTTTCTGTTCATTTCTTAAATCTCTTATGTCAACATAATGCATGTTACGTAATTACTGGGTATCTTCCATGTAAACATATGATTTCGTGCCAGTCAGCTTTAAATTTGCATATTATATCATTTACCTTCAAGTCTTTTTAAGCAGACCTTTGAGGATCTTTTTCCGTGTGAGCCATTTCAGAGATAAACCATTAATATTAAAGCATTGTAAAGTTAGCCTTTTAGAAGAAACTCGGCATTCCTCACCCAGAAAGGCACTTAGATTAGTAGTTCATACCTATATTTTTATTATTACACGATGGGTGTAGCATATGTCTCAAACGCCAACAAAAGTAGGTCTCATAAATGATTCTCCCCAAAACATAGTCTATAGCCCTGTAAAATTTCATCGCCTTGACCGATCCCTTTGGGAACTCCCCTATTTGGTGAATGTTAGATTTTTTTTTTTTTTTGCTATTGTTGTGACCGTTGTTTTTTGTGAAGAATAATGGGAGAGCTTTTGGCTTTTGTTTTGAATATATTTTTGGTCTGTTTTTGTGAATGTCATTCAGAATTTGTTGGCTACTGTTGGGACTGTTGTGGGAATTTTTTACTGTTTATGTCACTGCTAGGAGGAAGCTTTGATAGGAACTTTGTAAATTTCTTATAAATCCAAATATTTCCCCACTCAGGACAGGGGCGAGGCGTTGAGCTTTGAATCATTTTCAGGAAGAAAAACCAACAATTAACGGACAATGCCAAATGTCCTTTAAATGCCAAGACACAAGACCTGCTAGTATATGAAAATTTTCTTGTTCATAATCTCAGCCTTCCATGCAATAAAGTATAATCCAAAAGAGGCTGAGTATCTCAACTCCTCAGTTTTTTTACATTCACTGTTTGCTATCTGATACATTGTATCGAAATGCAAACATTAATATCTATTATAGGTCTCAGGTCTGCGTTTATGGATCTAAAAACTAACCTTTCAGAATGGGTGAAAAAAAAAAAGAGTAAGAAAAAAAAAAAAAAAAAAAAAACAGAATGCACATTGAATACATTTAGAATACGTTTCATCACGTCCAGCTGCATCAAGGCGCGTGCCAGAATCAGTGTTCGTTTTCATTTGTCATCGTTCACTCTTCAGATCTCCGTTGGGTGTTTTTAATTCAAAAGATTATGAAATATACATTTCTTCCTGGAAGTCACGGAGTTGTGGCCGGGAATGGTCTGGCGAAACTTCAGTCAAAAAATTTTGCTTGAATAACAATTGGTGAGTGTTTATCCAACTGCCACTTCCCCTTTTGTTTCTGTTGTCAGTTCTTTTCCGAACTGTTCCCTTTTACATCTTTACCTTTCAACTGGGGATTTATTGCCTTGAACCCACTTGTCAGTGGTTATTGAATACTCCACCCTAAAGCAAGCGGTGACAGTGTTCGCTGGGAGATGAGGATTGAGGGGAAAACACTTGGACGATCTTTACTTACAAACTGATGGTGAATACCAAAGTCATTACGCAAAAAACATGAGTACATAAGGTGGAGAAGTAATGCTTTTTCGACCTATACAAATCTACTGATAACGCGAGAATAATTAGAGATCTGGGGAAAGGTAAATGTCAGGGGGATTTTTCTCCTCTTTAGAAAGTTCTTGTAGACAATTTCCAAAATGTCAGGGGGATTTTTCTCCTCTTTAGAAAGTTCTTGTAGACAATTTCTCTACTCAGGCAGTTGAGGAGTTAACATTTGAATCATTTTCAGGAAGGAGAACCAAAGTTTTTTTTTTTTTTTTTTTTTTTTTTTTTTTTTTTTTTTTTTTTTTACGAATTTCCGGGAGTTGTGGTCGGAATGCCAAGACATATTCTTCTTCATTTCCCTGTTTACAGAATGCTTGTAACGAAACTTCTTTTGTTAATAATCTCACTCCTTCTATGGAATAACGTATCCAGCAGGAGGGACAACCATCTTAACTCCCTAGAGCCTTCAGAATTTGTCTGCTATGTGATACGTTGTGTCGAACGCTCTACCTAATCTGAATTAAGTCTCAGGTCTGTGTTAATGGATCAGAAATTAACCATTTAGAACTGAGGGAAATGGATCAGAAATCATGCTGAATGCATTTAGAATACACATCATCACGCTCAGTATCCCAGGTGCGTGTCAAAGTCAGCGTTCGTTTTCATTTATCATAGTTCTCCACTCATTTCTCAGTTTAGTTTTTTAATTCAAAAGATTATAAAACCTGCTCATATTCATGGAAGTCGAATTGTGGCCGGAAATGGTTGGCAAAACTTCTGTTAGAAAATTCTGCTTGAAATTGATTGAGGCGTGTTTATCCAACTGCCACTTCCCCTTTCGTTTCTGTTTTCAGTTCTTTGTCGTACTCTTCCTTCTTTCATTTTTCTTCCTTCAACTGGGGATTGGTTGCCTTGAGCCCATACTTGTTGGTGGTCATCGATTTCTCCATCTTAAAGCAAGCGATGACAGTATTTGTTGAGAGATAATGATTAGGGAAAAAAACTTGGACGATCTTTACACACAAACTAACAGTGAAAACAGAGTTATGTGTGCAAACAACATGGGATTATTTGTAAGCGTAACGGAGTATACATGAGGGAGACGTACTGGTTTGTACACCTATGGAAAACTTGCTAACAACCCGAGAATAATAGAAGATATGAGGAAATAAAACAAAGCACATAATGAACTTTTTTCAAACATCATGTTTAATAGGCCTTAATACTGATAATTAGATGTTTATGAATGATTGATTTTCAGAAAAATATCAGTTATGTGACTCCGTTTTTCTCTACAGTAAGTTACTTTTTCGTTGTTTTTTTTTTATAATTTTATAATGCTTATGTTATTTGTACTTGATGTATTTCTCTTTTTTAGGCCATGTACTCGAAGAGCAAACGATATTACTGTCTACTTTGCATATTTTGTATTGTCTTTTTGACAAATTTGTACTCATAGTTGTATATTTTGCCCATAAAATAAAATAGAATAAAAATATTAACCACGTGTAATGCTGTCTCTTGTCACCCCTGAATAACGCGATCCTTCTCCTGACAAGGTAATTAATTCCACAATTACTGAATAGTTCAGGGAGTAGTAAGTGCATTAAGAACATAAGCCCCGTTCGAGGTCATACTAATTGCTCGAGCAAATGTAACGGTATATGGGTTTTCCAATTTGTTCATTCATTCCTTAACTTTGTAATTTAGATGATTCATTCATTCCTTTACTTTGTAATTTCGATGATTTTTTACGCTGTAATGTCCGTTTGTTGTGTCCACTTGTTTAGTATAAAAATCCAGTTAACTTATATTTTTAGCTTATTTTCATGACATTGTTTTCTTAATCCTCTATTGACTAGATCAATTATTTTACATTTTTAGTTATAGCTACTTCTTCTTAACTTTCGTCACTTCACATAATTTTTAACAAAATAAATTTTAAAACAGGCCTAAATATAAGGAATTATTTTACCGCTATGTTAAACATACGAAAAACCAAACAAATCTAACTTTATTTCAATTCTTATATATTTATGTAATCCACTTCAGACACCGTTTTAATTTGAAGTTATTTAATATAAGGTTATTTCATTTGTTTAGGACTAGTCAGCTTAGCTGCGATAGAGATGTGCGAGTGAATGCAGTAGCCTACTACGTCATCGAGATTAAATAAGGGAATGTTAAATATTGAAAAAGATAACAAAAAGTATTAAAAAAGAGTATCCTTTGTTTAGGACTTTTTCAATATTAAATATTGAAAAAGATAAAAAAAAAGTATTGAAAAAGGGTTATACATTTTCGGCGACTATATTATTTACTAACTGACCAGGCTTCACACTTTAAACAATGAACGAATGACACATAATCAATTCACTTGCAAGAGTAATAATAAAAATTGGGTGATTTTAAGTAAACAATAAATAAAAAACTTGGGAGCAATCAAGCTTTCTGTACAGACGCCACAGCGTATAAAATCAAGACCACCGAAAATATATTTGTTTTTCGATGGCCTCGGTATAATGTTGTATGAGCCGCGGCACCCATGAAACTCTAAACATGGCCCGGTGGTGGCCAATCCTATATCGTTGCCAGAGGCCCGATCATGGATAACTTTAACCTTAAAGAAAATAACAACTGCAGAAGCTACATGGCTGCAGTTTAGTATACCTGATGATTAGAGGGTGGATGATCAACATACCAATTACAGCCCTCTACCCTCAGTCGTGTTTACGATCTGAGGGCGGCTAGAAAAAAGTGCGGACAGAAAAAAGTGCGGACAGAAAAAAGTGCGGACAGAAAAAAGTGCGGACAAAAAATAGTGCGGACAAAAAAAAAGTGCAGACAGAAAAAAGTGCGGACAAAAAAAAAGTGCGGACAAAAAAAAAAGTGCAGACAGAAAAAAAGTGCGGACAGAAAAAGTGCGGACAGAAAAAAAAAAGTGCGGACAAAAAAAAGTGCGGACAAAAAAAAGTGCAGACAGAAAAAAGTGCGGACAAAAAAAAGTGCGGACAAAAAAAAGTGCAGACAGAAAAAGTGCGGACAGAAAAAAGTGCGGACAGAAAAAAGTGCGGACAAAAAAAAAAAAGTGCGGACAGAAAAAAGTGCGGACAAAAAAAGTGCGGACAAAAAAAAGCGCGGACAAAAAAAAGTGCAGACAGAAAAAAGTGCGGACAAAAACAAGTGCGGACAGAAAAAGTGCGGACAAAAAATAGTGCGGACAGAAAAAAAGTGCGGTCTGAAAAAAGTTCGGCACAATAGTTTTCTTTTACAGAAAACTAACAAGAGACCCTACGTCTCGAGTGAATTGATTGATTGATTAATTGGTTCTTGTAGGCGTCGCAACGACGAGGTTATTGACGCCGTCTCCAGAAAAGAGTACAATATTTTTCTGTTATCAATGTATTTTTGCATCACTTTTTTGATTGCATACACAATACGTATATAACAAGCAAAGATGTTTGTGAACTAATTCGAATCGTTGCTTTAACTTTAGCTGCATCGTGTCGACATATATCTGGTAATACCAACACTCTGAGACGATTATGATTCCCCGGGAGTATTTTACTCCAAATTCTACTTAACCAAAGGCTTCTTCCCACCATAGCGTCTCCCATTAAGACGATTTATTGATGTGGTTATGTTTACTTGCTATGATGAAAATGAATCAACAATTATTCCATTACGTGTTCGAACCTTGAAACATTTTGATGGAGATTTGAAAGCATTGTAATTTACCACTTACCATGCCATTATTCTGCATTACATATGAAATTATATAAAAAAAATTGTGATTCAAGTACTAAATCAAAAGAGGTTAGAATACAATACTTTCCATGGAATATCCATACTTAATTCCAACGACAACGATTTACTTTATATTATATATATATATATATATATATATATATATATATATATATATATATATATATATATATGTGTGTGTGTGTGTGTGTGTGTGTATATATATATATATATATATATTATACTATTATATATATATATATATCATATATATATATATATATATTATATATATATATATATATTATATATATATATATATATCTATACATATATATATATAATCTATAGATATTCTATATAGTATATATATATATATATATATATAAATCTATATATATATTATATATATAATATATGACTGGTAAAAATGTTCGGTTACAACAGAATTCCATCTAATGAAAGGAGCCCATAAAAACATCAAAATATAGAGAGAAAAGTACTATATTTCAGAGACTGCTGTCTCCCTCTTCAGGTAGATGAATGAGGAAAGTTTACAGAAAAAGTAGTATATATACCAAGAGGTCCATCCACAGGCAAGCCAGTTTAGGTCACCCCCGCTGATAATCTTCCTTTAATCTTCTTAAGCGTTTGTTGAATGAAAACCTTGTCGATCGTATCTGAAATCCATGCTCCTTTTGAGATGTTCATTACCTGCCTCTCTTTTATTAAGGCCGATTCCATCATTTGAGTCTTGTACCAGCAGTTGCTGCTATAAATTACACGTGACAAATTCCAGTTTATTCTATGGTTATGTTCATTTATATGGTTGAAAATAGCTGAGTTCTGTTGTCCATAGTTAGGTATGGACAACAGAACTCAGCTATTTTCAACCATATAAATGAACATAACCATAGAATAAACTGGAATTTGTCAAGTGTAATTTATAGCAGCAACCGCCGGTACAAAAGTCAAATGATGGAATCGGCAGGTAATGAACATCTCAAAAGGAGCATGGATTTCAGATACGATTGACAAGGTTTTCATTCAACCAACGCTTAAGAAGATTAAAGGAAGATTATCAGCGGGGGTGATCTAAATTGGCTTGCCTGTGGATGGAATCTAGGTATAAATACCACCTTTTCTGTAAACTTTTCTCATTCATCTACCTGAAGAGGGAGACAGCAGTCTCTGAAATATAGTACTTTTCTCTCTATATTTCGGTGTTTTTATGGGCTCCTTTTATCATATATATATATATATATATATATATATATATATATATATATATATATATATATATATATATATATATATATATATATAGATTGGACAACTGGGAGAAAAAGAATGGAAATAAATAAAAGGTGCTTAATTTAAGCTAATAAGTAAACCTTCCGAAACACCCCTGTAATTTTTAGCGCAAATTTCTTTTTAAACATAACGCCATATCAGTCCTTAAAGAGATAAACAAACATTAACAGTAGACTTGATGTGCTTGTGCTGAAATGAGATAATTTAAGATCCCAGATGTATGGAGAAAATTTGAACGAACGAAGACCATACATCTTGCAACCAACAGCCACTAGAATTCTTTAATGCGTTTGTTATCTTTAAACAAATGCCAAAGAAATTCTGCATTATGTGGCAAACTGAGCAATTT
>NC_061100.1:143972315-143987315 GCF_015104395.2 Macrobrachium nipponense | reverse complement strand
AATGGCTTGATAAGACGGCATCGACAGACTGTTAAGAGTACTTTGATAGCATGTTCAAAGGACTTCGATGAACTGTGAAGTGGACTATGATGTGCCTCTATATTAAAAGATGCCCTGATTTTTCTTTAAGAGAGAGAGAGAGAGAGAGAGAGAGAGGAGAGAGAGAGAGAGAGAGAGAGAGAGAAGATAATCATTCAAATCTGAATGAAAACACATAACATAACAATTAATTTACAAATAAGATAAAAGAAAGTTTTCAATCAGATATTCAACCGTTTTGATCTGTCATCGCAAACTTCCACTGAGACCACAATTCTGTTCGCAGGGAAACCAAGAGAAACCTTAGTTTTAAAAAGGTTTAAATTTTAAATCCCACTTTTACAGTGAAATGCTGATCGCATAAAACAACCTCTTACTGTTTATTTGCTCCTGAATTATTTCTTTAGCCTTTGTTCCGCCTTTAAGCGAAACAAATATTATTAGTGAGACTTAAAAAATCATCGTTTTCCTGCTCCCGAAGATCCGGAGGTCTCAAAACCGTGCGTTCATGAATTGTCAAGGAATTGTTGTGAGAATTCAGCATAAAAACCGTAACTATTTGAATTATTCGAATTCAAAGACCCATTTTGATATATGTATACACACACACATATGCATATATATATATATATATATATATATATATATATATATATATATATATATATATATATATATATATATATATATATATATATATATATATATATTTATATGACTGGTAAAAATGTTCTGTAACAACAGAATTCCATCTAATAAAAGGAGCCCATAAAAACACCAAAATATAGAGAAAAAAGTACTATATTTCAGAGACTGCTGTCTCCCTCTTCAGGTAGATGAATGAGAAAAGTTTACAGAAAAGGTGGTATTTATACCAAGAGGTCCATCCACAAACAAGCCAATTTAAGTCACCACCGCTGATAATCTTCCTTTAATCTTCTTAAGTGTTGGTTGAATGAAGACGTTGTCGATCGTATCTGAAATCCATGCTCCTTTTGAGATGTTCATTACCTGCCTCTCTTTTATTAAGGTCGATTCCATCTTTTGACACTTGTACCGGCAGTTGCTGCTATAAATAACACGTGACAAATTCCAATTTATTCTATAATTATGTTCATTTATATGGTTGAAAATAGCCGAGTTCTGTTGTCCATACCTAACTGACCATTTGTGTTGTATTAATCTCTGGGGAAAGGGATTTACCTGTAAATCCGATGTAAGGTTGGTCACAGTCCTGGCATGGGATTTCGTATACCCCAGAGTCCTTTGGAGATGTCTTTTGTTGGACGTTAATCAGGGATTTGGCTAAGGTGTTTGGGTAAGTAAATACAAAAGGGTTCGATTTTCCGAGGGGGTTGGTTATTCTCTTAATCGTGTCCAGGTGGGGAATTATTATTTTATTGTTGGGTGTATCTCTGGTCTTGTCTTTAGGGGGTCGGTAGAAAATTACGTTTTCTTTGTGAATTGCTTTCTCAATTATATGGTCAGGATATTTTAAAGACAAAAGTTGCTTGCGAATTAGTTCAAATTCTTTTTCCAGGAATTCTGGGGAACAAATTCGTAAGGCTCTTAAGACAAGTTACTAGCTACACCTATCTTGATAGTAATGTCGTGATAGCTAAAGTAGTGAATGTATGAAAGTGAGAACGTTGGTTTTCTGTATATGGTAAACTTGTATTCTGTCGTATCTCTGATTATTAAAACATCAAGAAAAAGAATTTTGTTGTCCGTTTCCCATTCAACTTTAAATTTGATGCTGGGCACTAAAGTGTTTAATTTCGAGAGGAATTCATTAAAATTGCCCACCTATTATCCAAAATGTTAGGATATCATCCACGTATCTCATCCACAGCATGTTTTTGGGTTTTATTGCATCTATTACTGTAGTTTCAAAGTATTCCATGTACAGATTGGCTAGAACAGGACTTAAAGGACTACCCATACTACACCCGAATTTTTGCTTGTAGAATGATTCCTCGAATGAAAATACGTTATTAGATGCACATAATTCAACTAGCTTTATTATTTTGTCAAGCGCCAATGGGAAATGATCTGAATAGGGGGATAATTTTACCCTTAAAAACTGAAGAACGTCCTGTACTGGTACTTTTTCTCCCAGTCACATTAAACTTTCGGAAGATTTTTGTCACAAATTCAGAGAAGCACATATACCACTTCACAACATAAAACTTTTAAGCCTTGACGTAGATTCCCTGTTCACTAAAGTACCAGTACAGGACGTTCTTCAGTTTTTAAGGGTAAAATTATCCCCCTATTCAGATCATTTCCCATTGGCGCTTGACAAAATAATAAAGCTAGTTGAATTATGTGCATCTAATAACGTATTTTCATTCGGGGAATCATTCTACAAGCAAAAATTCGGGTGTAGTATGGGTAGTCCTTTAAGTCCTGTTCTAGCCAATCTGTACATGGAATACTTTGAAACTACAGTAATAAATGCAATAAAACCCAAAAACATGCTGTGGATGAGATACGTGGATGATATCCTAACATTTTGGGATAATAGGTGGGGCAATTTTAATGAATTCCTCTCGAAATTAACACATTAGTGCCCAGCATCAAATTTAAAGTTGAATGGGAAACAGACAACAAAATTCCTTTACTTGATGTTTTGATAATCAGAGATACGACAGAATACAAATTTACCATATACAGAAAACCAACGTTCTCACTTTCATATATTCACTACTTTAGCTATCACGACATTACTATCAAGATAGGTGTAGCTAGTAACTTGTTCTTAAGAGCCTTACGAATTTGTTCCCCAGAATTCCTGGAAAAGAATTTGAACTAATTCGCAAGCAACTTTTGTCTTTAAAATATCCTGACCATATAATTGAGAAAGCAATTCACAAAGCAAACGTAATTTTCTACCGACCCCCTAAAGACAAGACCAGAGATACACCCAACAATAAAATAATAATTCCCCACCTGGACACGATTAAGAGAATAACCAACCCCCTCGGAAAATCGAACCCTTTTGTATTTACTTACCCAAACACCTTAGCCAAATCCCTGATTAATGTCCAACAAAAGACATCTCCAAAGGACTCTGGGGTATACGAAATCCCATGCCAGGACTGTGACCAATCTTACATCGGATTTACAGGTAAATCCCTTCCCCAGAGATTAATACAACACAAATGGTCAGTAGGTATGGACAACAGAACTCGGCTATTTTCAACCATATAAATAGCATAACCATAGAATAAACTGGAATTTGTCACATGTAATTTATAGCAGCAACTGCCGGTACAAGAGTCAAATGATGGAATCGGCCTTATAAAAGAGAGGCAGGTAATGAACATCTCAAAAGGAGCATGGATTTCAGATACGATCGACAACGTCTTCATTCAACCTACACTTAAGAAGATTAAAGGAAGATTATCAGCGGGTGACTTAAATTGGCTTGTTTGTGGCCGGACCTCTTGGTATAAATACCACCTTTTCTGTAAACTTTTCTCATTCATCTACCTGAAGAGGGAGACAGCAGTCTCTGAAATATAGTACTTTTTTTTCTCTATATTTTGGTGTTTTTATGGGCTCCTTTTATTAGATATATAAATATATATATATATATATATATATCTATATATATATATTATATATATATATATATTATATATATATTATATAATATATATGTATATATATATATATATATATATAGATATATATATATATATATATATATATATATATATATATATATATATATATATATATATTATATATATAGATATATATATATATATACTATATATATATATATAATTATATATATATACTATATATATATATATATACATATGTATATAAAAAATAAAACGAGATGATTAATCTCGTTATCTTATTTTTTAAAAGTAGCGATGGACCAAGAGCCGCCAAAGGGTATTGGCAACACATTTCTCTCTCCCCTCTCTCTCTCTCTCTTTCTTTCTCTCTCTCTCTCTCTCGATACCCAACAGCTCTTTCTCTCTCTCTCTCCTCTCCTTCTCTCGCTCTCTCCATCATCTTTCTCTCTCTCTCTCTCGATATACCTCCCCCCTCCATTATCTAAGGTCAGCAAATCAGAGTCATGAATTACAAAAATATGCATTTATTTAAAAGCAAAGTATTAACTGAATAACTCAGATTCTTAACAGAATGATTAAATGAAATGTCAAACTCAGAAGCCCAAATAACTCAGATAACCCTCGGTAATTAATTAAATACCAACATTAGTTTAGCCATAACACTAGGCACAGTCAACACAGTCAGTACACCATAGTAATTAAGTCAGTTCCCATTTCTCCAGAACAATTCCCCTATCCAGAATCGCTTGTTAGAAGACAGGAGAGCACCCCGGTAAGCACAAGAGTATAATCAAAAGATCATATAAACAGAATATCTCTGAAATAAATATTCAAATACAATCCAGCCACACTTTGGCCAAAATAAAGAAAAGGCTTGCCCATTCAGCACAGTTGCAATATCACTATATAAAAACACATTGCAGAAGCCATTCTGGCTCTGCCGCCTCTCTGATGATAAGCCTACATTCTCATAATATGTAGGGGGAAAAGGCTCACACGCACGAATTCACACACAATGTTCACGCCCATGAACTGCTTGAGTCCAGTTTCAAAGTCACCTCTATGCTCATAGCGGCAGGACGAGGCACTGATTTGCTAAGACAGCAATCTTGATCACACCACCTCAAAAAGACATGTCAGCATTCCTAAGCTCGTCACTCGGACACTCTCTCCAGGGAAGTATTATGATGAGTCTCTGCATTCCAAGAAACGTCATAGCATATCACATTATATATTATTAATCATATTATCTTAGCAAGTTTATTGATAACTCTATCCCAAAGATGTAGTCCTTAAAGTTATCAATAAACTTTTAACCAAATTTCTCCAGCCACCATTGCCAAACTTTGATGTTCCTAAGAAACTGTTCTTTGCTTCCATCCCTTTTGTGTTTGATACAAAATTCTCACGTAGACTAACACAGATCATTGAATGAGAAATTCCCTGTCTTCAGATAAAACTTATTTCTAATAATCCATGCAGGATAGTTTCATTTTTCAGCTGTAAAGATCACTTGCAGTCCTTCATGAGATCTAATGTTGTATATAAATTCACATACCCTGGATGTCCAGGCTTCTACATCGGATCTATTCGTAGGCTATTGCAAGTGAGATATTGCAGCCGGTTGAGTTTCAGTTTTTGTACAGGCCAGAGAATTAAACAACCAGAGTTTTCTAACATAAAAAAATCATGCTGCTATATGCAAATACAGGTCTTGAAACAGCATTTCTCTATTATTGGATATACAAAGGACCCAGATCATCTAACTACTCTGTAGTCATTACTTATTAAAAGGCTAGTTCCCTCTTTGAACAGTAACACCACGGCTTCACCTCTGTATTTGGCATCACTGACTTTTTTAGTTTGGAATGTCAGGTTTTGCTATTCCTTCTTTGTCTTTAGCCTTGGATGGTTGGTGTCTTAGTTCTCTCCCTCTTTTTACAGTGTTTTAAAGAATTTTTAACTTTTAACTTCTGCTTTTCTTTTTAAACCATCCATTGTAAATCTGTGAATTCCTTTTTATAATGTATTTACTTTTATTGTTCACAGACTGATGATGCACCGAGAATTGTGTGCGAAACGTTTTTAATAAACTATGGCCTTCTACTGATGTATTATGGCACCCCTTGAAGTGTTGTTATCTTCGCCGACTGGAGAGACTCTCTCTCTCTCTCTCTCTCTCTCTCTCTCTCTCTCTATATATTATATATATATATATATATATATATATATATATATATATATATATATATACTATATATATATATATATATATATATATATATATATATATATATATATATATATATATATATATATATATATATATATATATATATATATATATATATATATATATATATATATATATATATATATATATATATATATATATATATATATATATATATATATATATATATATATATATATATCTATATATATATCTATATATATATATATATATATATATATATATATATATATATATATATATCTATATATATATATATATATATATATATATATATATATATATATATATATATATATATAGATATATATATATATATATATATATATATATATATATATATATATATATATATATATATATTATATATATATATATATATATATATATATATATATATATATATATATATATATATATATATATATATATATATATATATATATATATATATATATATATATATATATATATATATATATATATATATATGTATATATATATATATATATATATATATATATATATATATATATATATATATATATATATATGTAAGTGTTTACATAATAAAAATATGGAATGTTAGTCCATATATATAAAAGTCTAAAACTAAAGAGGTCAACCAGATTGCTTGCAGGAATGTGATCAGACTAGAGAGGCTAAAGATGACGTATACAATAAGTATGTAGGCTAAGTTGACATGCCGTCATCTGTGGTCATTCATTTGTTTTGAAACAGTTCCAAGTCCCCTGCTTGAGACAACTACCCCGACCTATTATTCAAACGGCCTACGTGATCTGTAGCGTGTCTCATTCGATTGTGTGTTCGTATGTAACTATGTCATCTGATAGTATGTTCATATGTTCGAACTACCGTCTGTTCCTTCATAACTTGTAACAGAGATGGTAGACAGGCAGAACAGAGTTAGCTATCGTCATTAGAAGACCTGTACCTCTTTACCTAAGCTTTATCATGTAGAGGAATAGGATTAGCCATCATCATTGGCAGAAGCGATCAAGTTATCGTTATTAGAAGACTTGTACAATCATACCTGATCTTCACCATGTAAAACTTCAGAAGAATATATAATTTTTTATACTTAGTGTTTTCTACAAGAACCTCACCGAACCATGAGTTTAACACATCGTCGTAAAGATAATACCGACTTCGTAAGTGATCTACAAAACCCCAGACACTCCATTGAAGATGGATGTGCAATACCAACCGACTTAGCGTATAGATTATCGCAAGTCTAACATTACCTCATAGGGCGCCTTATCATACAAGGCACAAGCCCTAATATATATATATATATATATATATATATATATATATATATATATATATACATATATATATATATATATATATATATATATATATATATATATATATATATATATATATATATATATATATATATATTTAAATGAGCATTACAAAACCTAACAGTAATGCGAGATATAATTTCGCAGGATCGTGCAATCTAGCTACATGATTCGTGAACGTATAAAATGAATAACATTAGCTGAGTCAGGGATGTTTTTAGTTATGACTTTCTAATGAAAACTATTGGATATTATGTTTCCCAACGGTTATATCTTTAAAATGTTGAACGCGAGTTCTTAGTCTTAACATATAAGTCGAATGGCATTTTACGCTTCAATGAAATTTGACGGAAATCAACATATGCATTTTTGGGAAAAAGTGATCACAAATAAACAAGAAAGTATAAGAGAAAGCAGACAATATAACGGCAAAAAGAAAAAAAAAATGAATTAAGAAAGGAAGATATGCAGAACAGAAAGTTCCATGATCCTAAGAAATAAATGAAGCTAGAAGATCCCAAGTTAAGATAAATAGGAACCCGAAGCAAACCCTTGAAGAGAAAAGTCTTCTTTTATTTATCTCCGGCGCGGCATATCGCAATACCTCAAACCAATATTAATTGAGTTTCAGCTGTGCATTAATGGATCTAAAATTAACCCTTCAGACGGGCAGGAATAAATCAGAATACATTCTGAATACATTTAGAATACGCTTCATCACGTCCAACTGCATCCAAGAGGAGCTGCCCAATCAACGTTCACATTCACTCGTCATCGTTCCCGTTTCAGGAGGCAGGTGGGCGTTCTTTGTTCGCAAGATTATGAAATTTGCATTCATCTCTGAAACAGGAGGAGCCGCGGAAGGGAACGCCGGCCGATGCCTCCTGCAGTCAGTCTATTTTACTGAAATCATAACTGGTCGGTGTTTGCCCTTCTGCCTCTGCTTCTGCTTTTTCCGCTGCTTTTGCTTGTGCTTTCCCTGCTACTCTTCTTCTTACCTTTCCTCATTTTCTACCTATCCTCGTTCTCTTTTCAGCAGAGGAGATACCTCTTTCGTTCAATTCATTGCCAGTCATTGTCCCGTATTTCTTCTGGTGGCGGATACGAGGGCGCTCAGTTTGAGAAATTACGAGGGATTGGAACAGAATTAAAGTACTATTATCATATGGTGATTTTAAAAGATATTGTTGCTCACAAAACTTTACATCATCCATCTTACATGAACGGAATCACACACAAACACATATAGACAAGTATATATTCATTTACACGCACACACACACACACACACACACACGCACACACACATACACACACACACACACATATATATATGGATAATATATATATATATATATATATATATATATATATATATACATATATATATATATATATATATATATATATATATATATATATATATATATATATCATTCGAGCTACAAATGTCCTTTAATATCTAATTCGCTCTACCTCGGAATTGATATATTTTCATATATGTACCGAGGGGGAATTTTAGTTGATAATAATTTCGTACCCCCGTGGGATCGAACCACCGTCCAGTTGGACGGGGAACGAAATCAGGATCGGACAGTGACGCTACCGAAACGGCTATCAGAGAGGCTAAAGGTTTATATCGATGCTGACCATTACAAATCAACCCCGATCTCGTTGTATTTGTAATTAGAATCGATATGAAACCCCCTCCACCAGGCTAGCCGATTCGAGCGTTTGACACGCAGCCTTGTTATGAATATTTATCACATCACCGTGATTCATATAAATCATTCGAGCTACAAATGTCCTTTAATATCTAATTCGCTCTACCTCGGAATTGATATATTTTCATATATGTACCGAGGGGGAATTTTAGTTGATAATAATTTCGTACCCCCGTGGGATCGAACCACCGTCCAGTTGGACGGGGAACGAAATCAGGATCGGACAGTGACGCTACCGAAACGGCTATCAGAGAGGCAAAGGTTTATATCGATTCTGACCATTACAAATCAACGCCGATCTCGTTGTATTTGTAATTAGAATCGATATGAAACCCCCTCCACCATGCTAGCCGATTCGAGCGTTTGACCCACGCAGCCTTGTTATGAATATTTATCACATCACCGTGATTCATATAAATCATTCGAGCTACAAATGTCCTTTAATATCTAATTCGCTCTACCTCGGAATTGATATATTTTCATATATGTACCGAGGGGGAATTTTAGTTGATAATAATTTCGTACCCCCGTGGGATCGAACCAACGTCCACTTGGATGGGGAACGAAATCAGGATACGACAGTGACGCTACCGAAACAGCTATCAGAGAGGCAAAGGTTTATATCGATTCGACCATTACAAATCAACGCCGATCTCGTTGTATTTGTAATTAGAATCGATATGAAACCCCCTCCACCATGCTAGCCGATTCGAGCGTTTGACCCACGCAGCCTTGTTATGAATATTTATCACATCACCGTGATTCATATAAATCATTCGAGCTACAAATGTCCTTTAAAATCTACTTCGCTCTACCTCGGAATTGATATATTTTTCATATATGTACCGAGGGGGAATTTTAGTTGATAATAACTTCGTACCCCCGTGGGTCAAACGCTTGAATCGGCTAGCATGGTGGAGGGCGTTTCATATCGTTTCTAATTACAAATGGTCAGAATCGATATAAAACTTTAGCCTCTCTGATAGCCGTTTCGGTAGCGTCACTGTCCGATCCTGATTTTGTTCCCCGTCCAACTGGACGGTGGTTCGATCCACGGGGGTACGAAATTATTATCACTAAAATTTCCCCTCGGTACATATATGAAAATATATCAATTCCGAGGTAGAGCGAATTTAGTTATTAAAGGACATTTGTAGCTCGAATGATTTATATGAATCACGGTGATGTGATAAATATTCATAACAAGGCTGCGTGGCTCAAATGCTCGAATCGGCTAGCATGGTGGAGGGGGTGGGTTTTCATATCGATTCTAATTACAAATACAACGAGGTCGGGGTTGATTTGTAATGGTCAGAATCGATATAAAACCTTTAGCCTCTCTGATAGCCGTTTCGGTAGCGTCACTGTCCGATCCTGATTTCGTTCCCCTTCCAACTGGACAGTGGTTCGATCCCACTGGGGTACGAAATTATTATCAACTAAAATTCCCCTCAGTACATATATGAAAAAAATATATCAATTCCGAGGTAGATCGAATTAGATATTAAATGACATTTGTAGCTTGAATGATTTCATATGAATCATGGTTGAATGATTTATATGAATCATGGTGATGTGATAAATATTCATAACAAGGCTGCGTGGGTCAAACGCTCGAATTGGCTAGCATGGTGGAGGGGGTTTCATATCGATTCTAATTACAAATACAACGAGATCGGCGTTGATTTGTAATGGTCAGAATCGATATAAAACCTTTAGCCTCTCTGATAAGCCGTTTCGGTAGCGTCACTGTCCGATCCTGATTTCGTTCCCGTCCAACTGGACGGTGGTTCGCATCCCACGGGGTACTGAAATATTATCAACTAAAATTCCCCTCAGTACATATATGAAATTATATCAATTCCGAGGTAGAGCGAATTAGATATTAAAGGACATTTGTAGCTCGAATGATTTATATGAATCATGGTGATGTGATAAATATTCATAACAAGGCTGCGTGGGTCAAACGCTCGAATCGGCTAGCATGGTGGAGGGGGTTTCATATCGATTCTAATTACAAATACAACGAGATCGGCGTTGATTTGTAATGGTCAGAATCGATATAAACCTTTAGCCTCTCTGATAGCCGTTTCGGTAGCGTCACTGTCCGATCCTGATTTCGTTCCCCGTCCAACTGGACGGTGGTTCGATCCCACGGTGGTATGAAATTATTATCAACTAAAATTCCCCCTCGGTACATATATGAAAATATATCAATTTCCGAGGGTAAGAGCGAATTAGATATTAAGGACATTTGTAGCTCGAGGGATTTATATGAATCACGGCGGTGATGTGATAAATATTCATAACAAGGCTGCGTGGGTCAAACGCTCGAATCGGCTAGCATGGTGGAGGGGGTTTTCATATCGATTCTAATTACAAATACAACAAGATCGGTGTTGATTTGTAATGGTCAGAATCGATATAAACCTTTAGCCTCTCTGATAGCGTTTCGGTAGCGTCACTGTCCGATCCTGATTTCGTTCCCGTCCAACTGGACGGTGGTTCGATCCCACGGGGGTACGAAATTATTATCAACTAAAATTCCCCTCAGTACATATATGAAAATATATCAATTCCGAGGTAGAGCGAATTAGATATTAAAGGACATTTGTAGCTCGAATGATTTATATGAATCATGGTGATGTGATAAATATTCATAACAAGGCTGCGTGGGTCAAACGCTCGAATCGGCTAGCATGGTGGAGGGGGTTTCATATCGATTCTAATTACAAATACAACGAGATCGGCGTTGATTTGTAATGGTCAGAATCGATATAAACCTTTAGCCTCTCTGATAACCGTTTCGGTAGCGTCACTGTCCGATCCTGATTTCGTTCCCCATCCAACTGGACGGTGGTTCGATCCACGGGGGTATGAAATTATATCAACTAAAATTCCCCCTCGGTACATATATGAAAATATATCAATTCCGAGGTAGAGCGAATTAGATATTAAAGGACATTTGTAGCTCGAGGGATTTATATGAATCACGGTGATGTGATAAATATTCATAAACAAGGCTGCGTGGGTCAAACGCCTGAATCGGCTAGCATGGTGGAGGGGGTTTCAAATCGATTCTAATTTCAAATACAACGAGATCGGGGTTGATTTGTAATGGTCAGAATCGATATAAACCTTTAGCCTCTCTGATAGCCGTTTCGGTAGCGTCACTGTCCGATCCTGATTTCGTTCCCCCGTCCAACTGGACAGTGGTTCGATACCCCACGGCGGTACGAAATTATTATCAACTAAAATTCCCCCTCGGGACATATATGAAAATATATCATTCCGAGGTAGAGCGAATTAGATATTAAAGGACTTTGTAGCTCGAAGGATTTATAGAATCACGGTGATGTGATAAATATTCATATATATATATATATATATATATATATATATATATATATATATATATATATATATATATATTCATATATATATATATAAGTATATATATATATATATATATATATATATATATATATATATATATATATATATATATATATATATATATATATATATATATATATATACAACTTTTTTCATTATGAAAGCATCAACTTTGAATAAACCAAGACTTAAATTTAGAACATTTCTATTATTTGACTTGATGAAACAAGATTCAATGATATTCCTTTTAACTCTGTCATTACATGGGATTAAGGCTCTTGCTGACTCCAGTTAATAGGATGATCTAAATCTCTCATATGTACAAATAATGCCTTCGATATTTGCCCAGTTCTCACAGAATATGGTGCTGTTTGAGACGTTGTGTAAGAGATTTACGGTCTGTCCGTAATAGATTCATCACACCTTTTGCAAGGAATTTCATATATGCAGCCTGGAAGATCTTTAGGTGTATTTTTGATCACCCAACTCTTGACATTAATTAATATTACTGAAAAACAACATTTATGTTAAAAAGCTTTAAAATTCTAGGAATATATAAAACCCTTTCATCATACGGTGGTAATTTTAGAATGTTATGCTTACTAAATTCAAGTTTGTCATTAGTTGAATAAAATGTTTTTCTATCTCTTTTCCATGCCACATCTACAAAAGTCCACACACCCACACACAAACACACACACACACACACACACACACATATATATATTTATATATATATATGTGTGTGTGTGTGTGTGTGGTGTGCGGTGTTGTGTGTGGGTGTGTGGCTTTTGTAGAGTGCACGGAATAGAGATAGAAAAACATTTTATTCAACTAATGACAAACTTGAATTTAGTAAGCAAAACATTCTAAAAATTACCCTATGATGAAAGGGTTTTAGATATTCCTAGAATTTTAAAGCTTTTTAACATAAATGTTGTTTTCATTAATATTAATGTCAAGAGTTTGGTAATCAAAAATTCACCTAATGATCTTCCAGGCTGCTTATAGAAAATTCCTTGCAAAAGGTGTGATCAAGTCTATTACGGACAGTTCGGTAAATCTCTTTCACAACGTCTCAAACAGCACCAAAATTCTGTGAGAACTGGGCAAATATCGAATGCATCATTCGTACATATGAGAGAATTTAGATCATCCTATTAACTGGAGTCAAGCAAGAGCCTTAATCCCATGTAATGACAGTTAAAAGGAATATCCTTGAATCCTTGTTTCATCAAGTCAAATAATAGAAATGTTCTAAATTTAAGTCTTGGTTTATTTAAACTTGATGCTTTCATAATGAAAAAATTTGTTGAAAAATATAAGCAACAAAATTAATATATTCAGTTTTTACATGTTTTGGACTGTACAGATACTTTGTAATTTCGGTTAGGGTCAAATCTATTTTGGTTTGTGACCGTGTGATATCAGATAATCCTGGATTATCTCTTTTAATTTTTACCCTTTTGACAATTAACCATCTGGTATTCTTGATCTTGGTGTGTACCTGAGATCTTTCTCTCCAATTGTATTTCATTAACTCCTTGACAATGTCTTAGTAAAGACGAAAGCGCTTGGATTTCTGACTATAATTTTCCTGTGGTATTCGCTTATTTAATGAAGTCACGTGCATCTACTGTGATTTTTTAAGCATTATGCGTGTATGTGGTAGTGATTGTGTTCGTGTAAAATGGATGATGCAAAGTTTTATGAGCAATAATGTCTTTTAAAATAGCCATACTGAATATATATAACATATAAGATAAAGCCTCAATCTTTTATCTATGCAGCCCCCCTTGTCAATTAAACTCAATACATTTGTTTCTTTTGTGATTCAGTGAAACATGAGTATCCTTGAAATCTATCCTGACCTCTACTTTTCATAAAGGAACAATTGGTCAAGTTATGAATTAAAGGGCTCGGAGACACTAATTATTAGAACAATTATCAATACCGCGTCGACTATCAAATTAGCTTGATATATCATTTATCTCGTTTCTGGCGTCTTTTTTGCGAGTTAGTCATACTTTTATCATTGAGTTCATTTGATAAATGACCGTACTATGTCTAATGAGGATTTACTGTGCAGGAGTATGATTCGTGTAATTCTGTAGAGCTTCTTTTTCAGTAAAAGTAATGTATTCTGTTCATTTCTTGAAATATTTAGTTTTTACTTTGATCGGCAACTTATCAGAAATTTTGGTAAAAATGATTATGTTGAATAATAAAAAAAAATAAAAACAAACACGCACACACAATTACACCACGTTAAGATTATGCTGGAAATAGCTACAGAAAAAAAAAACACTACTGAAAAGAAACTCTATAAAAGAAAGCTATAGAAAATATGGGCCTAGGCTTAAGACAATCATAATCAATACGTCAGTTTCTTCGGGGCGCAGGAAAATAACGAAAGCGAAAGAGACGCGTTTCCGTATATCAAAATGATCAGCATCCTCATAGCGTATCTCTTTAAGAATATTAATTTCATGGCATTTACCGCATATGGGAAGAGGGTGCTCCCAAGTAAATAGCAAATACTTCGTCAACCTCTATATCGGTGAAGCACAAAAATGGAGGAAGATCATCACAAAGATTTTTGACATCTCCATTTGCTAAAATGGAATCCAGGGACCATTCGCTGAAGCTGTTGTGGATTT
>NC_061100.1:143937315-143964815 GCF_015104395.2 Macrobrachium nipponense | reverse complement strand
TGGTCACCCTAGAGTATCGAACACGTATTGGGGCAAGAAGCCATGCGGTTCAATTGCTCTTCATTAATAAGTATCCATGAGACATGGTCTTATTTTTGTAATAAAACTGTTAAAAAATCTAAACAGCCTTAATTCTGTTGTCCTTGTATCTGGGCTGGAAGCTGACCCCTAAGGTGGGTCTATCTTGCCGAGAACATCTGGCACGTCCAGTGATATTGGTCGCCGAATAAATCACGACACTAAATTTGGTCCTTTGAGTCACCGGATAGACCTAAGTGACCAGACTCAGAACAACAACAATCGAATTATGGTCTTTAGTGCTACTACTAGGCCAATCACAACTGCCCTCATGCCTCCCAGAATGAGGGGAGGAGATCGAGATTTATCATAGGCCAGGTGGGTTATTATCGAGCATAATTCATTTTGTTGCCCATGTTGAGGGCTGCTATGAAGCAAGAGTCTGTACCAGCACAAGACTGGCTTAATATAATGACGTCCACGTGCAAGTTGTATCAATGAATTGTCTAATGACACTAATCCATGGCAACTGGGCACATCAGAGCAGCTAGGAGAACTAACTCTAATCTTGTAGAACATCCCTGAAATGTAAAGTAAAAGATGGTGTCATTTCCTTCTTCCCTTGCATGCTTAACAATTTGGAACCAGTCTTTCCAGTAAAGTAACTTGTAAGAATTGTATCCTCCCATACCTACAAAATAGTGGCCGTTCTTGAGACCCAGATAGACTCATAGTCCTCATGACTGCCACACTGATGTGCACCCAAGGGAATCTCTTATACACCCAGAACGTAAATGTATATCAGAATTTACTAGGTCGAATCCAGGCTGACAAGCAGTAATTAAAATCTTTGTATGCATCAAGTCCAGGCAAATTTGAACTGGCTCTTGAAACTAAGATCGTAAAAACATTAGATGATGTCAGTCACACTGAATTGGTGCTTTGGCTAGTGTGACACAGCCAAAAATGTGTTCATCCCGCTTGAAGGAGATACCATTACCAGTATTTATAGGCGAAAAAGAGTGAGTTCGCTAATTCAAAGAGCTGTTTGATGTTCACGTTCATGACAACTAGTTCTGTCGCAAAGATGTTTCAAATGCTTTGCTTCTGGCCACAGTAGTAAACATTGCAGAAGTAAACGTAACTGCAGAATGTGCGATGGATGCCATCACAGTTTGATTTGTGAAAGAGACGGTCGTAAATCCTGGTCTAGTACACCTTCAGCAACCAATACAAGCTTCCGGTCACCCACAAAACCTTCTCCACATGTAGTTTCTCAACTCCTTGTTAAATGTTGGGGCAGAGTCATAACGTAAATCAAAGAAACCCATCAAAAGACAAAAATGAAAAACCTTGTGTAAATGTTAAAATGGGGAATAATGAGCTTTCTGCTGAGTTGCCATCTGCATTGTTGCCAACGGTTACCACAGTTTTGTATGCTCATGATCAACCATTTCACACTTGTTTGTTCTTGGATACAGGTAGCCAGCGTAGTTTCATTTCAAGTTGGCTAGCTAAGAAATTAAATCTGTCCGTAGTCAAACCCATCTCCTTGAATAATGCTCCTTTTGGATCACAAATTGTTAAGGGAGAATTTGAAGTAGTATCATGTAGAGTACATATTGGCAAAAGAGTCATCCATTCAAAATTAGTAGTACGTGATGATGTAGTATCTTACACAACAAAAGGCTGAATAATGTAAAAAACATTTGCAGAGTAAGGGGTGTAACATGACAGACAAAGAGATAAGGGGGGATGTATTGTAGAACATGAAGTTAATGATTGGAGCAGGTTACTTTAACTTGTTTGAAATAGGCTTGGAGAAGGTCGATGGGGTGAGTGTTTTTTAACACACAATGGAGTAACACCGTATGGTAGAGTACCACAATGGGCGCTGGAAGGGCTAGATTTCTTCTCCGTGCGCACTTTATGAGTGTGCAGATTGCTCAAAAATCAAATCAATGTAGATATGTGGTGGAAGCTAGAAACTATAAGAATCAACACATGAGCAGTCACAAACTCTGAGCATATTGCTATGCAGAAGGTGCAGCAGAGCATCACAAGAACCGAGCAAGGGTATCAGGTAAGTTTACTGATTTGTGGGTCTGAATGACCTGGTAACAATTATTGTAATGCTACCGCACAACTGAATGCGCTTGACAAACAGTTTGATAAGGATCCTAGCTACAGTGTCGATTATGAGAATGTCCTTCAGACCTATAATAGCTGCGGGGTTCATTAAGGAAATTCATAATCCCAAAGTGAAAGGGTATGACTTGCACATTTTGGAGTTAAAAAACAAAGCCTTACTACACCTTGACCGAATCGTATAATGGATCTTCCAAAGTCAAACGGTGAACTATCCTGAATGACTGCCTCTATCCTGGATGTAACCTAGTCAAAATGTTATAATGATTTGTTGAATAAGTTCAGACGCCACTTGATTGCCATGATTTCCGATATTTCCAAGGCTTTCCATCGAGTTTTACTGGATCCTAATGATACAAAATATGCCGTTTTCTATGGCCAAACCAGCAGCCACTGTTGCTTTTCAAGTTGTAGTGCTCAGGATAACCATTAGTCCATATATATTACAACAGGTCTTTAGGACCCATCTCAAGGATAAGGGAAGGGAGAGTTTGATAAAATTCTTCTATGCAGACAATTATTTCCAGACTTATGAAACCTTAGAGGAGATGGGGAGGGACTATGTGGAAGTGAAATCCTTGTTAGCTGAGGCTCACATGCCATTAACGGAGTGGGCCAGCAATAATGAACAATTCAATCAGCAGCTAGGATGTCAGGAACCAAGGGAGATATCTGTGCTAGACATTTTATAGGACAGAAAAGATGACTGCTTGAATCTGAAACCGTGTAAGGGGGTTAGTGGGGATGGGCAGGACACCAAACTCACAAAGCATAAGCTGTTGTCGCTGCTAGCTTCAAATTTTGATCTTCCTGGACTCGTGAGTCCCATTTTTGTGATAGGGAAGATCTTTCTGCAAGAGTTATGGGAGGCAGGTATAGGATTGGATGATGTTATCCAAAGAAAGAGAGGAAGCAGCTAATGAGGTCTTAGAAGAGTTTGTTAACATTCACACCTTGAAATTTAAAAAGGGAATCGTGCTAGGAGCATCTGAACTTCACGTCTTTGCCGATGCATCGAGTATGGCTTATGGTACCGTAGCATACGTTAGACGAATAGAAGAGGGAGTTAACATCCTTACGTCTAAAATGAGAGTGACCCCTAAGAAACAATCTAGACTAACCATCCCCAAGTTAGAATTGCAAGAATTGATATTAGGTTTCAGATTAGGAAAACATCTTAAGAAGCTCATGAATTTCCCGAAAGACATTGTATGGACTGATAGCAAGGTAGCTATAGCTTGGGTAGCTAGTAAAGAGGGAAACAAAAACACCTTCATTTCAAACAGGGTGGGGTAGATAATTTCTATCCAACAGGAATGCACCATAGACCTCCAGTAAGTGCCCATCAAGCTGAACCCAGCAGATATCCTGACGTAAAGCTCTATGCTGAAGGCCCTGAGCCAGAATTACCTGTGGTACAAGCGACCAATCTTTCTACATCAGAGGGAACTGACTGAACCACCAGAGAGCAATGATGAATCATCCATCCAGCAACGAGCCTTGGTTGTTGCTGCCCTGAGAGAGATGCACAAGGAAGGGAACCTGACTCCATCTGCCGCTCTATGGGATATAATGGGAAGTAGTTTAGATTTTGTTACTTTAAAAATAATTATGAACCTCCTATTGAAGTTTGGACACTGCCAAGCAGATCCATTTCTTAAACTAGTGTATCTTGAACAACTGTACCACTTTCCCACAGTGTGTGACCATCTAGAAAACAGTTTTCGAGTACCTCCCAACATCCGTAATTTTGTAGTTCAGTTGAATTTGATTATACAAAACAATATAGTTTACACTAGAAGTAGGTTGCCTAATATAAGTGATATAAAGAATGAGTTAATATTGCTGCCTTCAAAAGGCCATTTAGTTGTTCTGTATCTTATGTACCTCCACACCACCCATATGCAGTGTGGTAGCAATATTCGAATAACTATTCCGGCAGGAATGTTAGAACCAAGGATTGAGGGCCATTGCCAAGTGAGTAGTGGGGAGGTGCTAAGCATGTATTGTGGCCTTCAGGTCCCTTATTTTGGTGACAGCCACCTCCTCCCCTCCCGACTGACAGAACTCTCATGAACCGTGCATTTGATAAGGTCGGTGTGGATCACACAGGCCCCATCAGCACCAAGGAGGGAGCAGGATATCTCCTAATCCTCACTTGTTTCACCAGCCGTGCAATCTATGTAGATCTTTGCAGCTGGTTGGATGCTGACACCTTCGTACTGTTGCTAAGGAGATTTGCAGCCATTCATGGAGCACCTTCAACAATCTACAGCAACAACGCTATTACCTTCCATTCTGCAAGTAGTTTCCTGAAAAGAGGTCTATGAGGAGTACGTGACACAGCTGTTCCTTAGGAAGAAGGGAATCCATTGGGTGTTCCAGATACCCAGGTCACTATGGAAAGGAGTATTTTTTGAGAGAATGGCAGGGGTGGTTAGACATACACTAGCAACCAATCTCCAATGAAACGTATTCTCTGAAGAGTAATTCGCACGCTCATTAAGGAGACTGAGGCAGTGATCAATAACTGTCTCCTTATATACCCAAGGGATATGAGGGAAGATGAAGTCCTTACACCCTCACACCTCATACGAGGCAATGTTATCCATCTGCCACCTGTGGTCCCACATGAGGACAAGCATTAGACCCTGACCACAAAACAATTACATCAGTATTTCCTCCTGACGGAAACCCTTGAACATTTCTAGCTCTACTGGAGAGAGGGTTACCTACGGTCGCTCCAGGAGTGACATGTTAGCCAAGAAGGTACACCAACTGCACTCCGAGTTGGAGACGTCGTGCTGCTCAACGTAGAACGGTGGAAACGAAGACATTCATCATTGGGAAGGATAGTGGCTGTCTACTCTGACAAGAAAGGAGTGATACAATCAGCTAAGGTACTCTTCGAAGGGAAAGAACATCTACAAACAACTGAGGACCTCGTCCAACTGGAGATCAACACTCAAGACGACGAAAGGGAAGAGGAAGAGGAGAGCCAGTGAAACAGAGACCGACAGGGAAGGAATGAGTGGAACAGTGAATGGTTTAGGAAACAGACCCAGAAGAAGGGCTGCTATGGAACGGAGAAAAAAAATGTCAGAGTGGATGAAAGACAGATTAGTGTAGTGTAAAGTGTAAGAAGTTAGAGGCAAATTGTGAAAGTGTGGAAGTTGTGAACGGGGCTGAAGGTGTTAGGTTTCAATCATTTTGTTGCTGCATCTCACGAGACCAACTAGGGCAGTCCGCAGACGTCTTAAACAGGACGAGTGATATGTATTGTAATCCACAATTACTTTAAATATTTTGTTCGTGGTTTATGTCATTTGTTTTAATTAAGTCACGAAAAGTTCTCTTGAAACATTCTTTTATCCCCGGCCAAGGTTTTGTTTGTGTTCATTTGTATAGTGTTTATTCACCATATTTTTTTTGCCTTTCATGTGTGGAGCGGACTACCCGTCTTCAGTGCTTCGCTTGTCGAACTGCCCATTATGTGGTTATGCTTTCGCTCTCTCTCCCTTTACCTGGAGTGCGTTTTTGGGCAGCGGGGCAGAGAGTATCGGCTCCCCAACAGAGGAGGTCTTGCAGCATATTTTTTCACGGCTTAATTAGCGGAAGATATTTGTTCCTGATCCTGCAGCTTCCATTGAATTTGAGAGGCTCCTGCTAATGAATTTTAGCCTCACTTAAAAGCATTGCTGTTGCTTTTGTGCTGCTGCTTGCCACTGCTGCTGGCTGTTGCCGTGTGTTTGACCTCCTGGAGTCATCAGGAGGCCTTCTAGTGGCGAAGAACGGTAAGCGGACCGTATATGTTCTTCCCCCGTCTGCTTACATAATATACAATTTACGTTGCCCTGGTGATCCCCTCGGTGCAAGAACACCCCTAGTGATCCGGAGTAGGACAATCGCTGTTGATGCGTTATAATCTTTGATTACGAATTCGGTGTGGTCTTTGAGAATTCTTCAGCTGTTTCTTCATCACCTCTTCAGTGTAGTTTTATCGTCAATTTAGGACATATTATTATAAGGTGTATTATGGTTAATAATTATTGTAAAATTGATTAGGTTTAAGGTTTACTTCACTCTGCAACTCCAACTATCGTATGCTAGGGAAAGTGTGTTTTTTCTGCCTCCTACACCTTTCTTTCTCTTCGATGAGGTATAAAAGTTAGGTAGGCGCGGTGATGGTTCGAGGTGTTATTATGTAAGTAGCGTATGTGTTTTTCCAGTTCCTAAGAAAGCTTTTCGAGGACTACTTTTTGTAATTTAAGACTATTTTTGTTAATTAAATTATTGTTAAGTTTGATTCAGTGTTTTTTGTATTCCTCTTTGAGAGTTATTTTGCTTTGTGGATTTTGTGTCGTGCTGGTTCTTGCCTGGTATTTTGGCACTGAGTCAGTCTGGAAAAAGAACCCTGGATGAATATAATCAATCTTAAGTTCATAACATAATTTGGCGACCTTTTTAGCCAGGATCCAGTTTAGGCATCCATAATTTTGTTCAAAACTTCGGGTAAAACGGCTCTCGGAGAGGTGGTGGTCAAGCCACTGAAACGTATTTAGAGTGATTATTTCTATTTAATTAATTCAGGATGCATTATTTAGAGAGTGAAGAAGCTGAGGTAGCGAACTTTTTGGCTAGTCCTAACTGGGAAGAGGATCTGTTTGAACTAAAAAGGGATCAATTGTGGTTGATTGCAGAGTTCTTGGATTTAAGTTTGGCCACTGAGGTTAAGAAGGGGACCGTTGTTGTTTGAGGTCTTGAAGGCCGCGAGGATATATAGAGAGACTCTTGATAGGAAGGATGTTCTGGAAAGTAGTAGGCTGGATGAGAGTAAGCCTGGGAGATAGAGGAACTGGAAGGTGGAGGTAAAGAAAATCCTATTGATAGTGGTGATGACCATTTGGAAATTTGAGAGAAAAAACCAGATGAAGGAACTGGAGTTTAAAGCTCTCCAACTTAGAGCCGATGAAAGGGCAAAAGAAAGAGAGCATGAAATTGAGGTGCTAAATTACAGATTAAGTTGAATCAGGGAAAGAATGGTAGTTATAATAATTCTAGTGTTGATGAAACAAGGTTTAATATGTTCGCTGCGTTAAAACTGGTACCACACTTTTCCGAGGAGGAGGTTAATGAGTTTTTTTGTGTCATTTGAGAAAATTGCTAAAGAAGCTTGCTTGGCCAAAGGATATGTGGACAACATTAGTTCAGTGTCGTTTGGTGGGCAAAGCTCAAAGGGTTTATAATAATCTTAATGACGATCTCTCCGCGGATTACAACACCGTAAAAAGTATTGTGCTGAAAGCTTATGATTTGGTGCCTGAAGCATACAGGCAGAAGTTTCGTAATCTGCGGAAGGATCTTGACGTCACCTATGTTGAGTTTGCTCGAAAGAAAGTTCAGTTTTCTCGATGACTGGCTGAAGTCAAAAGAAGTAGACAATTTTGTTAAACTGAAAGAGCTCCTTCTGGCAGAGGAATTTAAGAGGAACGTGAGTCGTGACTTGCGAATTCATTTGGAGGAGTTGAAGCTCGACTCCATTCAGGAAATAGCAGTTGCTTCCGACGAGTATGCACTTACCCATCGGGAGGAACCCTTAGGAAAGGATTAATCAGGATAGGTTCTCCCCCCATGAATATAATACACGTAGTAATAATCGTCAGGCTTCTAGAGGAACATTAAGGTCAAATAATGACGAGTCAGAAAAACTATCTAATCAAGACAGAAATGTAAGCGGCTCGCGTAGTTTCGTAACAGTCGTAGATCGGTTAATGGTGGTGGTAGTAGTGGTAGAAATTTTGGTGGAGTAGTAGTAGTGTGAAGTGTTATTGGTGCCACAAGACGGGGCACGTTAAGGCTAATTGTTACGGTTGGAAAAACTTTCAGGAGAGGAGGTCTAATCCAGTAAACATTGTTGTAGCTGAAAAAACAGAAAACTTAAAGCAAAGTATGGAACAGGAAAAGTGACTAAAATTTAAGAGGTATATTTCTGACGGGTCTGTGTTTGTTGGTAACAATGAAAAAACAAAAGTTTGTTTAAAGGTATTACGGGACTCTGGAGCAGCACAGTCTCCTCAAATAAAAACTGCTGTTCCGAAGGATTTTGTATTTTCCAACGATGAATTTGTGGTGTTGGGTGGTTTCCCGAACTCTATTACGTCTTGTCCTTTAGAGAAGTTTCATATTCACACCAAGTACAAAAGGGGGGACTGCTAAACTGGCTGTGGTAGACAGTTTGCCAGTTCCCGGTATTCACTCCTCTTAGGGAATGATTTGGCTGAAGGTGAAGGTGCAATTGATAATATATGTCCGATTTTGACTCTCCTGAATGTGACTTGTGAAGGCGATGATATTGAAACTAATTTTTATAAGCCTGTCTCTGTAGTAACCCGATCTAGAGCTCGGGAGATGGATCTCGAGGATGTTGACTTAGATTTATATCAAGTGGACAGACAAATGACTGACATGAGGGACTGGTAGTAGTAATAAGAAAATCATTAATTGGGATGACGTTAACTGGGACGCTAAGGCGTTCAAATGACACAGAGTAAGGAGTTTCTAATTTAGAACTCGGCAATCCGAGGATCTGATGAAACCAGTATTTGTCAAAGAGAGAGGTTTGCTCTACAGGTTGAGCAGGTCGGCTAATGCACCTGCCCACCAGGTAGAGTCGTGCAGACAATTGGTTGTCCCGGAAAGGTACCGGAATAAATTGATGTATTTAGCACATGAAAATGATTTGTCGGGACTTTTGTTTGTTGGAGGAAAACCTTTCAGAAGGTTGCTGAACATTTCTTTTGGCCTGGGATGCGTCAGGACATTAAGAGACACGTATTATCCTGATGTGTGCCAGTTGGTGGGGAAACCTAACCAGAAAATACCCAAGGCTCCCTTAATTCCTATACCCTCCGTGGGCGAACCCTTTCGGGAAGTGATAATTGAGTAGTGGGTCCCCTGCCGCGGACGCGCGGTGGGAATGGGAAGTACTATATGTTGTTATTGTTGATAGAATGTCTCGCTTCCCTGAGGCTATCCCATTGAGGAGTATACGGTCCGAAAAGGTGGTTTGAAGTGTTGGTTGGTTTCTTTTACCAGATTTGGTTTTCTAAGGTAATTCAGAGTGACTGTGGCACTAATTTCACGAGTAGGTATTTGAAAAGAAAATGAACGAGTTTGGTATTAAACACGTGAAGTCTGCACCGTATCACCCGGAAAGCCAAGGCCAGGTGGAAAGGTTCCACCAAACCTTGAAGTCTGTGTTAAAAAAATTTTGTTTAGAGACTGGGAATGATTGGGATAAGGAATTACCTTACGCATTGTTTGCAATACGATCGATCCCCAATGAGTCAGTGGGTCTCTCTCCTTTCCAGCTTATTTTTGGTCACTGTGTTCGAGGCCCATTAGATGTAGTGAGAGAACATGGGAAGGAGAGACTCCCGAAATAATGTATTGGATTATTTTTCAGATTTGCAGGAGAAATTGCTTAGAGCACGGTCTTTTGCTCAGGAACATTTGGCGAAAGCCCAGGCCTCGATGAAATTGAAGTATACGTTACGAGATAGGCTATTTAATGTAGGTGACAAGGTGTTGGTTTTTTACTTCCTATGCCTGGCAATCCCCTGAAAGCGGAATTCTCAGGTCCGTGGAAGGTTCTGAAGAAAATTAACAATGTGAATTACTGATTGAAACTCCTGATAGGAGAAGAAAAACCCGTATTTGCCATGTTAATATGATAAAATCTTTTATGACAGGTCTGTAGAAAAGAGTGTAGTACCTATTTCTGTAGTTAGTTTAGTTCCAATGCAACAAGTTTATGGGCGATAAATTTGCTGTTAGCCCAATGGTTTGGAAAAATATTCTGATGTTTTAAATAATCTGAATACTAAATTTCAGCACTTAGATGCAGAAAAAGCTGCACCTCTAATTAATTTAATTAACGAATATAGATCTCTTTCAGGATGCACCTGGTAGGACCCATATTTTACAACACGACGTTGACGTTGGGGAGGCTCAGCCTATTAAGCAATGTCCATATAGACTGAACCCCCTCAAGAGAGAAATAGTCAGGAAGGAAGTCAAATACATGCTAGACCATAACCTCATTAAACCGAGCTGCAGTCCTTGGAGCTCCCCTGTAGTTTTGGTTAAGAAGGAGGATGGTCAGCCTAGGATGTGTTTTGACTACCGCAAGGTCAACTCTAACAAAAACGGACTCGTTCCCTTTGCCCAGGGTGGAAGACTGTATAGATAGAGTGGGATCTGCCCGTTATATTAGTAAATTTGACCTGTTAAAAGGATATTGGCAGGTCGGTCTTGCACCCCGGGCAAGGAAAATATCGGCATTTGTGACGGTGACGGCCTCTATGAATGTGAGGTGATGCCTTTTGGCATGAAAAATGCCGTCGTTACCTTCCAGAGGCTGATGAACTTCATTACCTGTGAACTGGAGGGTTGTGTGGTATATATTGACGACCTTGTGATTTACAGTGACGATTGGGAAACTCATCTTAAGAGGATAAGAGCGCTATTCGAGGTG
Organism: Macrobrachium nipponense; assembly: GCF_015104395.2. Taxonomy (NCBI): domain Eukaryota; kingdom Metazoa; phylum Arthropoda; class Malacostraca; order Decapoda; family Palaemonidae; genus Macrobrachium; species Macrobrachium nipponense. The sequence goes on along the minus strand of NC_061100.1, from coordinate 143,954,113 downwards.
CTGAGGAGGGCTGGTCCTGGTGATAAATTTAAAAGAAGAGTGATTTTGCTCAAGCGAAGGTGGTTTTATTTAGGACATGAAATTGGCTTGGTAAGATCGCTCCTAAGAGAGCGAATGTTGAGGCAGTTACAGCCTTCCCAGCTCCTCGAAACAAGAGAGGTATTCGTAGATTTTTGGGTCTAGTTGGTTATTATAGAAAGTTTATTAAGAATTTTTCTGATCTTGCTAATCCCTTAACAAATTTGTTAAAGAAAGATGTAAAATTTATTGGAATGGGAAAACGAGTGTCAGGATGCATTTGAAAAATTGAAAGGTACTTTAATAACCTATCCTTTGTTACGTTCTCCCGATTTTTCCTTGCCTTTTTGTTTGGCTACAGATGCCAGTGACACAGGTTTAGGTGCTGTCTTGCTGCAGGAGGGTGAAAATGGCACCTCGCATCCAGTCGCCTACTTTTCCAAGAAGTTGTTACCGGCAGAGAGACGTTACTCAACAATTGAGAAAGAGGCTTTATGCTTAGTGAAAGCCATCATACATTTTGAAGTGTATTTATCTTCCTCAGTATGTCCAATAAAGGTCTTTACAGATCATAATCCCTTAATTTTTATTAATAAATTTAAAGATAAAAATCAACGTATTTTGCGCTGGAGTCTTATACTCCAAGAATATAACCTTTCTATTTGTCACGTGGCTGGAAAAGACAACGTTAGTCCCTCTGATGTTCCCTTTTCTAGGGACATTCGGTAATGAAAAGGATGTTGTGGCTATCCAAGAGTAGTTGTGTAAGGGTAAAGGACTCTGCATCAATCCCATTTGAGCAATTGTTTTTTTTTTTTTTTCGTCAGGTGTTGGGAAGATTTCTTAATATAAGTTTGAGGTTCACATTATTTACATATAATCTTAAGAGTTTATATTAGTAATGTTTAAGGATAGTGGTTTTGGGTTTATGAAATATTTGTTTTTGTTTTTGATATCTGCATTTACTTTTGTATGACTGAAATGAAAATTTTACTAGATATATTTTTTTTCCTATTTTGCTTTTAAAGCACAATGCTCATATTTTTGCTTGCATTACAAATTACTTTAATATTGGCTAGGAGTTACCTTTCTAAAAAAAAAAAAAAAACAAAAAAAAAAAAAAAAAATTTTTTTTTCCTTGTCCCGGGGAGCTGTAATCCACAATTACTTTAAATATTTTGTTCGTGGTTTATGTCATTTGTTTTAATTAAGTCACGAAAAGTTCTCTTGAAACATTCTTTTATCCCAGGCCAAGGTTTTGGTTTGTGTTCATTTGTATAGTGTTTTATTCACCATATTTTTTTTTGCCTTTCAGTTTTTTGTGGAGCGGACTACCCGTCTTCAGTGCTTCGCTTGTCGAACTGCCCCATTACGTGGTTATGCTTTCGCTCTCTCTCCCTTTACCTGGAGTGCGTTTTTTTGGGGCACGGGCAGAGAGTATCGCTCCCCAACAGAGGAGGTCTTGCAGCATATTTTTTTCACGGCTTAATTAGCGGAAGATATTTGTTCCTGATCCTGCAGCTTCCATTGAATTTGAGAGGCTCCTGCTAATGAATTTTAGCCTCACTTAAAAGCATTGCTGTTGCTTTTGTGCTGCTGCTTGCCACTGCTGCTGGCTGTTGCCGTGTGTTTGACCTCCTGGAGTCGTCAGGAGGCCTTCTAGTGGCGAAGAACGGTAAGCGGACCGTATATGTTCTTCCCCCGTCTTCTGCTTACATAATAAATACAATTTACGTTGCCCTGGTGATCCCCTCGGTGCAAGAACACCCTAGTGATCCGGAGTAGGACAATCGCTGTTGATGCGTTATAATCTTTGATTACGAATTCGGTGTGGTCTTTGAGAATTCTTCAGCTGTTTCTTCATCACCTCTTCAGTGTAGTTTTATCGTCAATTTAGGACATATTATTATAAGGTATTATGGTTAATAATTATTGTAAAATTGATTAGGTTTAAGGTTTACTTCACTCTGCAACTCCAACTATCGTATGCTAGGGAAAGTGTGTTTTTTTCTGCCTCCTACACCTTTCTTTCTCTTCGACTGAGGTATAAAAGTTAGGTAGGCGCGTGATGGTTCGAGTGTTATTATTGTGTTTTTCCAGTTCCTAAGAAAAGCTTTTTCGAGGACTACTTTTTGTAATTTAAGACTATTTTGTTAATTAAATTATTGTTAAGTTTGATTCAGTGTTTTTGTATTCCTCTTGAGAGTTATTTTGCTTTGTGGATTTTGTGTCCGCTGCTGGTTCTTGCCTGGTATTTTGGCACTGAGTCAGTCTGGAAAAAGAACCCTGGATGAATATAATCAATCTTAAGTTTCATAAACAGTATCTACTGAGAATTGTAATTCATTATTGTCCTAATGGACCTCATGTGCTACATGGGGTTGAAAGTCACCCTAAAAAAGAATGAACAGATGCAAGCACCCTAGTGTCAAGAGAATCTCTTGATTATAATGATGTTTATTGATTCATGATGCTAATGCTGTTTCATAGAACGCTCTATAACGAGCCCTGATTTAATTGCCATTTCTTTGACTGGAATTGAGTGTCATGCTATTGCCTTTGATATTGCTTGTGTTGCATATCCATGTTTCATTGTTATTGCCAAGATATGGCCTCAATTGCATTTCCATATTGCTTTACTATTGCCTTTGTTATTGCTTGAATTCATTGTATTTTCGTGTATTGATGCTATTGTCTATGGCATTGCTTACATTGCATGTATTATCGTATTGTGTGGGTGTTTGAATTTGTGTTGCTTAAGCTGAATACATTTCATTGTTTGACCACTGTTGACATTGATATTGCTTGTATTGCAGATTGGACATTCCAAGATGTACAGGGTGTTCCAAAATTAGAGCGACCCTCCCCCCCCCCCCCCCCCACCCCCCCCCCCCCCCCCCCCCCCCCCCCCCCCCCCCCACTCTACATAATAAACTAAAATTGATATGGACAAAAACAAAAGTAATTCAGAACAGGTATTTATTCAAGTTTCCCTCTGAGTATTTGATATTTTGTGTGGCCTCCATCTGCCTGTACCACAGCCTGCATTCTTGAGGGGTATGATTTCAGTAAATCACAAAAAAGCCGAGACTCAAACTCCACTTCCCTGAGCACTTGGGTCACCTCTCTTCTCAGGTCGTCGAGGCTTGGTATACCATCATAGATCACTGTGCGTGCTTCAACATGATCCTTAAGATACTACCTATATTTTCACACACATTAAGGTCAGGGGAGCTACCGGGAAATTCACTTGACGAGAAGAAATCAGTTCCACTGTTTCGAAGCAGCTCCTGCATCTGAAGAGCCATCTCTCTCTCTCTCTCTGTCTCTGTCTCTGTCTCTCTCTCTCTCTCTTGCTCGATATATTTACTTCCTTTTTTTTCGTCTTTTCGCTAATTCTTTTTTTTTTTTTGGGGGGGGGACATTTTTGTAAATTTCATGTAATAAGTTGTATATGCCTCCTTGTTTTTTTCAAAATGTATTGTTTTCTGGATGAATCATCTGTTGACAAGTGTGGGCTCCTCCAAGGAGTGGCTGCCTAAAAAACGCTTATCCTGCCCTCAGGCGTTTCTCGTTTCTGTAAAGTGAAATCGACCTTATTGCTAATCTTGTAATGTCAGTTTGGATATTAAGCCTACTTTGACTATGTTCTTCCTCTGTAAGATCAGTTGTGCCTGAGTAAAAGGTGGCACTAGACCGAAAGTGCTTGGCTATCTCGCTTTTAATTTTTTCCTTCGTGGCAAAAACCTTTAGTTATACATAGCATCACGTTTTATATTCTTTGTGATCAAGTTATTCATCATGAGGGCCACGTTGACATTTGCTTTCCTGTTCCCAATGCTGAGCTGCTTCGTCACCTCTTCTCCAAGTCCTTACTGGCGGCGCACTCTACAGAATTCACTTGAAATTATTGAAAAAATGCCTGGTGGAACAAGTGTTACCTAAATCATTGCTACCACGCCACATAAGAAGATACGATCAACATCCCTTAAATGAATTTTCTTCAATGATGTTAAAACGTCACATTGCTGCCGCGAAAATGGAGGAAAAGGAGAAATTTAAAGAACTGGAAAAAGGCCGACGTAATTTCAACTACTAAATTCCCACTGATTGGAAACACGCATTAAGGCAAGAAATATATGGAAAACTCCATAGAACTACAGACACTTTGATTAGAAAACTGGACAGAAAATCAAACAACCTTATCGACAACAGTGATTGGACCAATAATGCTAGAAGTGATTGCGTGGTGAATTTATCAAGCAAACAAATAAGTGATAATGCAGTGCGTGCATTAGGCTTCGGGTTGTCTTTCTTCATTTGTAACAAACCTTCAGCTTTATCAATAGCGACCTCTCTATATAAGTTTGAAAAATACTGTGACCTACCACAAAATCATTTAGACATTATCAAAGGGGTGACATATAGTGCTACGCATGCCTACCATGAAAATAACTTCCCCGCTCGCTACAGAAAAGGTTTAAAAAGAATTGAAGAATGATAATAGCTTACACATTACTAAGGCTGATAAATCCAATAGTTTAGTAATTCTGAACAAAACTGCATATCACGCATACATACTTTACTAGAAGATAAAATAACTTACAAAAAACTCGCAAAAAATCCGTTGGACCAAGAAATAAAAACTTTAATATCAATATCAAACAATTTCTTAAAGATAAAAAAAGAACTCTTTTTTGTGTAAGTTAACTGTATAAATGTCCCTTATTACCTTATTTATATGGCCTAGTTAAAAATCATAAGGAAAACAAACCTATGCACCCAATTATTAGTACTGTGGGATCAATTGCTTTTAACCTATCTAAATATCTTACTAATTTGTTATCCCCGCTACTTGGAACTGTATCTAATTCACACATCCGGAATTCTCTTGATCTTGTGGAAAAATTAAATAACATTGTACTAAACCCTAGTGATATCTTTGTCAGTTTTGATGTATGTTCTTTGTTTACAAAAGTCCCTATTGACTGTGCTAGAATATTTAAGTAATGACTTGTATTGCATGAATTACTATGTCCGTTAGTCACATAATTTCATGATTAAGTTATGTATTTGTGATTGCAAATTTATTTTAATGGAGAATATTATCAACAAATATTTGGTATGGCCAAGAGTAACCCTTTATCACCTCTCCTTTCAAACTTATATATGGAATTTTTTAAAAGACAACACCTCCTGAATATCACACTTGTCCCCTTAAATGGTACATATATGTAGATGACATCTTAGTAGTCTTACCTGTTGGTATCGATGTAAATGATTTACTGTCTAAATTGAATAATTTAGTGCCATCCATAAAATTCACTGTTGAAATTGAAAATAACAATGTCATCCCTTTCCTAGATGTATTAATACATAGAGAATCTTTCAATGTAAATTCAGTATTAATAGAAAACCCACAAATAATTTAACATATGTACATTTTTATCTGGCCACCATCTCAATATTAAAATTTCAATTTTTTCTTCTATGTTCCTACGGGCTTTGCGTATCACGAGTCCACAATATCTTGACCAAGAAATAGAATACATAAAAAAGATAGGAAACGATCTCTGCTACCCACCTCATATAATTGATTTATGTTATCAAAAAGCTCACAAAAAGTTTTATAGTGTTGCTAGTAATGAAAAAGAAATGCCTAAAAATTTACTTACTCCTGCCTACTTTCGTGGATTTGAAACCATAAAATCAATATTTAAATCGTTTAATGTTAATGTACTGTTCTCTTATAACAATACCATTAAAGATAGTTAATTAAGAATAGTCCCGTAACAAATAACAACATCATTTGACAAATTCCTTGTAAGGATTGCCCATCGTTTTACGTTGGTCAGTCTAGTAAAAATTTATGTGTTCGGATTAAGCAGCATATGTATTCAGTTAGGACAGCCCAGACTTCAAATGCACTGTTTATCCATCTGAGTGAAAAATCTCATTGTATTAATTGGGGTGATACCTCTGTAATTGCTAGATCTAATGATTATGTTTCAAGAAATTTACTGGAATCAACAATTATGCAAACCACTAATAAAAACAACCAAAATCTTAGTCTGGGCAATGTACCATTTCGGACCCGTATATTTGCAAAATGTTCAATGAAGGGCGATCTTAAACATAAATGAACTACTAATTAATTAGTCCCACATGTATATAGTTATTATTTCTCTCTCTTTCTCTTTCTCTCTCTCTCTCTCTCTTGCTCGATATATTTACTTCCTTTTTTTTCGTCTTTTCGCTAATTCTTTTTTTTTTTGGGGGGGAACATTTTTGTAAATTTCATGGTAATAAGTTATATATGCCTCATTGTTTTTTCAAAATGTATTGTGTTCTGGATGAATCATCTGTTGACAAGTGTGGGCTCCTCCAAGGAGTTGGCTGCCTAAAAAACGCTTATCCTGCCCTCAGGCGTTTCCTCGTTTCTGTAAAGTGAAATCGACCTTATTGCTAATCTTGTAATGTCAGTTTGGATATTAAGCCTACTTTGACTATGTTTTTCCTCTGTAAGATCAGTTGAGCCTGAGTAGAGGGTGGCACATTTTTTCCTTCGTGGCAAAAACCTTTAGTTCCTGCTGATTGGAAACATGCATTAAGGCAAGAAATATATGGAAAACTTCATAGAACTACAGACACTTTGATTAGAAAACTGGACAGAAAATTAAACAACCTTATCAACGACAGTGATTGGACAATAATGCTAGAAGAGATTGTGTGGTGAATTTATCGAGCAAACAAATAAGTGATAATGCAGTGCGCGCATTAGGCTTTGGGCTGTCTTTCTTCATTTGTAACAAACCCTCAGCTTTATCAACAGCGACATCTCTATATAAGTTTGAAAAATACTGTGACCTACCAAAAAATCATTTAGACAATATCAAAGGCATGACATATAGTGCTATGCATGCCTACCATGAAAATAACTTCCCCGCTCGCTACAGAAAAAGTTTAAAAGAATTGAAGAATGATAATAGCTTACACATTACCAAGGTTGATAAATCCAATAGTTTAGTGGTTCTTGACAAAACTGACTACATATCATGCATGCATACTTTACTAGAGGATGAAATAATTTACAAAAAACTCGCAAAAAATCCGTTGGACCAAGTAATAAAAAACTTTAATATCAATATCAAACAAATTCTTAAAGATAAAAAAGAACTTTTGTGTCAGTAACTGTAAAGTGTCCCTCATTACCTTATTTATATGGCCTAGTCAAAACTCATAAGGAAAACAAACCTATGCGCCCAATTATTAGTACTGTAGGATCAATTGCTATAAACTATCTAAATATCTTACTAAACTGATATCCCCGCTACTAGGAACTGTATCTAATTCACACATCCGGAATTCTCTTGATCTTGTGGAAAAATTAAATAACATTGTACTAAACCTTAGCGATATTTTTGTCAGTTTTGATGTATGTTCTTTGTTTACAAGTCCCTATTTGACTCTGCTAGAATATTTAAGTAATGAACTTGTACTGCATGAATTGCCTATGTCCGTTAGTCCACATAATTTCCTTAATTAAGTTATGTATTTGTGATTGCAGATTTATTTTTAATGGAGAATATTACCAACAAATATTTGGTATGGCCATGGGTAACCCTTTATCACCTCTCCTTTCAAACTTATATATGGAATTTTTTGAGAGACAACACCTCCCGAATATCACACTTATCCCCTTAAAAATGGTACCGATATGTCGATGATATCTTAGTAGTCTTACCTGGTGGTATCGATGTAAATGATTTACTGTCCTAAATTGAATAATTTAGTGCCATCCATGAAATTCACTGTTGAAATTGAAAATAACAATGTCATCCCTTTCCTAGATGTATTAATACATAGAGAATCTTTCCAATGCAAATTCAGGTATTCATAGAAAACCCACAAATAATTTAACATATGTACATTTTTATTCTGGCCACCATGTTAATATTAAAATTTCAATTTTTTCTTCTATTTTTGGTTCCTACGCGCTTTGCGTATGCACGAGTCCAGCAATATCTGGACCAAGAAATAGAATACATAAAAAAGATAGGAAACGATCTCTGCTACCTACCTCATTTAATTGATTTATGTTATCAAAAAGCTCATAAAAAGTTTTATAATGTTGCTATTAATGAAAAAGAAATGCCTAAAAACTGTACTTACCTTATTTTCGTGGATTTGAAACCATAAAATCAATATTTAAATCGTTTAATGTTAATGTAGTGTTCTCTTATAACAATACCATTAAAGATATGTTAATTAAGAATAGTCCCGTAACAAATAACAACATCATTTACAAAATTCCTTGTAAGGATTGCCCATCGTTTTACGTTGTTCAGTCTAGTAAAAATTATGTGTTCGGATTAAGCAGCATATGTATTCAGTTAGGACAGCCCAGACTTCAAATGCACTGTTTATCCATCTGAGTGAAAAATCTCATTGTATTAGAATTGGGGTGATACCTCTGTAATTGCTAGATCTAATGATTATGTTTCAGAAATTTACTGGAATCGGCAATTATACAAATCACTAATAAAAACAACCTAAATCTTAGTCTGGGAATGTACCATTTGGACCCATATATTTTTTGTAAGATGGTTATGAAAGGATTCCTTAAAATAAATGAACAACTAATAAATTAGTCCCACATGTATATAGTTATTATTTCTTTCTCTCTCTCTCTCTTCTCTCTCTCTCTCTCTCTCTCTCTCTCTCTCTGGTTCGATACTCTCTCTCCCTCTTTCTCTTGCTCGATATATATATATTCATATTTTCTTTCGTCTTTTCATTAATAATAATTTTTTGTTGGGAAAATTTGTGTAAAAATTCATGATATTAAATTGTTATATGCTCCCATGTTTTTTTTTCAAAATGTAGTTTTCTGGAAGAATCACTTGTTTACTGCGGGTATCCTTCAAGGTGTGGCTAGCCTCTGGCGACTCCTCCTTTCTGTAGAGTGAAAATCGTCCTTATGGCTAATCTGGTAGTGTCAGTTTGTATATTAAGCCTTCTTTTGTGACTGTGTTGTCTTTGTAAAATCAGTTTGCCTCAGTAAAGGGTCCGAATAGGACCGAAAGTACTTGGCTATCTCGCTTTTTTCATTTTTTCCTTCGTGGTAAAAAAACCTTTATTTATACATAGCATCACGTTTTAAATACTTCGAGATCAAGTTATTCATATATACAGTGGTACCTCGAAATACAAAAGGCTCAACTTACGAAAACTCGAGAGATACGAAAGCCAATACAAAAGATTTAACGGCTCTACATATGAAAAGTTTTCAAGATACGAAAGGTTTCTGTAAAGTCCGAGATTCGCCCGAACCACCGATAACAGTTTTGAAACTCGCGCGCCGCCAACTTAGTAGACTCGCCACCATCCTCCTGCTCTCCCATTGGTTCCTGATGCTAGTCGCGGCCATGAGATCCTTCTCTCCTATTGGCCAGCGTCCCTACCCATCATGCATCTATGTACGTGGTGGCGTGCCATTGGCCACTCGGTACCAGCATTGTTATAGTACGCACGTGGTATTCGTTTCGGGATCGTCAATATGTATTTTAAAAAAAGATTTCATATCTTTTCACAGAAAATGGAAAAAGAAGAGCACCTCTTGAGTGACGACATATATGATATGATTGACCAAGATCTCTCTCGTGGGATAAGTAACCAAGATCTTTCACATGGGATAAGTGATCAAGGTCTCTCTACATTGGATAACTGGAAACTTTGCAAGGTTGGTAGAATCTCCACTCCCTGCTGAACAGAGGGTGTTGAACAATCATTTACAACATCATACCAGTATAATCAAGGCACTTCAGTTTATGTGAAGGTCAGCAGCCAAATCAGTTGCAGAGAGAGCAGGTTTGGTTGAACAGGGTTTTGATGGACACCAGGGCCAACAGAGTCATGAGGTGCAACAACTTAGTAGATATTATCAAGACGGGCAGCCGTTACTGAACACTACGCTTTTATAGAAAAAAAGACACCCTGAAAAGGCTCACACAGGTCGTATGCTTGCTCAGTTCGATGACGTTGCCTGAGTCATTTCAGGAACATTGTGAAAAGTAGGCAGAAAGCAATCTTCCTTGGATCGTTATTTTTTAAAGAGGCCTTTAGCATTAGCAGGAGTAAGCAAAAAGGAAGAACCAAGTTGATAAAAAACAAAGTTGTAAGCAAAAAGGAATAACCAAGTGAATGAAAACAGAAAGTTGAAAGTGGTGATGAAGTTGAAATTCTGTAAAAAAAAAAAAAAAAAAAAAAAAAAAAAAAAATAAAAAAAAAAAAAAAAAAACTGTGAAAGTAAAAAAAAAAGTAAAAAAAAGAGTTAAAAATCAAAAAAGAAAAAAAAAGGGCAGATATATTAAGGATGTTCTAGCCGCTTTTCATAAAGTGCAATCGTTTGTCCTCCTCCTCTGCCGCCACTTTCGGAAATAACCTCACTCAAAAGGGTAAGCTTCCACATTTTACGTACAGTATTTCTTGTATACCATGTACATTAATACACTTTATTTACGGGTTATTTTGCATTTGTTATTAATTTAGGCATTGAATGGTCCAAATTGTTGTAGTATTTCATTGTTTATAGGTCAATTTAGCTTTATTATGAAATTTACTGGGGTGTTTTTGGAGGGCTTGGAACGGATTAGCCATTTTACATGTAAAATGTGGTCAAGATACGAAAAACCTCATGATACGAAAGGCGCATCTGAATGGATTAATTTCGTATATTGAGGTACTACTATATATATATATATATATATATATATATATATATATATATATATATATATATATATATATATATGTATATATATCAAACATTCTACTCAGAGCAAACTTAAATGAACGATGAACTTTAAGGCATCATGAATAATCTTATTAGTATAACCCAGACCACTCCTAGACCCATGTTCAAAAGTATTTAAATTACAATATTTTCTTGTCATTTTCATTTTGTTTTACGCGCAGTTCCATCGGAGGTGATGGAAATAACTTTATTATGATGAAACCATGTATTGTTAACCTCTAAAACATGAAGCACAGACCAATGAAGCTAGGCCCGTGCTATTAATATACCGGGGATTTTATTATACTAACCTACTTTTAAGCACACGTTCATTCCACTTCAGTCAGAAATTACTCTTTCATTGTAACCTTTATTTACTCATTATATCTAATTATCGTTCCAGTGTCCAACAACGAAAACAGAATTGTATGCTTAGGTTAGCCAATTATGCCGTATGTTAACAGCACAGGATGACGCCTGGGAACTGGATGGGATTTAAAACTTTTGATGGATAAGCTATTCAGTTAAATAGTCTCGAATATGCCCAAGCACTGAGCTAATATAATTATTTGTATGCCCAAGAAAAAAATATATAAAACTGCAGAATATTCTGGAAGCAAAAACCACGATATCATAGCTATTATACCAAGTTATAGCTGAAATATCCCGTCTTCCGGCCAATACAGTAGTAGAGGCTTTTCTATTCACCTCCCCACGTCGTAGAGAGCTTCACAGACAGCGCTGTCCCTTGCTTATTTCGAATATTAACCTACTGATGCAATTTACACGCCAAAAATTATTACAATACCTCATACTTGCACTCGTATAGACATGTGCCTATTTGAAGTCCATCGTTCGTTTGCATTTAACGCGAGTAGACTGTTAAAAGCTCGCCATTCAACTAGATAAGTCCTCTGTCTACTGACTGGTCGTTGTGCTAATCGGTCACCAGAAATCCCGTGTTGCTACCTAGGTCCCGGTGGATAGTAGAAGTATTGTGATGCCCTCTGAACGTTAGGGCGTTTATTGTACCGATATCTTTTCTGAAATCTTCAGTCTCCAGTTTGTATTTTCTTGTCCAATTACTATTGCTAATTGTAACGATAGAATTGAAGAAATCCACCCTACACGTCCAGACAACATGGCAATACCGACCATCCACCAAGGCACTGGGCGTGGGATTAAGGACCCAGGTAGATTTAGTTGTACCCCTCACATAAGGACGGTGAGGTAGACACCGAAAGAAGTAGTAGTTTATTGTGGGCACACATAACAACATAACAAATGAAAAATGCTCAATCGAGTTTTCTGGACTTCGTATAACCAAGGTCATCGAAAATAGATCTGTCTTTCTGCGGCCAATGAAACTTTAAGCATTGCCGGATGGTGGCCTGGCCTATAGCGTTGCCAGATGCGCGATCATGGTTAACTTTAACCTTAAAGAAAATAAAAACTACTGAGGCTAGAGGTCTGAAATTTGCTAAGTTTGATGACTGGAGCAATATGTAGTAATATAGCCTCAGTGGTTTTTAATATCTGAGGGTGGACAGAAAATAGAATACGGAATTCACAGACAGACAAAGCCAGCACAAGTTTTCTTCCCAGAAAACTAAAATGGAGATCTTTAGTACTATTGTTTATAAGCCGGTAGGAAAAGCATTTCAAAAGAAAGGATGTGCAAAATGTAATATAATACGTATATATATATATATATATATATCATTCGGAATTCGGAAGACTATTGACTGTCGCAACAGTAATTGCCCTCGTTCTCGTCCTTGTTTTTGCGCGTTTCGCTCCGTTTTCCCAAAGACGTTCTCCGTGGTTCAAGGCTTCACTGGTGCCTTCCGGTGATGTTGTTTTATCATAAGGCGAAGGAAACGAAACACGGTTAGCGGACGGTTTTCGGGATTGGAAGGCGGTCTTTTTTGGTGACAGAATTTCACTCTCTCTCTCTCTCTCTCTGAGTGTGTGCGTGTTTGTGTGTGCGCGTATGGCCCGAAGGATTAGATATTTTTACGTGGCTAGGAACCAATTGGTCACCTAGCAACGGGACCTACAGTTTATTGTGGGATCCGAACCGCACTATATCGAGAAATGAATTTCTATCACCAGAAATAAATTCCTCTGATTCCGCGTTGGCCGAGCCGGGATTCGAACTTCGGACCACTGAATTGGGAGCCAAGCGCGAACACCACTCCTCCAGCGAGGAACTATCTCTAATTGGTATTAACGAGAACAAGGTTTTTCCTTTGCGCCTTGCGTAACAATTACATACAAAAGCAGTTTAACACCGTCTATAGGACATGGCATTGAATATAAGGCATTATCTATAGGAAATAGCATTCATTACACGGCATCATATATATGAGTCATGAACGTGACGTCATCAACACGTCTTCTCCAAACAATAACACTGCTGGTAGACAAAAAGCCATTTCCGCTCTTCAAGTTAATTTGCTCCATAGGGGATTAGTGCCCTCAGTGGACATCATTCGGTGCACTGTAGCCTTTACTTAAAGTTCTTTGCAGCGTGCCTTCGGCCACTAACTGCAACCACTTTCGTCCCTTTTACTGTACCTCCTTTCATATTATCTTTCTTCGTCTTACTTTCCACCCTCTCCTAACACTTCATTCATAGTGCAGCTGCGAAGGTTTCTCCTGTTACACCTATCAGACCTCTTACTCTCAATTTCCATTTCAGCGCTGAATGATCCCATAAGTCCCAGTGCTTGACCTTTGGCCTAAGCTCTAGTATATTCAACTCAAGTTAATCTGCGCCTTATTTATGAAGCAATGGTTCAGTCGTGTGTTGTTGTAGGGTGCATGAATAGGTGGAGAAAGGAAGCCTAATATCCTGGCATCGTACTCCCAGCGAAAGTGACAAGGAAAGGAGAAATAAGTGACTGGCAGCCCTTACCTGTCCAACTCATGCAGGGCTTAAAAATAATTAAGATTAAAGAGAGCTGTTGGGCAGAACACTTCGTAACCTGACCCAAATTACTCTGGATACTGGCTCAATAAGTGAGTAATAAATAATGAGGCCATAAGACTTAGAACCTAGCCCCGCCATGTCTACATGCAACGCAATATTAAGTATAGGACACCAAGTATAAGACATAGCATTAAACATAGGACATCTTCTATAACACTTAACATTAAATATAGGACATCATCTATACGACAAAGCCCCAAATCTTTTAGAGTGACAGGAAAGCACTCAAAGAAGAACGGAGAATTTATACGTAGTACATACACAAACACACACCTGATGGATGTTTTTGTTTAACTACAAATGAGTCAATTTCCGTGATGATTGTAGTAGGTTTCAACTAGACCCATGATATTATTCAGCAGAAATCTCGGATAAAATGTCTACTGGCCAGACAGAAGGCCTTGTAGCCTACCTGACTAAAATTGTAGAGAACATCCGAGAGAAAACTGATAACGGCATTCTTATAGGTCTTTTGCCCAGAACCAATGTAAGCCATTACTCCCTTAGCAAGGTAATTGGAATCAATGACAGACTAGAACTAATATGACAAGAAAAGGGTGTTAGGTTTGTAAACTTTTGGGACAGATTTATAGGGAATAAAACTATATAAAAGAGATGGAATTCACTTGAATTCGGAAGGAACAAAACTAATAGGAAATATTTTCAACGAAAACCACTTGAAACACCTCAATGAACTGAACTTTCAAGGTAAAAAGTCGGAAAGCTCCCAGAGGCTGGCTACTAGTAGCACTGCAGGCAACAGTGACAGTAAGGGAAATTAATAACGCTACCGAGGACAAAAGAGAAGATAGAAAAGTCCCTCAGAGTGGCACAGTTTAATGCAAAATCAATTCGGAACAAAGAAGATATCTTCAGAGTATTGGTAGCAAGTAAGGAGTTAGACATAATAGGTATCACTGAAACATGGATAAATGAGGCAGCAAGAGACTTCGTAGGAGAGTACAAGATAGCTGTATATAAATTGTTCAAAAAAGATAGATTCGTTAAAAAAAGATGGAGGCATTATGTTATATGTTAGGGACCACCTCAGTCCAATAGAGCGTAAAATTACAACCATGCAAGAAGTGATTGGCATTAATATAAGCAGACTAGGGAGGAAGATAACTCTAATATTAGCGTACAGACCTCCCCACTAATCACAAATATCCGAGGAGGAACTGTATGCACTACTAGGACACGAGATAAACAACAAACTGCATAATAATGGGAGATTTCAATGCTGCAGTACATTGGGACACGATGACCTCCGCATCAAACGTAGAGGGAAAGAGACTTTTAGATTTTGTAAAAAATGAATTTCTCCACTAATGGGTTAAAAAACCCACTAGAGGAAACAACATACTAGATCTAGTCCTATTAAAATTTAACATAAATAAGGGAAGGTATTAATGAGATTAAACTACCGTCGACAAGACCTAAATAAGCTAAAGGAGTACATTAAAAATCTAGAGTACGATGAGAACAGAGGCATAAATCAGCACTGAGGAGTCTTTCATGAGGAATACACAGAAAAATGTAGCTGTATACCATTAAGGCAAATACTACAAATGGAAACCTTCAGCACAGTGGTTCAACAGGGAAATTAAAAATAAGATAAGAGAAGGAGACAGATTGCACGAATCAATCAACCCACACCCAACACCAATAGAAGCAAGCAGGCATAAAGAACTCTGTAGATTGGTGAATTCTGACTTGGAAAAAACAGAGTTACTGAATAATTTTCTTACTAGTGTATTCACAACTGAAGATACTACCTCAATACCGGAACCTGCTATTAAATATGAAGGGGCAGAACCACTGGACAAAATAATATTTACAGAAGAGGACATTTAAAAACAAAATAGACAAACTCAACAAGTTCAAATCTCCTGGTCCGGATGAGATTCATCCAAGAGAAATTAAAGAGCTAAAAGAGGAGATAGTTCCTCTCCTATATGAACTCTAGATGGAAACTAGAAAATGTGCCCCCAGTTCACAAAAAAGGTCCAAGAGAAGAGCCGGGAAATTATAGACCAACCTGCCTAACGTCAGTCCTTTGCAAGATTTTTGAGTCCATAATTGCAGATCAAATTGTGGATCCCATAGATAGAAACAACTTACTGTTAAACACCAACGCGGTTTTCTGACAAAACTGATCCTGCCTATAAAACCTCTTGGAGTTTTTTCATAACATGCTAGGTATTTACGAACAGTAGTAGAACAATAGCTATACTCTTTCTCAGATTTCCAAAAGACCTTTGACAACGTCCCATACAAGAAGCTGATGACAAAAGTTAGAGCTTTATGAATTGTAGGAGAAACAGCAGACTGGGTAGAAGACTGGCTAACTTATAGAAAACAGAGAGTCGTAATAAATGGTGAAGAATCAGAATGGGTAGATGTAACAAGCGGAGTTCCCCAGGGTTCTGCCCTTGGCCTTCTCTTGTTTCTTATTTACATTAATGACATTGGTATAGGCTTAACTAGCAGGATAGTCAAATTTGCAGCTGACACCCAAAACTAGGTTGTAAATGCAGGCAGACCCCACAGAATGCAGTTGAAAGTTTAAGAAATGATCTAATGAAAATAGAGAGTGGTAAAAAAATGGCAAATGCCTTTTAACGTAGATAAATGTAGTTTTACAAATAGGAACAAACAACCCTCATGGCAGATACATGCTGCTTGGGAATGACATGAATAGTGTAGAACAAGAGGAGGACCTTCGATTCATTATTAACAAGGACGTAAAAATCTACAAAACAGTGTATAAAAGTAGAAAAGAAGGCACAGAAACTAGTGGGATACATAAAGAGTCAGCTCAAATAAAGAAAAAAGGAGACTGTGTTGCAGCTCTACACATCAATAGTTAGACCCCATCTTGGATATGCAGTACAGATTTGATCACCAACACTAAGAAAAGCCATAAATAGATAAGAAGGAATACAAGAGGACCACAAAGTTAATCCTATCCATCAGGCAAATAGGTTACC
>NC_061100.1:143894815-143922315 GCF_015104395.2 Macrobrachium nipponense | reverse complement strand
TCTTCTTGCAACGTCCACTTTGAATCTAAGGTGAGAAGCAACAGAACTTTTGTTTATTTCTCTTATTATCCTAAATTTCATTCATGGATCAAACTGAATATTGATATAAATCTCCAAGTTTGTCTTACACAGAAAATTACCAATCAATTTTATTTCAAGATTAATCAGTCCTAACAAAAAAACTAAGAGATTTTTGAGGAAGCATTTATCACACAAAGGCCTAAAGAAAAAACTCAAATTAGGTTTTGGAAATGTGATCGAGAAAGGAACTGAGGAGAGATGCAGTTCCCTTTCCGAAACTAAGATGATAACCAGAATAACTCCATTTCTGAACAAAAAACTTTTAGTAGTGGATAAGCTAAGCGTAGGTTGCTGGTATCCACTTTTTAAACCTGTAATTTTTTTTTCAATAGTCTAGCTGAAAGATTTTTGTATGTAAAGAAAAATAAATTGCAGGAACCCACAACGTTAGGCAACATAATTGTGAAAATCACAATTATAAAGATGAAATGTTTCATATCTGTTCATACGCTGATGAAAAATGAGAAATTAGACAAAAATATCTAATAGAAAATATCTGCCCTCAAAACCATACGGCTATACATTCACCATTCCATCTGCTTCCCTCTTTCTCTCCCTATAATGTTCGTCTCTTCGCAGCCCTCTTCAGCTTTACCCTCTCATCACCTTCTTAATACCATCTCTTAACCCTTTTCCCGTTTTCCTTTCCTCTCTTCCTTCCCGTCCACATTTGCATTTCCCCTCCGTGAATTTCAGGAAGCCAAGAAGGCTTCAAATGAAAAATCTAGGTTACTGAACTTTTGATTAACAGGAGTGATTACCCTATTAAGCAGTTGTTTAAAAATCGCCAATGCGTCTGCACTGAAAATCTTATGATAGTGCAATAAGGTGAACGAATGGGATGTAAATTCCGAGAATCCTCATAAGCTGCTCTGAATCGATTCTCATAGAATTTGCTGTGGTAATGTGGTTGTTTATCAATAAGTTTTTGCTGAGATAAATTGTATCTGTTTCTCTCTCTCTCTCTCTGTTTAATACCTAGAACAATCTTGGCAACAAGTAGTGAACGTGCATTTGTCGTTTCCTTGAACAGATCCCGGCTACTTTAAAAAAAAAAAAAAAAGCCTACATCGTTCGCTCGGAATTCGAACTCAATCCTTTTGCTCATTACATATTTAATCTCAACCGGGTAGAAGTGAATGCTTACTAGGAGTAGCGACCGATTTCTATCTCTGGGTCAAGGTCTGGTCCTTGGCCAAACTCTGTGTTCCCAGGAATTCATGTTAGAACAGGTACACATTCGCACACATGACAGTCTTCCCATCGGAACTGACTGTCACGTGAAATGAACAATGACTTTATGGTTTTCACGCTTTTTTTTTTAATTTGTTTTTAGATTCAAATCTACTGCAATTGTGTGTTATCGAAGTGAAATTTGAAGTTTCCGGTAAATTTCCGTCACGTAGCTGGATCATTTTAAACCACTAAAAATGCTTTGAGTAATTAGAGTTACGGCTTGAAATCTGAGTTACCTGTCCAATTTAGTAAAACTACAATACTACATATGTCCACCTGGGCTATACGTACATGCTCTACACACCCAGTAGTAAATACAGCTTTTTGTTTTATATGTGCGCATCATCCAGCTATTGGTCTCATTCTGGTTCAAATGTTAGCATCAATACATATGAAACTAAAACTCCTTCAGTTCAACAGTGGAAAAAAAGATTAAGTTCCCAAAGAAATACTTGCTGGTGTTTCATGATCAATTCCAGGAAAGCAAGTAGGAAAAGAATAGCTTTGTGAGTGTTCGAAGTATGGACTAATCCTCGGGGTGTGGAGGTCTAAAGGCCTCTCCATACCAGCGGGCATGCCCGTCGGGCACTTTCAGCTCTTTTGTATTTTCTTTCGCTTCTGAAGTAGTGTTACCAGATAATCACATTGTTCTGGCTTAATACTCGGTCGGTCAGTATAGTGGAACGGGTTATGGGAACAGTGCCCGTCGGGCAGTGCCTGCAAGTGTGGACGGGGCCTAACAGGAAACACAGGTTAACATATTAATCCCATAAGAGTAACTATCTGACTCATGAGGAACAGGAAAGAAAAACAAAAATTTATTGGGTTTTCTGTTTCATAGAGCTCTGAGTATTGTGGGTAGCTCTTTCTCACTTCATCCCAGAGAGAGAGGATACTTATTGAAAGGGATCAAGTAATGGCAAGGTTTTGAGAGATAGAAGAGATAACGATTGCATGGTTATTGCACTCTGATCTGATGTTGCCAAGTAGCGACACAAATTAACGCTTTGAAGTTATATGTAAGACGAAAAGAAGAACGGGAAATCTAGAGAGGATGGAAGAAGCATATGGTGTTGGATGGTGTGGAGCATTGTCATTGTAGGTTCGCTTCCGAATAAAAAGATATATTCTTTTAAGGGTGACATTATGGAATGTGGTAGGTCTGATGCATAAAGTCAACTTAATTTGGGGCAGAGGACAATGGAAGGAAAATTGTGTTTCCCTGTAGCCTCGAAATGGATCATGATCGTAAGTTGTTGTGGACTGTGAGGTTACATAAACACCTAGAATTATAAGATCTATTCAAAGAAGTTTCCATGTGGCAACATTAAGGTGCGTTCACACGGTCGAACAATGTCCAACGGACAAACATTGTTACCATATCATAGGCGAAGTAGGATGACGTCATAAGCGTTGAAACGATGGAAGTAGATCTGGCAACAAACAGTGATACCAGATGAGGTTGTATACCACTGTTTTTACTCTGCTCACAGGCAAAGACCGGCAGACAATTGTTTGATTGGTAATAATGTTTGTCCTTCGGACATTGTTCGACCGTGTGAACGCACCTTACTGTTATATGAGAGGGTTGCTAGGCACCTGCTAACCACAGAATTTGAAGGTATTTGCTTTGAGTATCCTAAGCATTAGGGGAAATTAAACTAAGGCTATAGTCTTTTGATATTCTGCATTGCATGGATGAAGAGGAACTGCTGGCCAACAAACGATTTGTTTAGGGTAAAAGGCAAAAATATTAAGTTAGGCGGTGATGTTATTTCCAAGCCAAAGGTAATAACCCCTATCAGAGGAAATAAAACTGGAGAGCGTATTTTTCCCCATGTATCGGTATAGGAGGGTTGCCGCGTACAATGCCCAACTTGTTTAATACTTCAGTGCTTTTAAGTGTAGCAAAATGGGCCATGGGGTATTGAAGCATCAAAATAGCTCTAGATGTGGATATATCAGTGTATATGGGACTCAAAGTTATTCTTAGACAAAATAAAGGAAAATTAAGACTAATTCTAAATGGTACAATTGTGGGCGAGAGCAATTTGCAGGTTCTTTGCTGTGTGAACAAAAATAAAAACCTCATGCCGAGCCAGGAAAAAGGCAACTGTAATCAAACAATCTCAGGCCACTAGACAATCGAATGAGACCGAACGTCTAATGGATGAGTGTATATAGATTAAGCCAGCCTTGTGCTGGCACGGGCTCTTGCTTTTCATCAGACCGTAACAGTAAAGTCTACTATCTCGTGTGGGAACTTGTGGAGGGCGAGTCTAATTTAGAAATTAATAGCCAAGAGTGTTTATTCTAATCCTGAGAATAATGATGCACCAAGCAGCTCTGTACATGGAAATATACGAACTAGAAAAAAAAAACAAGAAAAAAGAAAAAAACTAGTCTAACATTCTCCAGAACCATATATAAAACTAGGTTAACATCAGTTAACTGCTAGTTAGTTTTGTATATTTCCCTGCTTAATCTGTTGATATTTTGCTGGCATCCCTACTAAGCATGCTTTTCCGTGATCTGGACTTAAATGTACATTTAAATTAATAACCAATACTAAGACCTAATTTACTTTATACCCTTTAATGTTTAGCTTAATTTCAACCTGGAGTTAATTGAGAATAACAATCAACTACAATGTTACAAACCAGTAATTTAAACAGGTAATTTTGTTTTAAAGTTATCAGTTATATTGAAGTTTCAATATTCGTAACTTTTTCTTAAACTGCAGTTTAGAAGTTTTTAAATGCACGTTAAGAGAAGCAGATTTAATCTTTATTACAGGATACTTTGCTTAAGAACATTTAAGACAGAAGATGTGAAATGGTGACTAGCAAGATGGCTTCTATCTACCCTCGGAGTGACAGCGAATCTGAACTAAAGAGATTTTGCGAAATTGAAGGCTGACATGTTACCTCAGATATAAGTAAGATGTTAGAGGAGTTACGGAATATGAGGACCTGTCTTGGATTGTCTGCTGATCCACTAGTATAGTGGTGTCGTGGAATACCCCTCAATGTCGCTGGATCGCGTTTCCCCAGGCCGTTGAAAAAATCTCTGCCTCATGATCAGTATTACTGCTTCAGTGTGGAGTCTATTGTGGGAGGTCGAAATCCACCTTCTCTGGGTACTTTAAAGTAGGCAATGGGCCTTTGTGCTTATGTGATTGTTCAATCTACTGAAGTCTAAAGCGCATCGCCATAGTTACTGTAGCATTTTTAGTTATCGATTTTAGCAAATTCCTTCATGAATAAACATTTTGGACAAGTTCTGAAGTTAATATAGTATACTAAATTTTTGCTTACGGACCTATTAATTCCGGCAATAGATTTTTTGTACTTTATTTTCTTAAGTCTTTAAGTGTCCCAATAACCATAATTCCTCATCAAAAAAAATCTTAAACTATTAATCAGCAGAGTAAAGTCAAAATCGGTTTTGCTAAACTTGTTGCTACGTCTTTGGAAGTAGTTTAGCTATAACTGTCAGTGGGTAATTTTTTGGATTTGTGGTTGCTGATTAAGATTTTTTTTATAGTTGTAACTTTACCCAGACTGTGTATCCATACCATATTTTCACCCAGCCATACATTCACTCAATAAGGAGAGCATGAAAGGGTTGGTTATGGTTAATTCAACGTAGGCTGTTTGAAAGACACCTACTAAAGTGAGTTTTGCTGTTTGATACACCTACTAAAGTGGGTTTGCAGTTTGAAAGACACCTACTAAAGTGAGTTTGCTGTTTGAAAGACACCTACTAAAAGTGAGGTTTCTGTTTGAAAGACACCTACTAAAGTGAGGTTGCATGTTTGAAATTTTTGAGACACCTACTAAAGTTGAGGTTGCTGTTTGAGTAAACACCCAGTGACACCCCCAAAGTGAGTTTGCTGCTTGAAAGACACCTACTAAAGTGATTTGCTGTTTGAAAGACACCTACTAAAGTGGAAGTTTGCTGTTTGAAAGACACCTACTAAAGTGAGTTTGCTGTTTGAAAGACACCTACTAAAGTGAGTTTGCTGTTTGAAAGACACCTACTAAAGTGAGTTTGCAGTTTGAACACACCTACTAAAGTGAGTTTGCAGTTGAACGACACCTACTAAAGTGAGTTTGCAGTTTGAACGACACCTACTAAAGTGAGTTTGCTGAAGGACATAAGGACTGTTAACCGTTAGCACAAAATGTGGAACAAGGTAGCAGTGTACTGAAACTGGTATTAACTTAAACTGCTTGATGACTGTAGTGAAGTATTAATACAGTGAGCATAATTCATTTTAGGAATTGAACATTCAAGCTATAGATGAGGTGCATAATTTACCCCTATAATTACAATAGTTTGTTTAAAAATTCCTACTTAAGGTAAAAGGAAGGCAGTTGGGTAAAAAATGTTAAGGCCTATCCACACGACCGGGCCTGATCGGCGGACCTCCCCTCTAACGGGCATACTTGACGGGCAAACCGTCAAATTTCCTGATGGGTCTTGTAGCAAAATCACCATGGTGGTGCCCGATGGCTTGAGCTTCGACCCTGGCAGACGTACGTTAACCATATACATTTCTTTTACTGAGATTGCACCATATTCTCTTCTTTTTCATCATACGCAAAGCAATTATCATGCTACACAATATCATCATCTTTGCGGTAAGCACCATGCTTATCGTACCGCACTGAACACACTACTGGCATCGTCGGGCACGCCAACCTCTCCATCGCCTCACCCGTGTGGACAACTTCACGGATAAGCCCGCCAGAATTTACCCGTCAACCCCAGAGCACTCCGATCAGGCCCGCTCGTGTGGACAAAGCCTTTAGCTGATAACCCAACTTTGTTTTACATATGTTTCTGAAAGTAAATCCGAAATTTCATTGGAAAATCCACACCAATCAAAATAACAATTTGTCAAAATTGTATTTCTGGGCTCAGTTCGTGTCGCTGCGCGAAATAATCCTTTAGTTCATTATTTCTTAGGTAAATGATCTAACAAATACCAGAGAATAAAAAAATAAAAAAGAGGTCAGTAAAACTGACTCGCTCACCAAAAATAAAAGAAGGGTGTCGGTATGGTCACTAGGGCGAGTGAGACCACTACCACGAACTTCTTGCCATTTAGAAAATTTCCCACAACAAACTCCCTCAAGAGAGAGCGACCCACAGAGCGGGGCGGCAACTACTACTACTGCAACCCACGCCAAGCCGACTGCCGCGCCTCTGGTGCCATCCTTTACATTAGCAGTCCAAGAGACCCACGTGTTTCTTTTTGCTCTTGATTTTGTGCTGTATTGCGTGAATTTATCGCTACCATGGCAACGTTCAGCTATTGCAAGCGGCTAAGTTAAAGTATTCCGAAAGGTTTCGATTTAGTTTCATTCCTTCCACGAGCCTGTATTTGCTGTTTTTTAGGTATAAATACAGGTTCCCGGTCTGGAGCATGGCGGCATTGTTCTGCCTCATGGCGGTTTGGTTCTCGGTCTCCCATACCTGGAACCTTTCCCTTATTTTTAACGTGCGTCTCTAGTCCTTTTTGGTTATTATTATATTGTTAGGTGATTTAGCCTGCTTGGTTTAAGGTCATGCATGCATGTCTCTCTACCTTACGTAGGCATTCAGTTTTTTCTGGTCCGACCCTAGCCATCGCTCTTCGTATCGGCCCAGGCTAGCTTTGAGTGGTAGACTTTCTTTCGGGTTAGTCGTACACTCCTGGATATTTTTTCTCTTACTGTATTTTATTTTCCCCTACTTTTGTTTTATATATTGTGTTTTGGTTAGCATAGGGCGTCTGGTCTGTTCGCTTAGCCTAGGTATCAGTGGTCACATGGTCCTCTTTTACAGTTTTGTTGCATCCTTATTGTCAGTTTTGTTGCATCACGTTTGTTGCATCTTTCTGATCAGTTTGGTTGCATTAGCCTAGGCTACCGATTTTGTCGGTTGTGTTGTGTTATCGTACCTTGTGGTCACCTTGTGATCGCAGTACAGCCAGACGCCCGTCCCAGTCGCTTCCCCTCCCCTGCTCTCCCCATAGAGTAGGGGGGAGGGAGGTTTGTCCTTGCTCGCTCCATCCGGGCCTGACTCCCTCTCTCCCTACGCGGAGGGAGTAGGGGAGTCTGACAGACGCTTGGCTGGGAGTGACCTTGCTCTCCCTGGTTTCGGTGGTGCTTCGCTGTGACAGAGTTGGGGGGTTGGCCTCCCCCCCGCCATGGTTGCTCCGGCGCTCCCTGTATGCTCGGGAACTGTTTTCGCCCCTCCTCGCTTCCTCCCCTGTGATGACGGATCTCTGTTCTCTTTCCTGGAGCCCCATCGATTACGGGGGGAGGTACGGTAGTCCCGCCTGCGGCGGAGTATATGCGTTTTCAGTTGGTCACTTTTTGCTTTCCACCGTTCCTTCTCTCCGGCATCGCCGGCGGAGTCGGACAGCGCTGCGATTCGAAGTCGTTCTCCGGATTTTGTTGAACTGTTTTATGCTTAAGTTAATTATATAAGTTATTTATAAGTTACCTTAAGCTGGGTTCCTCCCCTGACCTTGGTGTTTTCATTCTCCGGCCTACGCCGGAGTCTTCAATTTTATGCCTTTTAAGGTGATAGGGGAGGGGTTATGCCAAAAATTTATCATTCTCCGGCATGCAATGGAGTACTAGAGTAGCCCTGTGAGTGTTATATCGATACTCATGTATCCTTCCACTTACAGACTACCAACTGTGAGCACCCGGGGTGCAATGCTGTGCTCCAGGACCCCCGCGGGCATGAGGTCTGCAGGTCTCATGCTCCGTGTTCAACTACTCACGGAAGTTTGCAGGTCTGGTTCCACGAGACGTGTACGATCTGCTACGATCTCGTGAGTCAGTTTTTTGACGGGTAAGTATTTTTCCATCAGCATAATCATAGGATATGATTTCTGAGATATA
The DNA here is from genome assembly GCF_015104395.2 of Macrobrachium nipponense. Taxonomy (NCBI): domain Eukaryota; kingdom Metazoa; phylum Arthropoda; class Malacostraca; order Decapoda; family Palaemonidae; genus Macrobrachium; species Macrobrachium nipponense. Next base: position 143,914,093 of record NC_061100.1, on the reverse strand, counting down.
CATTTTAAGCTTAAGTTTTCTCTAATATTATGGAATATATGCTGATATTGTCTAGACTTAAGCTTATTTTATTCTAAGGTTGAATCTCAACTTTAGCCTAAAATCTAATAGACACCCTCTCTTCCAGGCTACTGTGGTCAGAGAGACTGCTCTTTCAAGCTTGAGAGCTTGGGTCGCCGGCTTCGGGAAGAACGCCGCCAAGGGACAGCCCTACATCCTAGAGAAGAGGATGGCTGTCCTGCTGTTCCCCGGCGGCAAGCCGACGGGGTGGGGTACGTCGACCCGACGGACGGAGGCAGCCTCGACGATGACGGCGATCCAATGGCAGGTCGCCCAGTGTATGAAGGAACCAGGCAGGATATTTCGGCGGAGGTCGCCACTTTGGATTTGAATGTAGAGCCTATGGTAGGCGTAGATGATCTGTTGGTCGAGGTAGGTACGTTGGACGCTCAAGGGGTTCACTTGGGCGCCACTGGATCTTCTTCTCCTGCTCCTTCTCCTGCTCCTTCCAGGGCTTTACGGGAGCGGAGCTCTCGTATGGTTACGCCCAGCGCTTCTGTGGTTCCCAAAGTGAAGGGTCACAGAGCGCAGAAAACTTTGACTAAGACGTCGTCGTCTAAAAAGACTTCTTTGGCGTCTTCCTCTCGTAAGTCTTCGGCTTCTAATCCCAGAGCAGAGAAGGGGAAGTCATCTGCTTCGGGCTCTAGAGCCTCGAAGAGTAAGATCCTCCAAGGAGAGATCCCATACTCCGGCGGAGTCAGTGGTCTCTCCCTTCCCCTACGGTACCTCTGGTGAGTTACCCGTTTACTTCGACATCTTCCTAGCTTTGATCCCAACGCTTTCTCCGCCGGATGATGCAAACAGATGGGAGACTTAGTAGGGTCCCTGAGGACGAGTATGGAGCAGATGTTCTCCCAGTTGTCAGACGGATTGCCACACAGGAAAATCTCATGTCTGGCTTCAACCAGGCTCCTCAAGCTGCCTCTCCGGCACCTGGTGCAGGCCTACTCCAGCTTCCTCCTCATGATTCTCTCCCTCCATTCTCCATGAACAATCCCTGGAGAGTAGCTTCCTACGCTCCTTTCCAGGACGGGTTCATTTCTATCCCGGAGTGTGTACTCGAAGGCGAAGACTTCGAGTTTTGCCCGGAGAATCTTCTACCTCCGTTCATTGGCTACGCCAGGCTGATGGAGGCTGCTATGAATAGGGAGGATAAGGTTCCTAAGGAGACAGTGCTGTACTCCAGGGACCAGGCTGGCTCAGAGGGAATGGCTCCGGTGTTTGGACGAAATGGACCGTTCCAACACCAGAATCCAGGCATTCAAGAGTCCTTTCACCATCTTTACGATGGCGGAAGAGACTCCTCTTCCTTTCCTGACCAAGATCGCCAGCGTTACCATCCCAGCTGGCTTAAAAGGAGAGCCCTTGCCACAGTTGAGGGAGGCGGACCCCACTCACCCTTACTTCCTTCGCTAGGGGTGGATTTGTGGGAAGACCTGCCGAACACCTTTTCGGTAGGCAAACTTAAGCCAGACTGTGCGATGGATCAGTTCGGCGAGAAGGGCTTCCGAGACTCCCCGATAGCCTCATTCAGTCAGAGTTTGAGGCTAGAACTAGGCTGGCCAGGTCTCTTAACACCATGGCGATTGACTGAAGTAGCGGCCTATCATCGCTTCGGAGCCGCTATTCAAGCTGTTGACCAAATCACAGACTTGTACAGTCCAATCGGACTTGTACGAGTTTGTGGTTGCTAGGGTCAACTGCCTGGAAGCATGTCCTCCAGGAAGCAACTATTCGGGATGAGCCTAATAAGTTGCTCTCCTCCAACATTTGGGTGGCAGACCACTTCCCAGAAGCTATGGTAAAAGAGGTTCAAACGAGGCCACGAGGCTCAATCAGAGCCTCAAAGACCGTTGGGGCCTCTCCGCAAAAAGACGTCAAGACCTTCGTCAACAGGCAAGAAACTGAAGAAGACCAAACGGTTTCAGCCTTACCAAAAGAAGCCTCAGCACTTCAGTCAGGCTGTGTCTGCGGTGCCGGTCGTTCAGCCAGGGCAGCCTTCCACGTCGAAAGCTCAGCTCAGCCTATCTACCTGATTTCCCCACAATCTCAACCTTCCACGTCCTATGCTGTCCTCCCCGGTCATTTAACCAGGTGTTTGAAGGCCAGGCCTTTCAACACTTCGACCGGTTCGCCAGGGAAAGTAGAGCTAGAGGAGCCTTTCGTCAGAGAGGATCAGGAAGGTTGCTCAACAGGGGAAAGCACTTCCGTGGAGGCCGCGGAGGTCACTCAGGTCAGCAGCAGTGAGATCTCCAAGGTAGGAGGGAGACTGTTTTCTCTTCCGGCATCGGTGGGGATTCAGCAAGTGGGCACAAAGTATTGTGTCGAAAAGGCCTGGGTTGAGTTGGATCGGAGGCCCCCCTCCACCCAGACCATTCCTTCAACTTCCATCGAAGGAATTGACAAGAGTATGCGGAGGAACTCCTTCAGAAAGGAGCAATAGCGAGAGTCAAGCAGTTAAAGTTTCAAGGTCGTTTATTCAGCGTGCCAAAAGAAAGGCTCATTAAAAAGAAGGGTAATCTTAGACTTGTCCCAGTTTAAACTTAGCCATTCGCTGCGACAAGTTCAAAATGCTGACTATCTCGCAGGTGCGGACCTTACTTCCCCGTGGGGCCGTCACCACCTCTATCGATCTTACAGACGCATACTATCATATCCCTATTGCAAGACCCACTTTTCGCCCTTACCTAGGCTTCAAGCTGGGAGACCAAGCATTCTCCTTCAAGGTAGTTCCCTTCGGTCTGAACGTAGCCCCAGGGTATTCACGAAGTTAGCGGAAGTAGTGGTGCAACAACTAAGGTCTCAAGGGATAATGGTAGTAGCGTACCTCGACGACTGGTTGATTTGGGCACCAACAGTCGAGGAATGCCGCAAAGCCACAAAGAAAGTCATTCAGTTCCTGGAATATCTGGGTTCCAGATAAACAGGACAAAGTCAAGACTCACTCTGGAGTCCCGTTTTCACTGGCTGGGCATTCAATGGAATTTATCCTCTCACACTCTGTCAATTCCGGTAGCCAAAAGGAAGGAAATAGCGAAGTCAGCGAAGCAATTTCTAAGCGTACAAATATGCTTCAAGGAGAAACCAGGAAAGAATCCTAGGTTCCCTTCAGTTTGCCTCAGTGACACACATCTTGATGAAAGCCAAACTGAAAGACTTAACCAGGATCTGGCGCTCAAGAGCAAATGTCAGATCCAGAGACAAGTTGTCAGCAATACCGCAAATTCTCCGAAATCGTCTGCGTCCTTGGACAAAGATGAAGAATCTGTCCATGTCAGTGCCTCTTCAATTCCCTCCTCCGGGAATCACTATCCACACAGACGCTTCATTAAGCGGCTGGGTGAGGATATTCTCAGTTCAAGAAAAGTTCAAGGAAACGGGTCGGTCCACCCCAATTCCGCCAGTCCACATAAATGTATTGGAAGCAATGGCAGTCCTAACTCTGAAGAGGCTCCTTCCACAAAGAACTCTCATGTAAAGTTAGTTCTGGACAGCGCAGTAGTAGTTCACTGCATAAACAGGGGAGGCTCCAAGTCAAGACACCTGAATCATGTCATGGTAGCCATCTTTTCCCTGGCGGACAAGTTCAGTTGGCACCTCTCCTCCACCCATCTGGCCGGAGTGAGGAATGTTATAGCAGACAGCTCTATCCCGGTCAGTCCCACTGGAGTCGGAATGGTCGCTGGACAACAGTTCGTTTTCCAATGGATACACCGGAGGGTACCAGGTCTACAAGTAGATCTGTTTGCCTCTCAAGCGAACCACAAACTTCCTTGTTATGTGGGCTCCCAGCCTGGACCCTCTGGCCTATGCCACAGACGCTCTATCCATATACTGGAACAACTTGTTAAAAGAATTTACATCTTTGCCTCCGGTTGAATCTTCTCCTGAAAGTTCTGAGCAAACTCAGGACTTTCAAGGTCATGTGAGCTCTAGTATAGCACCGGACCTGGCCGAAGAGCAATTGGTACCCCCTGCTGCTGGAATTGGGTCTCCCGTCCCCTTCGGATTCCCAAAAATCCCAGACTCTCCCAGTCGGTACAAATGAAGACTGTGTTTGCTTCCTCAGGAATTCTCAAAGCAATAACTTTATGGACTTCATGAAGTTTGCGGCCAAGAGGGATGCAAATATAGATCCACAAAATATCCTCTTCTTAGAATCAGATAAAAGGGATTCAACTTTGAGGCAGTATGACGCTGCAGTTAAAAAGTTGGCATCTTTCCTGAGAGAATCGGACATTAAAATCATGACAGTCACTCAGCTATATCCTTTTTTCAGATCCTTATTTGAAAAAGGGTTCGCAGCTAGCACTATTACGACAAACAAGTCAGCCTTGAAGAAGATCTTTCAGTTGGGTTTTAATATAGACTTAACAGACTCCTACTTTTCGTCTATTCCCAAGGCTTGTGCTAGACTTACACCTTCCGTAAGGCCTACTTCAGTGTCATGGTTTCTAAATGATGTTCTAAAACTGGCTTCAGATACAGATAATAACGACATGTTCATCATAATGCTCTTAAGAAAAAAACATTTATTTTTATTAAGCTTGGCTTCAGGAGCTAGAATTTCAGGAACTGGTCAGCGCTATCCAGAGATTCGGGTCTTGTAGAATTTCTCCCCTCAGGAGAATTCGCTTTCTTCCGGATCGCAGCAGCTTTTTAGCAAAAAATGAGGATCCTTTGTTGAGGTGGGAACCATGGAAAGTCATTCCCCTTCCCCAAGACCTTTCTCTTTGTCCAGTGATGACCTTACGAGCCTTTCTGTCTAGGACATCCTCCTCCTCTTCGGGTCCCCTCTTTAGGAGAGAAAAAGGTGGTACCTTATCAATTAAAGGTATAAGGCAACAGATCCTATACTTTATTAAACAAGCTAACCCTGAATTTTTCCCTAAGGCACATGATGTCAGGGCAGTGGCACCTCAATTAATTATTTTCAGCATATGAACTTTGATGATTTGAAAAAATATACTGGATGGAAATCGCCGACAGTATTTAAGCGTCACTACTTGAAGTCTTTGGAATCTCTGAAATTTTCAGCAGTGGCAGCGGGTAACATAGTTTCCCCTGACTCTGCCCAGTAGTACAATTGAAGATCCAGATCTCCTTTCTACCTACCTTACCTAACATTTTGTCTAGCCTACCATATTGCTCTACACTTCGTCTCGAGTCTTAGCTGCTTCTCATGATTACTTGGTGGTGTGTCCCTTATTTTTATGCTAGGGTCACGACAAATGTATATATTATCATTAAGAGTGTGGTCCCCTTATTTTTTATGCTAGGTTCCACACTCCCATTTATAAATGGTTTTATTGCCTTATGGATTTGTATTTATGAACTCATTAAGTGTGTTGTTTATGTTAATTTTTCCACACACATGTTGATTTACATATTCATACTTGTAACTTGTTTAAATACTTTTGTAAATATTTATAGCTGTAAGTTACATTTATTTTGTTATCCCTTTCTCAGAAATTGTCTGAAGATTTTGTATGAATATTCCAATTTTGTTTCAATTATAAAATTTTTTTAGTTAAGTTTTTAGTTTTATTGAGACCCTCTATACTTTTCAATCTTGTGCTAATTCTCTGGTATTATTTCGCGCAGCGACACGAACTGAGCCCAGAAAAAGGATTTTGACGTAGGAAAAATCTATTTCTGGGCGATTGGTTCGTGTCGCCCAGCGAAATCCCACCTCTTCCCAACCCTTCGCCCAAGATTGATTGCTAACTTCAGGATGGCCACCAGAGGCGCGGCAGTAGGCTTGGCGTGGGTTGCAGTAGTAGTAGTTGCCGCCCCGTTCTGTGGGTCGGCTCTCTCTTTGAGGGAGTTTGTTGTGGGAAATTTCTAAATGGCAAGAAGTTCTTGGGGTAGTGGTCTCACTCGCCCCTAGTGACCATATGCCGATACCTTCTTTTTATTTTGGGCTGAGCGAGTCAGTTAATACTGACCTCTTCTTTATTTTGTTTATTCTCTGGTATTTGTTAGATCATTTACCTAAGAAATAATGAACTAAAGGATTATTTCGCTGGTGACACGAACCAATCGCCCAGAAATAGATTTTTCCTACGTCAAAATCCTTTTATTTGCTAACTATACAAACCTGAGCGTCCTTTAACAATAGGAAGGTATCTTAGCGGCAGCTGAGTACCTTCGTATTGTTAAAGGACCGATGGTTTGTATACGTATCGGAACAAATACATTTCCAAATTGTTTACGAGACAAAGCACTTTCCGTTCTAGCAACAACTACGTACTGACCCATCTCTAGAAAATATCTGTCTTGTTTTTCTCAATGAAAATAGACAAATGAGTTTGTTCAAAAAACAAACTTCTGAACATCTGATATTCAGTAAATCGCTACTACGTAAAAAACTTGCTTAAGCAATCAAACATGCACAAATGGTTCTTTGGTTATAAATGTTTCACTTCATAAAGCTTTGTAAACATTTGTCTCAACATATCTACATTTACAGGATCTTTTTTTTCGTTACAGGGACTGATAAACGTCTTTTTCCTGCTCAAAAAACCAAAAACATTCTTACCAACTCTGAATCTGTTGGCGATGAAATTCCATTTGTTATAGAATGCGCCCAACGAATTCCATAAATGCAGAAGATAACGCACTCACAGAACTTCCTTTCTGAATTAAACTTGCCAGATAAGCACAAAACACCAAGAGTGTTTCACAGTTGATTTTTTGTTTTTTATCAATGCCATTTTTCTCCAACCTAGGTCTCCCATTTCATATAGCTACGGTAATACCCTTTAGTTGTCGAACTTGCTCGACATTCTGTTAATAGTTCTGGAATTCTGTCTACCATTTCTTTTACAGATCCTGGAAGAATGGCTACCTCATTTCCATATGCCAGCAAAAACACACGTAAAGTAAAACACAATATCGAAAATCAACTTTCAAACATAACATAGCAAATTTAAATCAACATTACCAAACATTGACTCGTAGCTTTTACCACAAATATAAAAGTCTTTCTGTGTTGGTAAATAAACAACATCTTTGACAAACGTCAAAACTAGTTCCATCTGGACATAACATAAGCTAAAAACTAGCAGATTTCCACATAGTAACTATAATTCGCCGAAAAGTTTATCTTCTTTCATTTTGCTAAAACTCTACAAACTAGATAAGTGGAGGAAAAAACCCAGCCATTTACATTTTCCCAACACTGTAAAAGCGTCAATTCCTGAACATTTCATATTCCAACGCCTTGAATAAAACTTATCTAATTTGTGATTACTGTCACTTGCAAACCAGTCAATTCTATATGGTCCCCATAAATCACTGAGTAGTTGAAAATCTGAACCGACACCCCCTCATCAATGTCTCTAAGTTGACCGATAAATTCTGCTTTTTCATTAAGACACCTTGGAATCCATTCCATTTCCAATGAATGCTGTTAACTAAACAATGCCTGTAAATAGTCAGAGCAACCTTTTGCAAATGTCTTTGTGCTTCCCTTACAAATGATGCTAGCTACATTTTTATTGTCTGTAAACCACTTAACTCTTTCTCCTCCGATACCGTGATTTAAGGAAATCAAAACTCTCTGAACTGCAACCAACTCTCGCCAAGTTGAACTTCTTACAATCTCCTCAGAACTCCAACTCCCACATTCGTGAGAAATTCCGTGGCTACAATCAACAACAGCATGAACACTAGCATCCGAGTACACCAGCTTTACACAAGAATGGCTGACTCTTTAACTTCCTGATATTAATAGCTTAAACATTCTCTAACCAAAACTGGATCTGCCTACAACTTTCATGAGACAGAATTATTAAATCATTCCACGATTTTGCACTCGAATATCAATGGTCAAAGTTCTGGTCATCAACTGACTACTAGACCCCACTACAATAATTATTGACAATGAAATTATCTGACCTACAAAACTAGCTACTTTTCTAACCAACGTTCCTTAATCCCCTTTAAGGAACTTTAAAAACAAACCTTACGGTATCAATATGAATTCCTAACCACTCCAATGTCTGCACAGGAAACCACACTGATTTACGTCCGTTAACAACTAAACCCACTCAGAACAGAAATCTTTTCGAACACATCTCTGAAACTGACCTAGTTGACTGTAAGTCATCCCCAATACCGATACAGTCATCCAATACATTATAACACACTTGCCCTCTCCCCTCTTGCTTGGTGAGACGTACCCGCGTGAAAGTCACAATAATCAACAGATATCACAAGTTTAACATACGACTAGAATTTGAGAAATATCTAGAAGTGTTCGTGAACTATCGGTGATAAGATTAGTGTGAAAATAGTAGGATAAAGCGTCTTCTAAGTTAGTTTATCAAGTGTAATACTATAAATCAGAACAAGATGGCAAGTAAGTTTCCAACTGCGGGTTGAAAAGGTGGCGTAATTTGGCGTGTCTAGCAGATTCGCAATACGATGATGGTAGCAGGAAGGGAACTGGCATTTCTCATCTATGAAATCAGCAACAGTCCTAACCAAAAAGATACAAAAGCATTCATAGATATATTAGAAGGATATAATCCTTCAAACTGGAACAAATCTAATGAAAACATCTTGAAAATAATTGAAGAAGTTCCAAATAAAATCCAAGTGGTCAAGAGACTCATAAAGAAAATAGTACATAAACCAACATATTCCGACAAAGAAAATGAATAAGGTGAATCTTGTGAATATACTAATTGATGCATTAGGAAAAAGAATGCCAAAGCATGCAAACTGTGTAAGGTTTGGTGGTATAGCATAGTCAATCCACAAAAACCTAATCAGAAAATGTGCTGCATGCAACATTCCAACCCATCCACAGTGTGCTGAGGTAATACAAGATTTGAGAAAAGATACAAGAATTTTTGTTCAACATGTCTATCATGGATAGACAATGTTATTAAATCAAGATTGAATGTACAAATAGTTGAGGATGAAGAAGAAGAAGGAAGGAAGAAGAAGAAGAAGAAAAAGAGAAGAAAGAGGAAAACGGAAGAGAAGTAAACAAAAATGAAATGACAGAAAAAAATAAGGAAAACAAAGAACAAGATAAAAAGTATGGATGCAGAGATACTCATTGATACTACATATGAGGCAATAAAGCAGCATACCTACGAAGAAATAAATTACGATATGACAACAGAAAAGCAAATCCCGAAGAGGCTCTACCCAGATCTATACAATGACGGGAAAGAGGAAAAAATAGACAAGAAAGACAAAATCTGCAACCTTTTGAAAAGAGGGAATTGCAGATTTGGAGAAAGATGTTACTACAAACATCCTAGAGTATGTCAAAACTATGAAATATATGGTAAATGTGCATACTTAGATGGATATGGGGATGATTGCAGAGATCTGCATCCAAAAAATATGTAAAAACCTAAAAGAAGGAAAAGGATGTAAGTTCGACAAAAAATGCAAATATATGCACCCTGTAGCCATGAATCATAATCAAATAAATAACCAACCAAGTAATAAAATCCAAAATAAGAAAGAAACAAATAACGAGAGAAATCAAGAATATCAGTAAAAGAGAAAAGCAAACCACCAATGAGATATGCAGAGGTGTCAGCAAAGAATTTCAAAGCATCAGCTCCGAAATTCTACTCAAGAGATAATAACTGTATTTATTATGCAAGAGGATATTGCAGAAACGGAGAAAATTGCAGATTCAGACACAAAATGAATAATTATGATGAAGGAAGATCAAATATTATGGAAAAGTTGGATTTTTTTAATGTCAGAATTTCTGGAAATGAAAAAAGAAGCAACATACCAGAACAGGAAAGAGACATGGGAAAATCCTTATACTATCAGTATTAAATGAAGGAGAAAACACGCAAACCATCATAGTGAATGAATGCGCCAGGGTTTTAGTTACGAGTAACTCAAAAAGAAAAATAGAGTACTTAGAAGAACTAACCCAAAATGAAAAGAAAATAGATATAATGAATATAAGTGAAACCTGGTATTCCCAAGAGACTGGGAATGATGATCAAATAAAAGGGTTCCAAACTTATAGATCAGATAGAAAAAAAATAGGAATCAAGGGGGAACCGCAATATATGGGAAAGACAAAAAACAAGGAAAATATATGAGAAATATAGTAACTCAGAATGTGAACTAATAGCGGTAGAATTTGAATCTGAAAAATTGATGAACATAGTAATATATAGACCTCCTAATACTAAAGAGTTTTGACTTAATAATTGAAAAATTGGATGATATCTGGTGACTTCAATTCTTTCCTTTCGTAGAATGGAAAGAACGAATAGGAGATTGTGGTTGTACTTATACATATAAAAAGAGAGTAATAGTAGTGCAGAAGATAAGAGGCAATTTGAAAAGCTATTAGATATGCTACTAGAATACAACATTCAACAAATAAATCACCTGCCAACAAGAAAGGTAAAATACTTTAGACCTAGTATTTTGTGAACGAGATGAATTATGTTAAAGAAATAATAGTTTATAATGCGAGTATTTCAGACCATAATGTCATAGAATTAACAGTTCATTCCAAAGCAAGTGAAAATAGAGATAAGCAAGAAATGAAAAAGTGGGAAGGATATGGAAAATACAACTTCTACAGTAAAAATATAAAATGGTCAGAAATTAATGAAGAATTAAACAAAGATTGGGATAACATTTTCGTAAGTGATGACATAAGGGTAAATACGGAGATATTATATAAAATATTGGAGATAATAGTGGAAAAATATATACCGAAGAAGAAAAGTAAACATCATTCATGCATACCAAGAGACAGAAGAATCTTGTTCCAGAAAATCAGAAAGTGGAAAAAAGGTCTTGCAAAAGAAAAAAAAATGCATGGAAAGTTATAGAACTAAAAAGTAAGATAGAAAATGCAGAAAAAAGATTATACAATCAAAAGAAAATGAAAAACGGGGACTTGGAAGAAAAAACCCTATTAAATATCAAGCAAAACCCCAAACTATTATACTCATATGCGAAGAAGATGAATAAAAGAAGAATAGAAATAGGCCCTCTGAGAATTGAAGGGAGATTAACGAATGAAAAAAAGGAAATTTGCAACATACTGGCAGAACGATATAAGAGAGAATTCACCCCTAGAATAGATAATGAAGATAATGATATAGAAGTAAGGGATGAAAATAGTGAATATTTAGCTGACATAGATATTAATGAAGCTGATATTGTGCAGGCTATTAATGAAATTAAAAATATGGAGCTGCTGCAGGGCCTGATGGAATTCCTGCTATTTTGTTAAAGAAAGTAGTTCATTCTATCGCAAAGCCACTTGCAATATTATTAAGACAAAGTGTAGATACAGGCAAGAATTTCTGATGAGCACAAAATTAAGCGTATATTACCCCTACTTTCAAAAGTGGATCAAGACTAGAGGCAAGTAATTATAGGCCTGTGAGTCTAACATCACATATAATGAAAGTGTATGAAAGGGTAATGAAGAAAAATATTATGAAACATTTAATAAAAAATAATTTGTTTAATAAAGGACAACATGGTTTCGTACCCGGAAAAAGTACACACAAACCCAACTGTTAGTCCACCGTGAAAACATATTCAAAAATATGAAAAGCGGAAATGAAACAGATGTGGTTTATTTAGACTTTGCAAAAGCTTTTGATAAAGTAGACCATATATTAGCGAAGAAAATTAGAAAACACAATATCGTGGATAAGTAGGAGATGGTTAAAAGAATTTTTACACAACAGAAAACAGATAGTTATTGCAAACGACGAGAAATCGGATGAAGCCAAGGTAATATCCGGTGTGCCGCAAGGTACGGTGTTAGCTGCAATACTGTTTGTTATTATGATTGAAGACATAGACAATAATGTTAAGGATTCGGTAGTGAGTAGTTTCGCAGATGACACAAGAATAAGTAGAGAAATTACTTGTGATGAAGATAGGAACGCTCTACAAAGAGACCTTAACAAAGTATATGATTGGGCAGAGGTAAATAGGATGGTATTTAACTCTGATAAATTTGAATCAATAAATTATGGAGACAGAGAAAGAAAGCTATATGCATATAAGGGACCTAATAATGAGACCATCACAAATAAGGAAGCAGTTAAAGACCTTGGTGTGATGATGAATAGGAACATGTTATGCAATGATCAAATAGCAACTCTGTTGGCAAAATGTAAAGCAAAAAATGGGAATGTTGTTACGGCACTTCAAAACAGAAAGCTGAACACATGATTATGCTTTATAAAACATATGTTCGTAGTCCACTTGAATATTGCAATATGATATGGTACCCACACTATCAAAAGGATATTGCACAAATAGAGAGTGTACAAAGGTCCTTTAACAGCTAGAATAGAAGAAGTTAAGGACCTAGACTACTGGGAAAGACTACAATTCTTAAAATTTATATAGTCTGGAAAGGAGAAGGAGAAACGCTACATGATAATTCAGGCATGGAAACAGATAGAAGGGATAGCAGAAAATATCATGGAACTAAAAATATCAGAAAGAGCAAGCAGAGGTAGATTAATAGTGCCCAAAAATATACCAGGAAAATAAGGAAAGCACACAGGACATTAATCCACTACGCACCAGCATCGATAATGCAGCGTCTATTCAATGCGTTGCCAGCTCATCTGAGGAATATATCAGGAGTGAGCGTAGATGTGTTTAAGAATAAGCTCGACAAATATCTAAACTGCATCCCAGACCATCCAAGATTGGAAGATGCAAAATATACCGGAAGATGTACTAGCAACTCTCTGGTAGACATTAGAGGTGCCTCACACTGAGGGACCTGGGGCAACCCGAACAAGATGTAAGGTAGGTAAGGTAAGGTATCTTAATTAATGGCCTACTATGAGATTCAGGGCCTCTGTCACGGTTTTGCGCAATAACTTTTTAATCTATGCATTTCATAAATTGTTAACGCTTACTCAGAAATACATATCATATCAACACATAAATTTTAAGTGTATTCTGCACTACGTAGGTTGAATAAATTTGTTACATATAATGTAAAAGTGACCTTTTTGAAGACGGCCTACTTACTCAGAGAAAAGGTTTTGAACGCACTCGTTACATAACTTATGACAGCATTTCTTCCCTCTTTCTCGATGGATGATTGGCTATACGTAACGAAGGCTAAACCTCTGGCAACAATGACATACAAATTTAAATACAAGCAAAGCAGTACACCTTTATGAACTCTGGAACCTCTCCACTGATATTGTCATAATGAACAAACCAACAAAAATATGTTAATAAATACAAAACAAAACTTCGATTATTAGTCTAACTCCCAAAATAAGTTTCCAAGAAATTACAGTCTACTTTATAGTCACAATCAGATTGACAAGATGTAGGGAATAGTTGGTAATTTTCAAAAACATAGTAGACAAGCTTGATTTGATAACTGATATCCAATGTCAGGGCAATTTTTATTTATTGGCTATCTACCTATTTACTGAAAAAAAATAGCCGGTACCGTATATTGGCTTTAAACCTTCACCAATAATTATCGTTAGAATGGTGACTTCATGAGGCTCCACCCACTTCGCCTCGTTATAATTCAGGATAACACTGAAGGTTACCATGGGCATTGTTGGATTGGAAAATTTAACTTCTGGCTATAAAAACTAATTTCTCGAGTAGTTGTAAGAAGTGCTAAATGATCCTCAAGGATCCCAGCAGTTGGCCTAAACGTTTAATTCATGTATATTACTGCTATACTGTTGCGGCACTACTGCTACAGTAGTGTTACTATGCTAGCACTGATACCCCACCCACATCTATGTATCGTTCCGCCATTCATAAAGTCTTTGGGTTTCAGAGCCGATGGAATTTCTGTCTGGTGGATGGGCGGGGCAACATTTAGTCAAAGGTGTTTGTTTACCTTGCTTACGTAATGAATGTTTTTCGACTCTTGGCTTCGTAATCATTGGCCATGGCGTCGGCTAGATCATTTTTACTCTATAAAAATTAAAACTATCGGTTTAGGCTATTGATTAATGCTGACAAAATTTGTGTGTGGTTGTAAAATATACATATGTCCACTTTCAGCTACATCCGATGCTTTGACAAGGAGCAAAAGTCCAAAAACCGTGTTACTGAGACCCTGAATCTCATAGTAGTAACTTTTTGTAAAAACGTATGGAAGCCGATTTCAAGCCAAAATGAAGAACCAAAAATTTGATAATTTTTTGGTTCATCATTAATAATCCATGAAAAATCCCAAGAAGTCTGCATGGAGATAAAACATTTCAATATGGTGATAAGCAGAATGCAAATCAAAATTGAACATAAACGAATTACTTTTAAGATAAACTAGTGCCGTTCTAATGTCGACATACTTCACACTTTGTTTCAGAACATGCAAGTTAACACCTCTCAAATCTAAAATGAGCCTCTTTTTGTTATTTGCCTGCACAGAGACTGTAAGCAGATTGACAATGTAGGGGGCTTGAGTACATTGTTGGATAAGACCCCCTTTAACAGTTCTGTTATTGCACTATCAACAAAAGCTCTATGTAATAATGACGACTGGCTAGTTTGTGAAAATTCTACTAGGCATACTGTAAAAAGGAATTTTATACCGATTTTTTATAATATCTAAAACATTATCATAAGCACCAATTTTTTCCCAAACTTGTACATTAGATCTCAGTATACCTTTATGTTTTGAGACCTAAGACTTTGACCTTCAAATTCGTAAGTGTCAATTATATGAAACTCATCTTTAACAAGTTTAGAAGCATCAGACTGCACTCTGCTTTTTCTCTGACTGTCCTCCGATTCCAGGCATGGATCTTGACCTAATGGAGAGCGGGCATTCGCGTTGGAAGTGGGTAAAATCCCACCCGCAAACGGAGCTATCACCGAATCGAATGGGAGAACTTCCGGACTGTTGTTTAAGTTGTGCCGCACTCGAGGGACGTAAGGAATAACGGAAGCTTGTGCTACATAGCCCGAAAAATGGACCTGGTGCAGTGGCGGCTGGTTTGGGTTTCTTATTCTTCCATGTCCCCGCAACGACTATCAGTCTTACGCTTCTTCAGAGCACGGTCTCAGCTTTGTATATCTTGCTTTCGTCTTCTGAATCGCTGGCTGCCGGAGTTTGACACATACTGGTTTAACTGTCTCCCACCCTCCAGAGGAAGAATCGGCGATTCTCAAGTGCTTGTTACGCTCCTTAATTTTTTGACCCGCTTCTTTGAGAACTTCCTTTGCATAATCTAATTTCTCGTTGTCAACGGCCCAGATTATTGAATCCGAGACTCCTGAATATCGGAGTTAAAATTATATTGTATTTTTGTGTTCTTTTGACTAACATGTGATTTCGTTCTGTCCTTTGTATTTTTTAAACTCGGCGGTCGCAGAAGCACTATAATAGCGCCTTGAATTTCATCCCTTAAACTTGACACTTTTGAGTTAACAAGTATCTTAATTTCTTTATTTTGAGGTTTTAACTCCGCCAGAAAGTCAGAAATCGAGTGTTCCTCCATGCTGAGACCAACACGCTAACTTGGAGTGACTTACCGTGCAAAGTTTGAACGCCAGAATGACCACCAGTCGAACCTCGCTTCCCATCTAAACTTTCATGCCCCACCCCCTAGTTATTATTTTCGTTTCCACAAAAGAAATAATTTTTATTCTAATTCACCTAGATCAAACGAAAAAAATTACATTTATCTAATAAAGCTAAATAAAGGTAAGGATCCCCTTTTTGTTTTTTTGCAAGATGCCTAAAAACCGAGGAAAAGTTACCAAAACTTGCCTAACTTTTCATTGTTTAACTTTTCATTTGCCTCAGTAATAATCGTAGAGCAAAGTATGCCTGCCTTCAGAACTTAACCTGTACTTCATAAGTTCATGTCCATCGACCTAACAGTCACCTGCGAGTAAAGCCTACTTGTGCACGTCTCTAATAATTTTTTTAATTTCGCTCGCGGGTACCTTAGCAATGCAACTTCCCACTCGTCGAGGGTGGACAAAACATTTTGCAGTCTCTCTCTCTCTCTCTCTCTCTCTCTCTCTCTCTCTCTCTCTCTCTCTCCTTGGCGCCGTAGTAGCAGTCATGCTATCAGTAAACATCCAGTGCTTTTCAAGTCTTGAAATTTCTTTGGGGAGGGGCGGAATCTACAAAATTTTTTTAAACTAAACTTAAGTGCACTAGGTTTTTTATAGACTGCAATGAATACGCATCTCAAAGAAGATAAAAATTCTTCAAGTTGAAATGGCGATATTTTCAAGTGACGTGCATTGTTCTTATGAGATGTAAGAAGAATTAGAGTTAAAGGAAAGTCAAAAGAACTTAAAAAAAATAAATTGCATTCATGGCAGTGAAATGATAAGAAGATAAGTGGAAATATGAAGAGGGCTGAGAGAAACTGCATAACTCGAGAAGGGAGGAACGATGAAAGGGAAGACAAAATGTGGCGGGAAAAGGTTACGCCAAGACGAGGAGTTCATAAGCATAAACATGAGAGAGAGAGAGAGAGAGAGAGAGAGAGAGAGAGAGAGAGAGAGAGAGAGAGAGAGAGATTGCCGTCTGATAGAATTCCCCTTCTGCAGCGAGCTTTGTCCTTTTGGCCTGTCATCGAGAGGCGTTTACCTGCTGCGAATCACTTAGCTGTCTTTGACAGTGACTAGATCTGTCTCAGGACCCCCCAGCAGCGAAGGAGACAGCAACGGCAACGAACTCCTGTCGGAAAAACAACGTCGCCCTGTCCGACCTGTGTTGATTATCAAGGAGCAAACGAATGGGGGGAAGGGGAGGAAGGAGGAAGAGGAGGGTCCTTGGAATATCTAACCGGACGCACGGTGGCTCTCACAGCGCAGGTGATTGTAATGGCTTAGTTTTGCAGGTAATAGTCCATCAGTTAATGTTTTAAATAAATTTCCGTGCAAAAATCTTTGGGAGAATTTTGGCAACATGTTGGAATTCATCACTGGACCATAATGGACAAAGAATGTGATGTTGCAAATTTTTCAATCGTGGTTTGTTGTTTTCCACTTTTCTGTTGATTATATGAAGCCCAAGGGCCTATTAGCAGTAAAAATATTGTTAAAAGGCAGAGTTCTCTTAGTGAAAATATATATTATGATGTGGTGTTAGTAACTAAAGTCATTATTTTTGGTGAGGATGAGGAACAACAATTTTGAAAAAAGTGGTAACATTGGTGTTGGTGTTAGCATTGTTTAGGCATGATGGTGGTGTTAGATTTTGGAAAGAGGGGTAATCTTTACAATCGGTTTTATACGTCCTTTCTGTGCAGCATATTGCTTCAACAGTTTTTGCATGCTTCAAATGCATCTCGGTGGAAAAAGTGTCGAGATATGGTGCTCGCATCACAACACATGAGGCCTGCATCCAAAGGCTGCTGCATGGAAAGGGCTTTAAATTAGGGAAAAGGTGGTCGTAGGTTTGTTTGTATGGTGTTTTTACGTTGCATGGAACCAGTGGTTATTCAGCAACGGGACGAACGGCTTTACGTGACTTCCGAACCACGTCGAGAGTGAACTTCTATCACCAGAAATACGCATCTCCGACCCCTCAATGGAATGCCCGAGAATCGAACTTGAGGCCACCGAGGTGGTAGGCCAAGACCATACCGATCCCGCCACTGAGGCGTTTAAAAGGTGGTGGTAGGGTGGTAGCATTAGTTTATTTCATTATTTTTCCGGTGAAAGTGGCTGGAACTGGATCTGATGAACCACCAAAGAAAAAGAAAACTATAGACTTTAACCTTTGCCTCTAGTGCCAAGGAAAGAATAATTTAGTTACAACCTGCCGTTTCTGCATGCGAAAAATTTTTGATGTGTGAGAGACATATCTGACTATGGCAACTCTGAGCATGTAACACTAAATCAGCAGCCGTACAGCTGAGCCTACAAGACTTAGAACAAAATCATGCAACCTGGCACAGATCTTGTTATGCTGAAGGAGACCCATAAAAGAGACAAGGCCAGATGGAAGAAGCCCCTTGATGGCAAGGACTCCAGCATATTATCTGCTAGAGCAGCATGTTGTCCTGTTTCCAGCACAGTTGGGTCACAGCATCCATCAACAGCATCTTCTAGAAGAGTCACCCGATCTCATGTGCAAGCCTTCAAGCGAGACTGCTGTTTCTATTGCCAAGGTGTCAAGTATGATTCGAAGAACAAGGAGGAAGCACTTCGTGGATGTCAAACTCACAACATTGGGAATAGAGGAGTTTGTTATAGCAAGTGAAAATGAAGTCTGGACAGTGCATCTGGCTGATATAAGTACAGGGAGACTTTCTGTCAAGAGACATCAAGTACAACAAGATCTATCACACGAGTAACTGGCTACATTTGCTTTGTATCCTGTACAGTACATACATGGGTTCTAGGACAATTGCTCCATGACAACCACCCCCCCCCTCCAAGCAGACAATTGCCCCCAGGAGAGCTACCTCCCCCACCCCGGGACAATTGCCCCCATAGAACAACTGCCCCCTTGACAATTGCTCCCCTTACACATATAAGCTGTCAGAAACAGTATATAGAAGTCCTAAGTCAGTTAGAAATTATTTACGGGTAGTCTCATCCAATATATACAACTCTCGAAAGAAATTGTTGCTAATTACCTAATTACTAACTGTCTAGTTATGAAAAAATGATATAGTTAAATTAGTAAATAGAAGTCAACAACTTTCCCCTAATTAGTGTCTAGTTGAAAAAATGCTTATAAAAACAAGTTACCATTAAGATAGTTAAGCTGCAACAGGCCAAGGTCTGGTCAGAATTCAATCTTGAACTGATCAGTGTATCTACATCTACGCCTCTCTCGAATGAATAAAAAAAGTTAAGCATATCTTAGTTTAAACAGACCCTTGAGCTTATTAATTGCCTGTCCACACAACCGGGCCGTGATCGACGGACACCCCCTCTAATGGGCACACTTGACGGGCAAACCATCAAATTGCTCAATGGGTCTTGTAGCAAAATCACCATGGTGGTGCCCGATGGCTTGAGCTTCGACCCTGGCAGACATACGTTAACCATATAAATTTCTTTTACTGAGCCATTCTTTGCACCATATTCTCTTCTTTTTCTTCTTTTTCATCACACACAAAGCAATTATCATGCTACACAATATCTTCTTCTTTGCGGTAGGCACCGTGTTTATCGTACTGCACTGAACTCAACTGGCATCGTCGGGCACGCCCACCTTTCCATCACCTCACCCATGTGGACAACATTCCCGGATAAGCCCCA
>NC_061100.1:143864815-143889815 GCF_015104395.2 Macrobrachium nipponense | reverse complement strand
TAAAGTAATTAATTTGAAAAGTCAAAATGTTATCGCCATAGCGCTGAAAAGAACAACACAGCAGGGAATAAACCAAAGAATGATGAGGAAACTCCTTTAAGAATAATTTAACAAATGTCAGTTCACATAGCACTACTCATGGCTTAGTAAAAAATAAATATATTGGGACACTCACTGATTTTAAGTAAATAGTATATAGTACCAGATAAACATCTTGAATCAGTCATTTATGACCGGGATAAAGTGCTGAGGATAATACGATGGAAATAATTTAATTTTGAGTTCATCATTTAATATTGCGCGGCTCCGAGGTATAATGAGAAACAGTTACTGATGATTAATGTAACTGGTTCATCCAGTGAACTGGACTTGGATGAATCAATTTTGAGTTCATTAATATCATTCATCGTCAGTGAATAATTGAATGCTTCACTCAGTTCTTATTACTCACTATGAAGTGGCTGTGTACTCATGGATCAAAACATTAGTTTTTCTTTTTGGTAAAGTATGACATATAATGCTGGTGTTCACATTGACTGATTCTACGGGCTACATCTATCATCAGGATAGAAGGAAGATGAACTGATGAATTCAATTGGAATTTTACATTATTACTCATTTTTCCTTGAAATACAACTAATTTTCGTTTATTCGTGTCGCTTCTCTTGTCTCTCATGAACGACATCAATTCTGAATAATTGATATAATAACTTCTAAATATCTGGTTGTATTAAATTATGATCTTCGTTAACGGAATGTCTGTCTAATGCTTTATGATAATACAGTGTAAAGTCGAGAAAGATTAGTTTTTCACCAGTATGTTAAGGCAGCGTGTTTACCGCGATAGTGTTTCATTTGATTTTTCATAGGGTTAGGTAATAATAGACATCTAGTATTTTGCTGTCGTAATTACAAGATTTTTAAGCTTGAAAAAAACAAGATATGATTACACATATTGACATAACTTCTCTGCATTAACTGTTCTTGAACTTCAAAAGTGCACCCCTTTAGAAGTGTATGAATAAATCAGAATACGTTCCAGTGCGTTTCACTTCATTGAAGAGCACCGCCCCCCCCCCCCCCCCCACCCCCCCCCCCCCCCCCCCTCCCAACCAACCCCCACCCTATCTACCTTTGTAACTCAATAGACATCATTCCAACAGTAGAATCTGAAATGTTGTACGTTGTTCAAAAATGTGGAATTTAAGTCTAAATCTGAAAGTCCAATACTGGCGAAATAGAAAGGCGGATCGAGCCTTTTCCTCAAGTGAATTTTACTGAAACTATAACTGACGTGTTTACCCAACCAAGATCTGCTTTCTCTGCTAAACTCGTCTTTTCCTTATATAAGCCTTCTTCTTCTTCTTCTTCTTCTTCTTCTTCTTCTTTTCTTATTGTTATTCTATTTCCTTTCATGGTATAATCAGTGGAAACTGGTGTCTGGTGAACACGAGCGGCGATGCACCAAAAATAAAATGAAAATAGATATCACAAACATATTTTGTACACATTCCGGTATCCTCGTCTATTCGTATTACCAAGAAACTGCCAAATATGAGCAAAATTTTCTAGGAATTATTAAAAACAAAATGCACGTTATAAGCAAAAGAAGAGGGGGATAAACAGGGTCAGGTAGACAAAAAGACAATAATAATTACTAATTTCTTCATCCGCACATAAAGTGACATGTATTTGACAGAAAAAAAAAGAACTTGCTTGTTTAGCTTTGCCTAACGATTCTAAAGGTTTCATGATTTTGCAGTCTCTCTCTCTCTCCTCTCTCTCTCCTTGGCGCCGTAGTTATTCAGTCATGCTATCAGTAAACATCCAGTGCTTTTCAAGTCTTGAAATTTTTTGGGAGGGGCTGTATCTACAAAAATGTTTAAAACTAAACTTGAGTGCACTAGTTTTTATAGACTGCAATGAATACGCATCTCAAAGAAGATCAAAATTCTTCAAGTTGAAATGGCGCTATTTTCAAGTGACGTGCATTGTTCTTATGAGATGTAAGAAGAATTAGAGTTAAAGGAAAGTCAAAAGAACTTAAAAAAAAAAAATAAATTGCATTCATGGCAGTGAAATGATAAGAAGATAAGTGGAAATATGAAGAGGACTGAGAGACTGAATAACTCGAGAAGGGAGGAACGATGAAAGGGAAGACAAAATGTGGCGGGAAAAGGTTACGCCAAGACCTTACCTTACAGACCTTACATCTTGTTCGGGTTGCCCCAGGTCCTCAGTGTGAGGCACCTCTAAATGTCTACCAGAGAGTTGCTAGTACATCTTCCGGTATATTTTGCATCTTCCAATCTTGGATGGTCTGGGATGCAGTTTAGATATTTGTCGAGCTTATTCTTAAACACATCTACGCTCTCTCCTGATATATTCCTCAGATGAGCTGGCAACGCATTGAATAGACGCTGCATTATCGATGCTGGTGCGTAGTGGATTAATGTCCTGTGTGCTTTCCTTATTTTTCCTGTATAGTTTTGGGCACTATTAATCTACCTCTGCTTGCTCTTTCTGATATTTTTAGTTCCATGATATTTTCTGCTATTCCTTCTATCTGTTTCCATGCCTGAATTATCATGTAGCGTTCTCTTCTCCTTTCTAGACTATATAATTTTAAGAATTGTAGTCTTTCCCAGTAGTCTAGGTCCTTAACTTCTTCTATTCTAGCTGTAAAGGACCTTTGTACACTCTCTATTTGTGCAATATCCTTTTGATAGTGTGGGTACCATATCATATTGCAATATTCAAGTGGACTACGAAACATGTTTTATAAAGCATAATCATGTGTTCAGCTTTTCTTGTTTTGAAGTGCCGTAACAACATTCCCATTTTGCTTTACATTTTGCCAACAGAGTTGCTATTTGATCATTGCATAACATGTTCCTATTCATCATCACACCAAGGTCTTTAACTGCTTCCTTATTTGTGATGGTCTCATTATTAGGTCCCTTATATGCATATAGCTTTCTTTCTCTGTCTCCATAATTTATTGATTCAAATTTATCAGAGTTAAATACCATCCTATTTACCTCTGCCCAATCATATACTTTGTTAAGGTCTCTTTGTAGAGCTGTCTATCTTCATCACAAGTAATTTCTCTACTTATTCTTGTGTCATCTGCGAAACTACTCACTACTGAATCCTTAACATTATTGTCTATGTCTTCAATCATAATAACAAACAGTATTGCAGCTAACACCGTACCTTGCGGCACACCGGATATTACCTTGGCTTCATCCGATTTCTCGTCGTTTGCAATAACTATCTGTTTCTGTTGTGTAAAAATTCTTTTAACCATCTTCCTACTTTATCCACGATATTGTGTTTTCTAATTTTCTTCGCTAATATATTATGGTCTACTTTATCAAAAGCTTTTTGCAAAGTCTAAATAAACCACATCTGTTCATTTCCGCTTTTCATATTTTTGAATATGTTTTCACGGTGGACTAACAGTTGGGTTTTGTACTTTTTCCGGGTACGAAACCATGTTGTCCTTTATTAAACAAATTATTTTTTTATTAAAGTTTCATAATATTTTTCTTCATTACCCTTTCATACACTTTCATAATATGTGATGTTAGACTCACAGGCCTATAATTACTTGCCTCTAGTCTTGATCCACTTTTGAAAGTAGGGGTAATATATGCTAATTTGTGCTCATCATATATCTTGACTGTATCTACACTTTCTCTTAATAATATTGCAAGTGGCTTTGCGATAGAATGAACTACTTTCTTTAACAAAATAGCAGGAATTCCATCAGGCCCTGCAGCAGCTCCATTTTAATTTCATTAATAGCCTGCACAATATCAGCTTCATTAATATCTATGTCAGCTAAATATTCACTATTTTCATCCCTTACTTCTATATCATTATCTCATTATCTATTCTAGGGGTGAATTCTCTCTTATATCGTTCTGCCAGTATGTTGCAAATTTCCTTTTTTTTCATTCGTTAATCTCCCTTCAATTCTCAGAGGGCCTATTTCTATTCTTCTTTTATTCATCTTCTTCGCATATGAGTATAATAGTTTGGGGTTTGCTTGATATTTAATAGGGTTTTTTCTTCCAAGTCCCGTTTTTCATTTTCTTTGATTGTATAATCTTTTGTTCTGCATTTTCTATCTTACTTTTTAGTTCTATAAACTTTCCATGCATTTTTTTCTTTTGCAAGACCTTTTTTCCACTTTCTGATTTTCTGGAACAAGATCCTTCTGTCTCTTGGTATGCATGAATGATGTTTACTTTTCTTCTTCGGTATATATTTTTTCCACTATTATCTCCAATATTTTATATAATATCTCCGTATTTACCCTTATGTCATCACTTACGAAAATGTTATCCCAATCTTTGTTTAATTCTTCATTAATTTTCTGACCATTTTATATTTTTACTGTAGAAGTTGTATTTTCCATATCCTTCCCACTTTTTCATTTCTTGCTTATCTCTATTTTCACGTTGCTTTGGAATGAAACTGTTAATTCTATGACATTATGGTCTGAAATACTCGCATTATAAACTATTATTTCTTTAACATAATTCATCTCGTTCACAAATACTAGGTCTAAAAGTATTTTCCTTTCTTGTTGGCAGGTGATTTATTTGTTGAATGTTGTATTCTAGTAGCATATCTAATAGCTTTTCAAATTGCCTCTTATCTTCTGCACTACTATTACTCTCTTTTTTATATGTATAAGTACAACCACAATCTCCTATTCGTTCTTTCCATTCTACGAAAGGAAGTTGAAGTCACCAGATAGGAGAATAGTCCAGTCCTTGTGATTTCTACATATATCATCCAATTTTTCAATTATTAAGTCAAACTCTTTAGTATTAGGAGGTCTATATATTACTATGTTCATCAATTTTTCAGATTCAAATTCTACGCTATTAGTTCACATTCTGAGTTACTATATTTCTCATATATTTTTCCTTGTTTTTGTCTTTCCCATATATTGCGGTTCCCCCTTGATTCCTATTTTTTCTATCTGATCTATAAGTTTGGAACCCTTTTATTTGATCATCATTCCCAGTCTCTTGGGAATACCAGGTTTCACTTATATTCATTATATCTATTTCTTTTCATTTTGGGTTAGTTCTTCTAAGTACTCTATTTTTCTTTTTGAGTTACTCGTAACTAAACCCTGCGCATTCATCACTATGATGGTTTGCGTGTTTTCTCCTTCATTTAATACTGGTAGTAATAAGGATTTTCCCATGTCTCTTTCCTGTTCTGGTATGTTGTTCTTTTTTTCATTTCCAGAAATTCTGACATTAAAAAATCCAACTTTTCCATAATATTTGATCTTCCTTCATCATAATTATTCATTTTGTGTCTGAATATGCAATTTTCTCCGTTTCTCGCAATATCCTCTTGCATAATAAATACAGTTATTATCTCTTGAGTGTAATTTCGGAGCTGATGCTTTTGAAAATTTTTTTGTTTGCTGACCACCGTCTGCAATATCTCCATTTGTTGGTTTGCTTTTCTCTTTTACCTGATATTCTTGATTTCTCTCTTTATTTGTTTCTTTCTTATTTTGGATTTTATTACTTGGTTGGTTATTTATTTGATTATGATTCATGGCTACAGGTGCATATATTTGCATTTTTTGTGTCGAACTTACATCCTTTTCCTTCTTTTATTGGTTTTTACATTTTTATTTTTTGGATGCAGATCTCTGCAATCATCCCATATCCATCTAAGTATGCACATTTACCATATATTTCATAGTTTTGACATATCTTAGGATGTTTGTAGTAACAGCTTTCTCCAAATCTGCAATTCCCTCTTTTCAAAAGGTTGCAGATTTTGTCTTTCTTGTCTATTTTTCCTCTTTCCCGTCATTGTATAGATCTGGGTAGAGCCTCTTCGGGATTTGCTTTTCTGTTGTCATATCGTAATTTATTCTTCGTTAGGTATGCTGCTTTATGCCTCATATGTAGTATCAATGAGTATCTCTGCATCCATACTTTTTATCTTGTTCTTGTTTTCCTTATTTTTTTCTGTCATTTTCATTTTTGTTTACTTCTCTTCCGTTTTCCTCTTCTTCTTTTTCTTCTTCTTCCTCTTCTCTTCTTCTTCATCCTCAACTATTTGTACATTCAATCTTGATTTAATAACATTGTCTATCCATGATAGACATGTTGAACAAATTCTTGTATCTTTTCTCAAATCTTGTATTACCTCAGCACACTGTGGATGGGTCGGAATGTTGCATGCAGCACATTTTCTGATTAGGTTTTGTGGATTGACTATGCTATACCAAACCTTACACAGTTTTGCATGCTTTTGGCATTCCTTTTCCTATGCATCAATTAGGATATTCACAAGATTCACCTTATTCATTTTCTTTGTCGGAATATGTTGGTTTATGTATATTTTCTTTATGAGTCTCTTGACCACTTGGATTTTATTTGGAACTTCTTCAATTATTTTCAAGATGTTTTCATTAGATTTGTTCCAGTTTGAAGGATTATATCCTTCTAATATATCTATGAATGCTTTGTATCTTTTGGTTAGGACTGTTGCTGATTTCATAGATGGGAGAAATGCCAGTTCCCTTCCTGCTACCTCATCGTATTGCGAATCTGCTAAACATACCGGTGCCAAATTACGCCCCCACTCTTTCCCGCAGTTGGAACTTACTGCCATCTTTTGTTCTGATTTATAGTATTACACTTGATAAACTAACTTAGAAGACGCTTTATCCTACTATTTTCACACTAATCTTATCACCGATAGTTCACGAACACTTCTAGATATTTCTCAAATTCTAGTCGTATGTTAAACTTGTGATATCTGTTGATTATTGTGACTTCACGCGGGTACGTCTCACCAAGCAAGATGGCTACTACGAGAGTTCGTAAGCATAAACATGAGAGAGAGAGAGGGAGAGCGAGAGAGAGAGAGAGAGAGAGAGAGAGAGAGAGAGAGAGATTGCTCTGTTAGAATTCCCCTTCTGCAGCGAGCTTTGTCCTTTTGGCCTGTCATCGAGAGGCGTTTACCCTGCTGCGAATCACTTAGCTGTCTTTGACAGTGACTAGATCTGTCTCAGGACCCCCAGCAGCGAAGGAGACAGCAACGGCAACGAACTCCTGTCGGAAACAACGTCGCCCTGTCCGACCTATGTTGATTATCAAGGAGCAAACTAATGGGGGGAAGGGGAGGAAGGAGGAAGAGGAAGGTCCTTGGAATATCTAACCGGACGCTCGGTGGCTCTCACAGCGCAGGTGATTGTAATTGCTTAGTTTTGCAGGTAATAGTCCATCAATTAATGTTTTAGATAAATTTCCGTGCAAAAATCTTTGGGAGAATTTTGGCAACATTGTTGGAATTCATCACTGGACCATAATGGACAAAGAATGTGATGTTGCAAATTTTGCAATCGTGGTTTGTTGTTTTCCACTTTTCTGTTGATTATATGAAGCCCAAAGGCCTATTAGCAGTAAAAATATTGTTAAAAGGCAGAGTTCTCTTAGTGAAAATATATATTATGATGTGGTGTTAATAACTAAAGTCATTATTTTTGGTGAAGATGAGGAACAATAATTTTGAAAGAAGTAGTAACATTGGTGTTGGTGTTAGCATTGTTTAGGCATGATGGTGGTGTTAGGTTTTGGAAAGAGGGGTAATCTTTGCAATCGGTTTTATAAGTCCTTTCTGTGCAGCATATTGCTTCAATAGGTTTTGATTGCTTCAAATGCATCTCGGTGGAAAAAAGTGTCGAGATATGGTGCTCGCATCACAACACATGAGGCCTGCATCCAAAGGCTGCTGCATGGAAAGGGCTTTAAACTAGGGAAAAGGTGGTCGTAGGTTTGTTTGTATGGTGTTTTTACGTCGCATGGAACCAGTGGTTATTCAGCAATGGGACCAACGGCTTTACGTGACTTCCGAACCATGTCGAGAGTGAACTTCTATCACCAGAAATACGCATCTACGACCCCTCAATGGAATGCCCGAGAATCGAACTCGAGGCCACGGAGGTGGCAGGCCAAGACCATACCGATCCCGCCACTGAAGTGATTCAAAAGGTGGTGGTAGCATTAGTTTATTTCTTTATTTTTCCGGTGAAAGTGGCAGCAACTGGATCTGATGAACCTCCAAAGAAAAAGAAAACTATAGACTTTAACCTTTGCCTCAAGTGCCAAGGAAAGAATAATTTAGTGACAACCTGCCGTTTCTGCATACGAGAAATTTTTGACGTGTAAGAGACATATCTGACTATGGCAACTCTGAGCATGTAACACTAAATCAGCAGCCGTACAGCTGAGCCCACAAGACTTAAAACAAAATCATGCAACCTGGCACAGATCTTGTTATGCTGAAGGACCCATAAAAAAGACAAGGCCAGATGGAAGAAGCCCCTTGATGGCATGGACTCCAGCATATTATCTGCTAGAGCAGCATGTCGTCCTGTTTCCAGCACAATTGGTTCACAGCATCCATCAACAGCATCTTCTGGAAGAGTCACCCGATCTCATGTGCAAGCCTTCAAGCGAGACTGCTGTTTCTATTGCCAAGGTGTCAAGTATGATTCAAAGAACAAGGAGGAAGCACTTCGTGGATGTCAAACTCACAACATTGGGAAATCAATAGAGGAGTTTTGTTATAGCAAGTGAAAATGAAGTCTGGACAGTGCATCTGGCTGATATAAGTACAGGGAGACTTTCTGTCAAGAGACATCAAGTACCACAAGATCTATCACACGAGCAACTGGCTACATTTGCTGTACATACATACATGGGTTTTAGGACAATTGCCTCCATGACAACCCCCCTCCCCTCCGCGCAGACAATTGCCCCAGGAGAGCTACCTCCCCCACCACAATTGCCCCCATAGAACAACTGCCCCCTTGACAATTGCTCCCTTACACATATAAGCTTCAGAAACAGTTATAGAAGTCCAAGTCAGTAGAAATTATTTACAGGTAGTCTCATCCATATATACAACTCTCGAAGAAATTGTTGCTAATTACATAATTACTAACTGTCTAGTTATGAAAAAATTATAAAATAGTAAATTAGTAAATAGAAGTCAACGACTTTCCCCTAATTAGTGCCTAGTTAAAAAATGCTTATAAAAAAATTACCATTAAGATAGTAAGCTGCAACAGGCCAAGGTCTGGTCAGAATTCAATCTTGAACTGATCAGTGTATCTACATCTACGCCTCTCTCAAAAGAATAAAAAAAGTTAAGCATATCTTAGTTTAAACAGACCCTTGAGCTTATTAAAGGCCTGTCCACACGACCGGGCCTGATCGACGGACACCCCCTCTAACGGGCACACTTGATGGGCAAACCGTCAAATTGCCTGATGGGTCTTGTAGCAAAATCACCATGGTGGTGCCCGATGGCTTGAGCTTCGACCGTGGCAGACGTACGTTAACCATATACATTTCTTTTACTGAGCCATTCTTGCACCATATTCTCTTCTTTTTTCTTCTTTTTCATCACACACAAAGCAATTATCATGCTACACAATATCTTCTTCTTTGCGGTAGGCACGGTGTTTATCGTACCGCACTGAACACACAACTGGCATCGTCAGGTATTCCCACCTCCTCCATTGCCTCACCCGTGTGGACAACATTCACGGATAAGCCCGCCAGAATTTGCCCATCAACCCGGAGCACGCCGATCAGGCCTGCTCGTGTGGACAGGCCTTAACAAACTCGCCTAGGGCTGGCCTGAAGGGTTAGATTTTAATTACGTGGCTAAGAACCAATAGGTTATTTAACGACGGGACCTACAGATTATTGTGGGATCCGAACCACATTGTATATATATGAGAAATGAATTTCTAATCACCAGAAATAAATTCCTCCGGTTCCTCAATGGCGAGTACACAACCCACTCGTCCACTGAGGAAATGATCTCAGATAAACATAACAATTTATATCACCCATCATGGAGTTCGTTCAAAGTGAACGTGGTATGAAGCATATATATTTATAATGTTTACATCTATGTGAAGCACAAAGAATTGGCAAATAACCTATATCTTAATATTAGATTAAAGTAAATTAATAATTTTGTTAATTATAATTTGTTAATAGTTGTCCAACCTTTTGAATCTTATTTTTAGGTTAAGTTTTTTTTGTAACAAGTTTAGTATCGTTTATTAGTTCGATGAACTCTGTAAGGGAGTCATATGACTTCGCAGTTTTGCTTTGTTTACCGCCTTCTCCCCCAGTATTAGTGAACCATTGAAGTGTCGTATTAACGATCGTTTGTTTTTCTCTCCTATGAGCTGTGTTGACTCGAGTGGAAGGCTTGATCGTAAGGGTGGTGATTCGTGACAGGGTTAGTTCGAGTTCCTCCTCACATCCTGACGCTTCGCCACTTTATTTATGGTCACTTCAACAATTTTGTACGGAGATTTGGATCACGGCTTCTTTAATCCTTCGCTGCCTTGTGTGTGGTCGCTGGTGTTTGTCACCCGCGGCATTCGTCAGCCACGCCCCTTCCCTCGTTCTTCGGAAGGATTCCGAACGAGTTGGCCTATATCTACTGAGAACGTTGCAGTTTGTGGCGTGCGAGATCCGTTGACGTCCCGGATCTCGGAAGCTACCACCCTCGGTGTTCCCGTGGTATTTTGGGTTGCCTGTAGGCATTGCAGCTTGACCCGGTTGACCTCTGCATCAGCGTCAGTGAGTTCTTGGAACTCGTGGAGACAAGTAGGGCGGCTTTCTACAGGTATGAGATGTTTTTATAACTATTAAGACGATCGTGGATCGCTGGGTACCTGTAGATTTGCACGCCCTTGTTTGCAGTACGGTCTTCTGGATCTTGTATGACCTGAGAAGATGATTCACTAAGCCTTTCGTGATTATTCCTTTCAATCTATTTGTAAGATTATTTTTGCGTAATTCTTTTTTATTTGTTTATTTACTTAAGTTCAGTTTTAGCATTTAAGTTAGTTTGTCTGTGTTAGGTAGGAATAATATTAAGTTTCCAATTTATTTTCTCTTGCTTCCTTCTACCTAACTTAGTTTATTAGGTTAGATTTTTCTGGCCAGTAATTTGACAGGTACCTGCCTGGAGTGTCACATTATAATTTCCTATTTCTTATGTTAGGGTTTAATTTAGCTGTAGGTGATCTTTTATAGATCTTAAGGTTGGTTTTCCCTTGATTTATACATTCATTTATTTTGGTTATTATCGTTACCAACCATTACCTTTTTTTTTGTGTGTGTTTGTAAATAAATATTGTAACTTTTGTTGAGGTGTTTGTTCTTTTGTTCCTAAGTTGCTGTGTTACATTTTTACTGACCGCAAATTCTGAGTAGAGACAAGAACCCTTGAAATTACGGCCGTAAATAAGGTCGTAACAATATCTGGCGACCGTGGCAGGATTTGCGCTCAGGTGTAAACACAGTATTGTGACTTTAGAACGCTCCTCAGTGGGGGTTATAGTATTTATTTTTGGAAATACCTTTCTCTCCTACCACTATGGATAATTTGGAAGACTTTGAGTTTAGTCCTGCAGAGTTCTTAGGGTCTGCCGACTGTATTAGGCATTTACCCATACTAGGTAAGGAGTATCTTGTTAGTTGTGCTAGGTGGTTAGGTATTCCGTTCAAAATGACTGATACAAAGAGGAAGTTACTAATAATGTAAAGAACAGTGTTATGCAAGGTTTGGCTGAGGCTGGAGGGTTAGTTGGGGAAAATATTAGTGATAGAGGTAGTGAATTAGGAAATGATGATAGGCTAGTTGTAGATGATAATGGTATTAGTGGTGGTGCAGGTTTTTCTCTATTTGATGATCCTCCTCAGACTGGACTCATTTATGAAGGACCAGCCAATTTGGTGCCAAGAGGAAATATAACTACAAACCCTTTCTTGACTGAAGAGAATTTAGGGCCAGCAGTGCCTACAATGCCTGTAAATTCTGAATCAAAGGAAATTCAGGAATATGATTTAATTTGTAAAAAAATAGAGTTGTTGAAATTGGAGCATGCAGAGAACGAGAGGGTGAGGAGGCATGAGATAGAGATGGCCAACCTTAATTTGGAAATGGCTAGGTTACAGGGGGCTCCTAACCAATTTAGCACCCCACGAGGTAGTCAGCCCGATAGGTTTAATATTGGGGCTGCATTAAAATTGGTCCCCATTTTTGATGAAAGGA
The DNA here is from genome assembly GCF_015104395.2 of Macrobrachium nipponense. Classification (NCBI taxonomy): domain Eukaryota; kingdom Metazoa; phylum Arthropoda; class Malacostraca; order Decapoda; family Palaemonidae; genus Macrobrachium; species Macrobrachium nipponense. The sequence continues at coordinate 143,877,668 of NC_061100.1, read as the reverse complement.
ATGTTCCTGAATTCTTCAAGGCCTTTGAGAGGGTGTCAGCTCGGTTGTCTTGGCCACCAGAGATGTGGACAGTGCTGATTCAGTGTAAACTGGTAGGCAAGGCAATCCGGGTATATAATGCCTTGGAAGAAGGGATAGCCAGGGATTATCACAAGGTAAAGGCACTAATTTTAAAAGCCTATGATTTGGTCCCTGAGGCATACAGGTTAAAGTTTAGGAATTTTAATAAACATCCTTCCTTATCGTATGTAGAATTTGCCAGGTTCAAGGAGGAACAGTTTGACGACTGGTTGAAAAGTCGTCAAGTTGTCACTTTTTCTTCCTTGAGAGAACTCATGCTTTTGGAGGAGTTTAAGAAATCTTGCTCCAAAGAACTAAGAATTTATTTGGAAGAAGTAAAGGTCACTAATTTAAGTAAGGCAGCTCAAGTGTCTGACGAATTTGTCTTGACCCATAGAACAGGTTCAGGCAATTTCGCCAGCAAGGATATAGGTATAATGTAGTAAAGTCAGCGAATTTTCATAAAGGAGTAAGAGGTGATAATAATAAGCCTAAGAATTCTGTGGTTCAGAATAATTTCCCTGTTAATAAGAATGGAAAATTCACGAGTAAACCTAGTACTCGTGTATTTTCCAATGGAGGTAATTCTGGAACGAGAAATAGTAATATGAAGACTTGTTTCTGGTGTAATAAACCCGGTCATTTCCAAGCTCAGTGTCACGCCAGAACAAATTATCTTCAAAGGAATAATCCTGTGGCTTTAATGCCAAGTGCATCTCCTGACGTAAAATTACCAATAATAAATAGTGGTAGTGGTGGTAATAGTACGCCCGGAGATGGAAATAATAATCCACAGGAATGACTAAAATATGATAAATACATATGGCCTGGTAAAGTAATTTATAATTCCGTCATTATTGATGTTAGGTTTTTGAGAGATACAGGGTCTGCTCGGTCGTTAGTGCTGGAAAGCAGTTTAAAAGGTTTGGTGAAGTATTCAGGGAACTTTATTGTTCTGGGAGGTTTCCCGAACACAATAGTTTCAGCTCCTTTAGTAGAGGTAATGTTGGTCATTCCCTGGGTATTATGGAAAGACCGAGTTGGCCGTTGTCGAGAGTCTTCCTATAGCTGGTATTGATGGCATATGGGAAATGATATGATTAATAGTGATGGCCAGGAATTATTCCCAATATTGTCAATCAATAAGTGTCCAGTGGCGGTTACCACTAGAGCTGCCGCAAGGGCTGCAGACTTATTAAATAATGATGAGTTAAATTTGAGTAGTTTAGAGGTAGACGTAGATGTAGATAGACCCGGGTCAGTAGTAAGTAGTGTAGTAAGTAGTGATAATGTAATTCCCGATTGGGATCGAGCAGCTTTTATTGAAGCCCAGAAGAGGGAGTTTAATTTTAATTTAGGTGATACGTCTGACTTGACAAAGCCTCGATTCTGGGTAAAAAAGGGGCATTTATATGGGGAGGGGTGAGTCGTCCCCTGGTTGCTACTGATCCCAAATGTGTCCCGTATTTGGAGCAAATAGTGGTGCCTTCTCAATTTCAGAGACAAATATTAAATTTATCTCATGACGATTCATTCTCTGTCATTTTGGTGTCTGGAAGACTTTCCGTACGTTGGCTAAATGTTTTTGGTGGCCAGGAATGAAATCGTCAGTAAAACAATATGTGAAAGAATGTCCAGTGTGCCAAGTGGTAGGTAAACCTAATCAGACAATTGTAAAAGCACCTTTATATCCCATACCAGCTATTGGCGAACCATTTAATGAGCTGGTAGTTGATATAGTAGGCCCTCTGCCTAAAAAACTAAAACAGGTTTTATCTATTTATGACTGTGATGGATCGGGCATCACGATTTCCTGAAGCCATTCCCATGAAGAAAGTCACATCTAAGGCTGTATTTGACCAGTTGGTAATTTTCTTTTCGAGGTATGGAATCCCTCGTAAGATACAAACTGATTGTGGAACTAATTTTACTAGTAAGGAATTTCGAAGTAAGTGTGCAGATCTGGCCATTCTGCACACTACTAGTGTTCCTTACCATCCAGAGAGTCAGGGAGTGGTGGAAAGATTCCATCAAACTCTTAAATCAATTTTAAGAAGATTTTGTTATGAGCAGGAGAGGAATGGGATAAGGGTCTTCCTTTTGCTCTCTTTGCTCTTAGAAGTCATCTAAATTCATCCACGGGCGTGGCTTCTTTTGAATTAGTCTTTGGACATAAAAATACGGGGCCCTTTAGAAATTTTATATGAGGTTTTGGAATCTGATCAAATAAAGGAGACGAACGTGGGTGAATTTGTTGATAATCTTAGAGGAAAACTTTCTATCGCCTGGAAGTTTTGCTAGAGAAAATTTAGCTAGCTCTCAGGCTGCTTATGAAGATTAATTATGACAAGGGAAAACTCGAGCACGGTCGTTGAGCCTGGGGAATTAGTTTTGGTGTTGGGTACTGATTCGGATAACTTCCTGAACCAAGTATAAGGGGCCTTGGAAGGTGTTGAGGAAGGTATCCGATCTTAATATGAAATAGAAGCTCCCGGGACCAAACGAAAGTGTCGAATTTTTCACATTAACAGACTGAAACCTTAATGTGTCTAGTAGATCTGATCCTTTGGAAACAGGGTATGAATCGGTTTCTTTGGTGGCAGAGGGTGCTTCCTGATGGGTCTGAGGAAATAATTAATCAAGTACCTTCAGATGCTCTATCCAAGAATGTGCAATGTTTGAATGGGTTAGATGAGCATCTGAAGCATCTTGATCTAAATCAAAGAAGGGAAATGGAAGGCTTAATTCGTTCTTTTTCAGATTTGGTTAGAGATTCTCCCGGATTGACCAGTTTTAATTGAACATGATGTGGTAGTAGGAGAAGCTTCACCAATTAAACAAAGTCCTTATAGACTAAATCCCACTAAAATGGATATAGTCAATAAGGAAATAGAATATATGCTGAAGCATGATTTAATACAACCTTCTGTTAGTCCTTGGAGCTCTATAGTATTGGTGAAGAAATCCGATGGACAGTATCGGATGTGTGTGGACTATCGTAAAGTTAATACCCATACTAAAAATGATTCCTTTCCTCTTCCAGAATTGACGACTGCATAGACCGCATTGGTTCAGCAAAGTATATTACAAAGTTGGCGATTTGATCAAGGGCTACTGGCAAGTTCCTTTGTCGGATCGAGCAAGAGAAATTTCAGCATTTGTCACCCATTCGGCTTGTATGAATGCAAGGTCATGCCTTTTGGGATGAGGAATGCTGCTTGTACTTTTCAAAGATTAATGAACCGTGTGGTCTGTGGGTTAGAAGGTACCGAGATCTACATAGATGATCTTGTTGTTCACAGTAATGATTGGAAAACTCATTTACTCAGGTTGAGTAAAGTTTTTGAAGCTCTCCGTGCTGCGGGCTTAGTCATTACCTCGCTAAATGCGAATTTGGTAAGGCCACAGTTGTGTATCTGTGTCATGAGGTTGGTCTGGGTCATATAGCCCCGAAACAGGCTAATGTCGAGCTATAACTAATCTAAAGAGACCGTGCAATGTCCGAGAAGTTCGAAGGGTGTCTAGGTATGACGGATACTATAGGAGGTTCGTTAGGAACTTTTCTGACATTGCTCGTCCCTTGAATGATCTTTTGCTAAAAAAATAGGAAATTTATTATTTTTGGACTAGCGAGTGTGAAGAAGCATTCATTAAAATTAAGACTATTCTTATGTCTAAACCTATTTTGATTTCTCCAAATTTTCAAGCTCCCTTTATAATTGCTGTTGACGCTAGCGATGTAGGCATTGGAGGCGTTCTCTTTCAAAGGGTGAGGACGAGGAAGTGTACCATATCCTACTAGCAAAGCAAAAAGTTGTTTAACGGCAGAGCGTAAGTATTCAACTATTGAGAAAGAGGGCTTTCGCCCTGATCCGTACCATATCTCATTTTAAACCATACTTAACTAATCTTTCTTTTCCAGTGGAGGTATGGACGGATCATAATCCGTTAGTGTTTATTGAACGGATGAAAGGGTTCTAACCAAAGGATTTACGTTGGGCCTTGCAGCTGCAAGAGCTCAACTTAGTAATTAAACATATTAAAGGATCTGATAATAAGATCCCGGACACCTTGTCTAGGATGTAAAGTGTTAATTTTTGTTTGGTCTTTCCCTGCCTCTTTCGCCCTGCTCGTTTCTCTTTGTGTTCATTTAGAGGGAAAGCAAGTGCTAACTTTATGGTTGTTCCGACGTTGTTTCGATTGTTTCGTTTATTTATATGATAATTCTGATTTTGCCAGTGTTGTTTTTAGTTTAAGTATTAGTTGTAAGAAATATTCAGTTCTATATTAGTAATAGTTTCTTATTAGCTGATAGGTAGGTCTTTGTGCCATTCATATCTTTAATTTTTAGCAAGAACTTTTGGAATTTCAGAACTTTATCATATTCTGTGATTTAGTACATTTTGTTCTTGGCTTTAGAATTATGTTCGATAATTTTCATTTTATTTCCAGGCTTTGTTATTTAATTAGACTGTTTTTATATATTGGTATGTTTAATTGAGGTATATTTAATGCCGACCTTTTTATTTCAGAATGTGTAATGCACAATTGTGTGTGCTTTATTATATAATTCTATGCATGTTTACATTAAGGTTATCTTCACTTTTAAGATTGATGCTATTTTAAGATTTAATTGATTCTTTACGTTGTATAAAAAAATTTTACTCTATTTGATTAAAATTTTTTTTGTAGGGGGAGAAAGGTATTAGATTAAAGTAAATTAATAATTTGTTAATTATAATTGTTAATAGTTGTCAACCTTTTGATCTTATTTAGGTTAAGTTTTTTTTAACAAGTTAGTATCGTTTATTAGTTCGATGAAACTCTGTAAGGGAGTCATATGACTTCGCAGTTTTGCTTTGTTTACCGCCTTCTCCCCCGGTATTAGTGAACCATTGAAGTGTCGTATTAACGATCGTTGTTTTTCTCTCCTATGAGCTGTGTTGACTCGAGTGGAAGGCTTGATCGTAAGGGTGGTGATTCGTGACAGGGTTAGTTCGAGTTCCTCCTCACATACTGACGCTTCGCCCACTTTATTTATTTATGGTCACTTCAACAATTTTGTACGGAGATTTTGGATCACGGCTTCTTTCAATCCTTCGCTGCCTTGTGTGTGGTCGCTGGTGTTTGTCACCCGCGGCATTCGTCAGCCACGCCCCTTCCCTCGTTCTTCGGAAGGATTCCGAACGAGTTGGCCTATATCTACTGAGAACGTTGCAGTTTGTGGCGTGCGAGATCCGTTGACGTCCCGGATCTCGGAGGCTACCACCTCGGTGTTCCCGTGGTATTTTGGGTTTGTTGCCTGTAGGCATTGCAGCTTGACCGGTTGACCTCTGCATCAGCGTCAGTGAGTTCTTGGAACTCGTGGAGACAAGTAGGGCGGCTTTCTACAGGTATGAGATGTTTTTATAACTATTAAGACGATCGTGGATCGCTGGGTACCTGTAGATTTGCACGCCCTTGTTTGCAGTACGGTCTTCTGGATCTTGTATGACCTGAGAAGATGATTCACTAAGCCTTTCGTGATTATTCCTTTCAATCTATTTGTAAAGATTATTTTTCGTAATTCATTGTTTTATTTACTTAAGTTCAGTTTTAGCATTTAAGTTAGTTTGTCTGTGTTAGTAGGAATTAATATTAAGTTTCCAATTTATTTTCTCTTGCTTCCTTCTACCTAACTTAGTTTATTAGGTTAGATTTTTCTGGCCAGTAATTTGACAGGTACCTGCCTGAAGTGTCACATTTAAAATTTCCTATTTCTTATGTTAGGGTTTAATTTAGCTGTAGGTGATCTTTTAAAGATCTTAAGGTTGGTTTTCCCTTGATTTATACATTCATTTATTTTGGTTATTATCGTTACCAACCATTACCTTTTTTTTGTGTGTGTTTGTAAATAAATATTGTAACTTTTGTTGAGGTGTTTGTTCTTTTGTTCCTAAGTTGCTGTGTTACATTTTTACTGACCGCAAATTCTGAGTAGAGACAAGAACCCTTGAAATTACGGCCGTAAATAAGGTCGTAACACTTAAAAATCTATTAAAACTTCGGCATAGCAACTGTAAATTCAAGTTAAAATTTGTGGAGATGAAATAGTTGGCCATATAAATGATCACACCCATTTTGCAGACATATCCCGCCAAGAAGTCTTGTTTGCATAACAGGAAATGAAGAGGAAACCTATTAGCACCCCAGAGAATTAGAGAATCACACAGCTAATCATTACCCAAATAATCTAGTCAGTATTAAATATTACCTCAACTCGACTAACAACTGTATAACACATATTCGAAGCGCAATACGGAGCTACGAATAAGCTGTTTGTCTGAGCTCTTCAAGCTTAACTGACAAGGTCATTCCATTCGAGTAGAAGGTTACAGATGATGGTAAAAATGTCTTGCTTTATGATATTGGACTGAGTGAGCAACGTATCCTTGCGTTTTCCATAGCTACTAACAAGTCTACTGAAGAATCAAATAATTGCTTTGGTGATGAGACGTTGAAAGTTATACCCGACCTGTTTGACCAACAGTAGTACACTGTTCATTGTTTTACTTCGGAAAGAGCTATTTCTTGTGTTGATGATCTGCTACCAAACAGACAACAAGCAACTTATAAGATGTTCTCCAATAACTCCTCTCGATTAATCCCATGCTCATTCCAAAGATCTCCTTATAGACTATGACAAACAGCTAGGAGAGCTATTGATGAGGTCTTCCCCAAGGTAACCATCAAAGGACGTTTCTCCCACTTATCACAAAGCATATACCGCTAGGTGCAATACGAGGGACTTCAAAGCAATACCAAAATGACGCCCAGTTTTTGTACTGTAAATTCGTATGATTCCAGCCTTGGCATTTGTTCCGCTAGGTAAAGTGAGTGAAGCATTTGAGATACAGCAATAGACTGCCAACTGAAGCTGATCTTATCATAGACTACTTTCAAGATTACATAGGAGTATATTGGCAGAAAATATCCACATACCAGGCAAGCCCTACTTTTACCTGTTGAAGATTTACATCATACTAACAACTCATTGGAGGGATGGTATAACCATATGCACGCTAGCATTACTTTCTTGCGGCCAAATATACAGAAATTTCTGAAGTGTGGAATAGGCAGCAGGCAGAACGAGCATCACCATCAAGCAAATGAGTGCAGGATATCCAGCACCGCCCGCACGGAAATGCTTTCTAGATTCTATTGTCAGAATAGCAAAAATCGTACAAGGCTGTAAGTTTGGTGTATATATACAATATGTATATATAATATATACATAAATATATTATATATACATACATATATATATATTATATATATATATATATATATATATATATATATATACGTATATATATATATATATATATATATATATATATAGTATATATATATTAATATGGGGGAATTATCCCTCCATGTATTTCATACGGTAAGCGTGGACACGAAACGGAAGGCAGACCCCCACTACACAGACAGCCTCTCTCTCTCTCTCCCGGCAATCACCCCACATCTCTCTCTCTCTCTCTCTCTCTCTCTCTCTCTCTCTCTCTCTCTCTCTCTCTCTCTCTCTCTCTCTCCATTCTAACAGGTAATGAAAATGAGAGAGTTGCATCATAACATAACGTTTATTTACAGTAACAACTAAGTCGGTTTAACTAAGTAAATATCCAGTCTCACAGACTAACTTAAAACTACTCATTGTCAAGTCACCCAAAAGGTACACACTTTCCCTGGGAACTCTGTCCACAGAAATCCAGAACCATCTGTACAAAGATACAGAACACATTCTGGTAAGTACACACACAAGTTTAAAGACAAAGTTAATAAAATGGAACATCTTACAAGATATCAAACAAGCCACCCCTTTGGCTAAAGTAAAGGTAACACTTACCCATTCCCAACCGGGCACTAAACACTTTGTCACAAAAAACTCCCCCGGCGAATGCCACGGCATCTTTGCCTATGACTCGAAGCCCTCTGTCAAAATCCCTCCCATAGGTTTGGGTATGAACGCTTTTAACAGAAAGAGGCGCACTACGCACATACGAACACACAGTTCGCTAGCGCCTCGCGGTTCTAGCTGCATCTAGTTTCACAAAGGCACTTTGGGAAGAGTTCATAAACTGTCGTACATTGACTTCCTGAACTAAGCACTTTTATCTCACGCCATCCCCTAGAAACTCATTCATCAGCTACTCTCAGGTCGTTATCTCTGCACTGTCCTCCACATTCCACAGGTTACAGAGAATGCACGAACAATATATTATTAATCAAAACCCTATGTCTTACAGATTGCTCGGCCTCCACCTATATGCTAGCTCGCCTCCCGCCTAGAATTGCTTCATATAATATAAAACATGGCCCGGCTTAAAATAAAATAATAAAAAACTGCCGTCTCTAGCATTATAAAATAAAGTCTTATCACGCTTTATCTCCCAATAACACAAAACGCATTTTCTCTCATATTTTCGGCATTAGGATTCTTGAATATCCCTCTTCGCTTGTCTGCAAGTAGCTGAACAGACAGCAACAGGCTATAGCAACTGTAGGAAGACGGAATGCCTCCCTCATCGTAGAAGACTCTCACGGCTTCTTGTAGATCCCCAAAAAACACGCTGTAGAATTCTCTCGAACACCCACGTGGAAATACTTGTAATCACCATGGGCAACATGGCAGCAACCTCTCTGCACGGCTGGTGGACGTCTGCTGGTGTCGGTGAATGGCCTTTGGGCGTTTAGTATGTCAGTCAGGTCTTTGGTCAATCTAAGAAAATTAACCCAAACATACTACTTCTATCAAACAACGATCTCAAAAAGGTCAGAAATACTAACTGAACGTCTCCCAATTAACTCCCTTAAATATGACTACTAAAATGATAAGTCATTATCACAACTCTCTAAGAAAAAGAAACATCAAGTTCTCCAATTCAATTCTCCAAACTCGCACATCAGCACACACACAACTCAGAAATCACAGCAACTCCACGGAATTCTGCACTCACATTTCGAACTCGAATGTGCTCACAAAAAAAAAAGAAAGGAAAAAAAAAAAATTCGTAACAAGCCCAAGAAAGAAAGAATCACGTAACACCCAGACCCAAAAAATTTCTCTCTAGTTCTGACAACAACCCACAAAATCAGTAAAAAAAATTATCTCCAACTTTTAACAGCAAAAACCCCTTTACTGCTCAATAATTAATCACAATGAGACTTAATGTCAAACTCCCATTTACGTAAGTAATAACCCTCGAAAAATCACACCTCCCGGTAAAATCAAATCTCCCGTCCAAAAAAGAAATGTTATTTAAGCTCAATCCCCAAATCATATCTCTCATAGGAAAAGGAAGAAAAATAATAATAAAAAAAAAAAAGAATAATCACAAGTAGATTTCCCCAATCCCAAATACATAATACATGTATAATATGCATAACTCCCGCGTTTTCCCAAGAAATGCTCCATGTAAAGTTATGGAATTTGCCAGAAAGCAAACTCTCATACATGCGCTTTCGTGAAATGCTATAGCCAACATTTCCCAGATATTGCAAAAATTCTGATCTGTCACCATCAGAGGAAAAGAATCAGCACACGCTCATCACATCGCTTGTCAGCAGAAAAATCACCTGCGGACGCATGCTCAAAAACAACAGCAAACAAAATGTCCAGTCAGACACGTAAAGTTTGGAAACTCATGATTCTCAAGAAAAAAAAAAGGTCTAACTGACACATTTCACAGAATTAACTCCAGGATATGACTAATGTGTTCAAAATTTGTCTCGAAGACTTATTCTCTCAACATGACTTTTCCCCAAATTATATTTCTCCAAGAATAACACACTTGTGAACATGAAAAATGCACACACATCTCCAAATGGACTCGTAATGCAGTAATGCCATTCGCCTCTAAATAGTCACGAAATCAAAAAAAAAAGAGAACCACAGAAATCTTCTCTTGACTCAAAAAAAACTCCCATAACCACAAAAAAGGGTTACCCGCCCAAGATTAATTCCAACTCCATTATGAGACATCATATCAATAATAACACCACTCCGGTTATAAAAATATTTCCTCCATTTGGTTAATAACCAACCCCCTATATTATTCTCTTATTTCTCAAAGCCACATGTCAGTAGAAAAAAAAAAACACCACTCCAGGAATAGAGAATAATCACCTCTATTTCGGCAAATACAAAATATATTTACCTCTATTTCCACAATAACTCCATGGGAACAAAACAAGGCTCCAAATAATATATCTCCAAAAAATATGCACTCAAGGCATCTAACTCACATACTCACAAATATTGCCCCATAATCTCCAAATATGTGTCTCCATTTGCAACAGAGATGGCTGCAAAATAATTGAACTAAACATAGCTACTACCACTATTGGCAAATATCCAAAATGGCCAAAAATATACATCTCCCATATATTATATCTCAAATAAACTCCAAAATAATATATACCTCCAATTATCTCTCCAAAATAATATATCTCAATTATACTCAATTATAACTCAATTATAACTCCCAATTCTCCAGAGAATAACTCAATGTTATAGTCAAAAAACTATAAAAAACTCACTCCATTTAGCATAACTGCTAAAAAAGGGCAAAAACTCGGCAAATAAAACTGTCTAGAAAAATTCTAGAAAAAATCACCAAAGTGCCACAAGTCATTATAACAGAACTCCAAATTCACAGTGTCTAAGCAAAGACTTCTCCATATGCACTACGACATAGCCATTAGAAAACTTAACCAAGTTTCCTATCTCTCACAAAGTTGTCACAAATACAACAAGGGTATTGTGCAAGAAAACTCACAATTCTGGAACACAAATATCCAGAGAAAAAATGTAGTGCCATTACGTATGCATTCAAAACATGCAAGAAAATCTCCCCTATATTACTCTATAGCATCAAATAGCTAAAACACGAACACGTTCCCGAACAATGACTCTAAGTCACGAACTGAGATAATCACACTAACTGGAGAGAAAAACAAATTCAAATTCACCATGGTAAAAAAAAAACTTGTGTCAGCGATGGCTAATTTCCAAAAAAGGAGAAAAGAAAAATCAACGGCACCATTAACTATCTCCCGTAACTCACCAGATGTCAAGCATTATCTGCTGAACTCATTAAAAAAAAAGAAAAAAAAAACTAAATGTGTTGTTAGTTCCTCCCATAATCACAAAAGATTTCACCTCCCTTGACAGCATTAAAACACCCACGTATTAGTATATAAAAAATCAGTATCAGAAATATCATTATCACAAAATCACCAAAAAAAATTGCTATCATCAAAATCATCAGTATCAGTACAAAAATTAACACCAAAGTTAATGCTTGTCCATTCTCCAAAAATTCAGCAAAAACTCAGCAAAATTCAGCAAAATTCCACACAATTCACCAAGATTCAGCCAGATTCATCAAGATTCAGCAAAACTCATCCCCGTGAATCACTGAAATATTCTCCAAAGTTACAAAAACTGAACAAATAATTAACACAAGACTTCTCCCATTAATTCATCGTAATAATTCATCCCCTGAATAATTTATCTGTAATAATTATTGACTAATCTCCCATGAAATATCTCAAATCTCTCGTAAAACAATTCTCCCGTAATGATAATTATACTTAAGCAAACCTCCCGTGACACATCTCAAGTATAATAATTATTAATAATAACAATAATAATAACTCTCCAAAGCAATAATTCTCTCGCAAAGGGTGAAATTCAAATAGCATACAACAGTATTGCTGAATCCTATGACATACAATTTCTCCAGCATGCAACACCATGACATAACACCATTGCCACACAACACAGATACAACACCAATCATCGGCATTTCAAAGTAATTTCTCCAACACAATAAAAAAAAAATAATCTGTGTATCCCCTTATATTTGTGTCTTTCAAGGCATAAAGAAACATATAACACATCCCGTGCATGTTAACTACTTTTCCCCTCATTTTCGGAAAAGAAAAATCTCTTTATTTCCTTTTCTCTTCATCCAAGAGAGAGAAAAAAAAAAAAATATCTTTTCTTAAAAAAAGACTCTACGGGCATTTCACTTCATCAACTAATCAATCAGCTGATATCTTAGCATTCAATGTCAAGGCCAGATCCATCTCCAACACTAAGAAAAAAAAAAGGAAAAGGGGGAATTCACCCACACTGAGACAAAAAAATTTCTCCCCCCCTGAGAACAACCCCTCAGTCAAGCGGCAGAACACTCCCCCGAGGCATGCCAGTAGGATCCCCATCTCGCAATACCCTCCCCTGCACTATCTCTCGAGTGAGGCTAGTGGTACCCATGCAACTACCCTCCCAAGGGATGCCCGTACACCCTCGCAATGCAAGGCGCCTCTCTGCAGAAATATGCTGAGCCCTTAAAATTGTGGCCGCTCTGTGTCTCTAAGCCAAATCTGCTTACCTAAGCACAGTTCCCATGCATAGAAAAATACACTCCTATGTTTTAAACAAAGACGAATGCATACGTCTATATAAAACACGGTGCAAATAAAGAAAACACTTCACTATGGGGAAAGAAAAAATTGTTTTGACCTCTTGAACCAATCCCATAACCCTGAAATATTTAAACAAAAACCCACTCCTTTTTGATAAACAATAGTTCTTTAACACTCACCACTCCATAATGGGAAAAAAGAACTCGAAATTCTTCGTAAAAACGCGTAAATCTCGTCGGCACAATACAAACGCGACCGGTGAGATGACCACTAGCAACACTCACTTACAAACTAGACTGAGTTGCTTGTCTCACGA
>NC_061100.1:143839815-143859815 GCF_015104395.2 Macrobrachium nipponense | reverse complement strand
TTGTCTCTCATGAACGACATCAATTCTGAATAATTGATATAATAACTTCTAAATATCTGGTTGTATTAAATTATGATCTTCGTTAACGGAATGTCTGTCTGATGTTTTATGATAATACGGTGTAAAGTCGAGAAAGATTAGTTTTTCACCAGTATGTTAAGGCAGCGTGTTTACCGCGATAGTGTTTCATTTGATTTTTCATAGGGTTAGGTAATAATAGACATCTAGTATTTTGCTGTCGTAATTACAAGATTTTTAAGCTTGAAAAAAAACAAGATATGATTACACATATTGACATAACTTCTCTGCATTAACTGTTCTTGAACTTCAAAAGTGCACCCCTTTAGAAATGTATGAATAAATCAGAATACGTTCCGGTACGTTTCACTTCATTGAAGAGCAACCGCCCCCCCCCCCCCCCCCCCCCCCCACCCCCCCCCCCCCTCCCAACCCCCACCCTATCTACCTTTGTAACTCAATAGACATCATTCCAACAGTAGAATCTGAAATGTTGTACGTTGTTCAAAAATGTGGAATTTAAGTCTAAATCTGAAAGTCCAATACTGGCGAAATAGAAAGGCGGACCGAGCCTTTTCCTCAAGTGAATTTTACTGAAACTATAACTGACGTGTTTACCCAAGGATCTGCTTTCTCTGCTAAACTCGTCTTTTCCTTATATAAGCCTTCTTCTTCTTCTTCTTCTTCTTCTTCTTCTTCTTCTTCTTCTTCTTATTGGTTATTCTATTTCCTTTCATGGTATAATCAGTGGAAATTGGTGTCTGGTGAACACGAGCGGCGATGCACCAAAAATAAAATGAAAATAGATATTACAAACATATTTTGCACACATTCCGGTATCCTCGTCTATTCGTATTACCAGGAAACTGCCAAAATATGTGCAAAATTTTAGGAATTATTAAAAACAAAATGCACGTTATAAGCAAAAGAGGGGGATAAAGAGGGTCAGGTAGACAAAAAGACAACAATAATTACTAATTTCTTCATCCGCACATAAATTGACATCTATTTGACAGAAAAAAAAAGGAACTTGCTTGTTTAGCTTTGCCTAACGATTCTAAAGGTTTCATTATTTGGGTTTTTTCCCGCCTTTATCTGTTTTTGTGATAGAAGCAAATGATTTCCAGATAATATTAATTTTAATCTTATTTTTATATGTATACTATTATTATACGAAAATTACAATGTTATTGTCTCTGGATTTTTTTTCTCTCTAGATTGATATTTGATATCGTGTAAGTGTTGACGTGTGTCATGAGAATCTTTCAATTGACGTGCAAACGTACGGACTGCTAACATTTAAATTATTTATCCATTTATTTATCTTTGTTTTTTGTGGGGGGGTGGGGGGGGGGGGGGGGGGGTGGGGGGGGGGGGGGGGGGGTGGGGGGGGCAGTTAGGGTTGGGAATGGCGGGTAGTCCTCGATTGTGCAGAAGCTTTTTGCCTCCGAAATGCTCGCCTTCAGAAGCACTTGCGATGAACGCACAAAAACAAGAATGGAATGAAAGAGGAATTGGACAAGAGGGGAGAAGTCAGAGAGAGAGAGAGAGAGAGAGAGAGAGAGAGAGAACGCTGCGGTAAACAGTAGGTAGTAATTTGCCTCTTCCTGAAACCAAGCGTATCTGAAGAGCTCTCATAAAGCAGTAAACACATACAATGGACAATATTACCGTACATAGTACCTGTCCAAACTAACAGACTGAAATGGCTTTGACTCTGGATAATAAAGTAATCGAAAATAGTCCTAAAATATTGCAAGTTCAGTTTGTTCTCTTAGTTTAAAAAAATCGAAAGTTTAACTGTCACAAAAAGCTTACTCAAGAGAATGTAAACCTGAACTAAATTCCATTATCATAAGATTGATAGTTATTTTTCTCTTATTTCAAAACTAAATAGTTGGAACTTCTCTCAGAATACCCTAAAACAAAATGGAAACAATTAATACAGACGTAATGAAGATTTGATACCAGCAGGACGTCCTAAAGCCGATAACTCACGAAGTTTCATAGTAAACCATCAAAGGGTAACTCTGCTACATAATTATTATCGTTAATTTCATTTCAAATAGTTATAAATAAATTTTATATAGGGTGAAAGAAACTGAAAGATGTAAGGTTTTATCTGCCAAAAGAAATTTTTTTTTTTACCGTCGATACTTTTGGAGATATTAGCATTTGTCAGGAATGAGCCCATTTCCAGTAAGACTGATATTTTAAAAACAAATCTTTAATGGGATGAAATTTAAAGATGTAAGGTTTTATCCTCAGAAATTTTTCTTTGATCTTCAATACTTTAGGAGATAATGGTATTGGAATAGCGTTTAGGGACTGATTCAATAATTAAAACTTCATTTAAATGTGTGTGTGTGTGATATTTTGAAAATAAATTTATAGGGATGAAATTTAAAGATAAAAAGTTGTATCTACCGAAAGAATTTTTCTTTTATCTTCATTACTTTTGGAGATAGTGGTATTTGAATACGTTATGGACTAATGCAATAATAAAAACATAATTGGAATGTGAATTTAATATTTTCTAAAACTAGGTTAAAAATAAATCTTATATGGGATGCAATTTACAGATGTAAGGTTTTATCTGCCGGAAGATTTTTCCTTTTATCTTCAATACTTTTGGAGATATTAGTATTTGAATAGGTTTAGGGCCGGGCCCTTAAAAATGTTCCCGCTTTCTGTAAGACTTCGCTTCGCTCGTAATTACCTACAGATAAGCATTTCTTTACAGCCACCAGGCATATATTGAGATATCCCTGTCTTCTATCAGGTTTCCCCACCCCCCGCCCACACCCCGACTTCCCGTTTCTCTCTCTCTCTCTCTCTCTCTCTCGGATGCACCGACACCTGATTACCCATGATAGTCACTCCTTTTGCGCTATCGTGTGTGTGAGTATATCTGCTCAAGTACAACTGTGTCAGAATTAAAAGAGGGAATTACTGGTTTCCCAAAATCACGGTAGTTTGAAGGCAAGTGACCAAGAAGCGATGTTAGAGTCGTCTGGAAATTCAAGAAACAAGTCTTTGTTTTGTTCTCGAATGGAATTTGCTTAGGATATAATTTGGGTATCTGTGGCCTTGGTAGATAGAATTGATTGAAATGACTAGGAGCCTTATGTTCAGTAACAGATATTTATTGTTGAAGACCTAATCATTGTAAATGTAAAACGTTCTTTTTCTGATAAGTACTTAAATAAGTAATGTTCTGCTGATAATAAAATTATGTAAATACTATGAAATAACTGTAAAACTGCATTTATGTATTCTGCTAATAAACGGAAAAATTACAAGGTCTAGAGTTCACTATTTGACAGTTAAATAAAACCTATGTGAAATTAGAAGATATTTTCGTGAAGGTGAACAAGGTTTTGGGAAAATGAACACTCAAACAAGATATATATTAAACTTGTAAACGTCAACAAGAGTCTAATTGTCACATGATGCGTGACATAATTCTTATAACAAGGCATTATCCTACTTCCAAAATCCACGGTCAAATAAAGCATTGTTTCACATACGAAAATTAAAATGAATACGCTATATTTTATTAATAATCATTTTTTGTACTATTTAACATGCTCATTATTTGCATTTTTACATTTGCATCTGAATAAATGAATTATAACTGTCATATCCTAAAATTCCTGCATCTTTAACTCATCGTGTAACACATTTTCCAGAACTCTGTAGTCTTTCCTGAACCCCAACCCCCAACTAGAACAACAACAGCAAGAACAAGAATAAGAACAAAAACAAGAACAACAACAACGACAAAGTAGTTTGTTGGCTTACTCTCAGAGTAAGCGAAAATTGTTTAATACAAATCTCACATCATATGAACACCATTAAAATTCATTGCAGTCGACTTTCGTTAACCAAACTGCACACTGCGATATCAAATAAAAAAAAAGCACTAAGGAAATCAGACGGAAAGCAGGGTAAAAAATATTATTATTTGATAAGAACCATTTAGCATTCGCATTCCTGTTAGTAATTATATGTCAATCAGGCCGGAATCTGCCCTTAATGCAGGCACAACCAGCTCACTTTGGTGGAAATAATGGAAGCAGTGGCCGAATGCAAGGGAGCTTCTACGTTTAATTTGTTGGTTCGGTGTTTTTAGGTGTTTCGGCATCGTTTATGTTATAAATTAGATATAATAGGTGTTGTGGATGTAGGTAGATTTCAGTAATATATGCACGTGAATGTGTATTTATTGCACATTTACTAAAACTAATGTATGTGGGAAAACTAGATTCCCCCCCCCCCTCTCTCTCTCTCTCTCTCTCTTTTATAGTCTGCCTATTATGCTATTGTTCTTTTGTATAGTATTTTGTAATATGTAGTTTAGATTCCATTGTGGCGTCAGTAAATTTCTCAATACAAAGATAAAAGGAATGGTCTGTGTACACCAGCAATTATGAAATAAGACTAGTGGTTTTCCTGGATACAAGTAAAATTTATGGGGTTCGTTTCTCTCGTAAAAGTTTGCCGTAAATTCCATAATCTTTCGAGCAAAGGAGACCTTGTTAGATCTTGAAGCAGGAACTGTTCCTGCACAATGCAAGTGTTGATTGGTCCTACCATCTTGGAAAGCAGATGAACGCCGAGAAACAAACTTAATAAATAATATACAATCTGATGTATTCCCTCTGTTCTGGAGGTCAATTTCTGATCCATAAGCGGGAAGCTGAAACTCATGGTTGCCGGTATTTCGATAGGATGTGCTAGAAATACTAAGAAATTAAAATATCATGAACGTTTCTGGAATTCATCTTGAATATTTCGTCTTTATTATATAATATATAATAATCATTACGTGTATAACATTTGATCTAGTTGCTTTTCTATGGGGTTCTCTTTTTACAATATAATACCGTAGCATATTCACTCTTCATTCTGAATATGAAAATTGTGAAATTACAATAGTTAAGTTGTTATTCTTATTCTTTTAAGCTTAACACTAGAATCTATCATTATTTTTTATTTTTGGGGGTCTTTCTCAGTCATCCTATTCGACTGGATGTTATTTATAGTGTAGGGTTCCGGGTTGCATCCTGCCTCCTTAGGAGTCCATCACTTTTCTCACTATGTGCGACGTTTCTAAGAGGACCCTAGTTTTTCCAGGTTCCTTTTCAGGGATCTTGGGATCGTGCCTAGTGTTCCTATGATTATGAGTATAATTTCCATAGTCATATTATCATATCCTATTTCTATTTTCAGGTCTTGATATTCACATTATTTTCCTTCTTTCTCATATGCTCTGGTGTCATACGGTACTACGATGTCAATGAGTGACAGTTTCTTCTTGGTTTTGTCAAAAACGCCAAGTCTGGTCTATTGGCACATACTTATCTGCTCTGATAACATATCCCCAGAGGATCTTTGCCTGATCATTTTCTATCACTCCCTCAGGTTGTCGTTCGTGCCATTTATTACTGTAAACTAGCTGATGTGTCTTGCACAGGCTCCAGTGGAGGGCTTTTGCTACTGAATCATACCACTTGTACTGGTTTTGTGCAAGCGCCGTACATTCACTTGCTATGCGATTTATAGCCTCGTCTCTCAGATTGCACTTCCTGCATATGGGTGAGATGTTATTTCCATCTATCGTTGCTTTGGATATATCTGATTCTTAGGGCCTGATCTTGTGCCACTGTTAGCATTCCCTCTGTTTCCTTCTTGAGTTCTCCTCTCTGAAACTATTGCCATGTTTCGTTGCTGGCCAGTTCTTTAGTCTAAACATGTACTTTCCGCGCATTGGTTTGCTGCCGTTCCTCTGTTTTATTTTTCATTCCCCTGTCTCTGTATATTTTCTGGGTCTTCGTCCACTTCTATCAGTCCTTCTTTTCATGCACTCCTTGGGCCTAGAGATTCGTCTCCGCTGGTTTTCAGGTATGCAATGCTCATCAAAGACCATTGAGTCGGTCTAGGTACATAGAGGGTTTTTTATCCCTATATGTGCGTCATATTTTTTCTTGACATTATTGGAAAGCCAAACTTTTAAGGAAGCGAAACAAGCTCAATAAACAAATAAACAAAACAGAAAAAATACAGATGAATTGTGAAATACCTTATTAATAAACTTTTGAAATTTCTTAATTTTTTGTTTTAGTGACAGACTTATGCTTTAAATTTCAAGGGAACCAAAACAGAATAGGAAAACTAAAATGCTTACAAAAAAAAGGGTTGAAATTTTGAGTTCGCAGCCGCTTGCGACGTGGAAGGAAAACTGGCAAAACAATGATAAATTAACTGATTAATTTGAAAAGGTCAAACTGTTATCGCCATTCTTCTGGAAAGAAAAATGCAAGAGGGAATAAGGATTTGAATGATAAAACTCAAACTAACATATCAAGAAATGTAGTTCACATAGCATAGCTCCAGACAGAACGCAAAATAAAAGTTGATGTTGGAACTCTCATTAATTTGAAGTGAACAGCGTCCAGAACCAGAGAATTCTAGATAAATCGGTAATTTCTGGTCTGGACAAAGTGATGAAAATAATTGAATTTCTAGTTCATCGTTCAGTATTGCATAGAGTCAAGGTATGATGAAAAATTTACCTGTGAACAATGAAACTGGTGCATCCACTGAATTGGACTTGGCTGATTCAGTGGTGAGTTCATTGATATTATCCTTCATCAATGAATCATTGAATGTTTTACTCAGATAGTTCTTATTACTCACTAATGGGAATCTTTGTACTCAGTATACTGCTGTTAGATCAGAACCTTACTTTTAATCTCTGTGAAAGTTTGATATCTAATTCTCTCGTTGACATTAACTCTGCTTCAGTGAGATCTATCTTCAATATATAAGGAAATGATATTCATTAATTCTATCGGAATTTCTTATTACTTATTTATTCATTTACTTCCAAGACATTCGTTTTCTTTTTATGTGGGCTGATTCTCTTGCCACACATGAACAATATTAATTTTCGAACATTCACCCATTTTACACCTTTCAAAAATGTTACGTATGGTCTACAAATGTAAACATAAGAAGGATAGGAAGTTACATTTAATCCGTTCACCAAGTTGAACAAATATTAATATTTGAACCACGTCAGAAGCTGAAGCTGAAGTAGTTATATAATTGGACTTTAGAACCTTTGGTCATTAATGCAATGACTGGTAAATGTCTTGTCGGATTAAATTATAACTTCCTCTGTAGGAATGTCTGTGTGATGGTTTATAGGAATACGGTTGTAAGGTCGAGGTAGAATAGGTTTAGCAAGTCTTGGTTAGAGTATGGTGTTTATCACGGTTGTGGTCAGTTTGTATTTTCATAGGGTTAGGCCATAGTAGAGCCATCTGCTATTTTGCACTTACAATTACGCGAATTTAAGGCTTAAATTGAAAAACCATTAAAATGGAGTCATTAAGAGTCCTTTGTCATTTTCTTTCTATGTAGATCGTTCATGTCTCCTATTGTAATACCTATTCTGCATTAACTGTTCTTCAGTTTCAGTAACCCATCAATGGATTTGAAAGTGCACCGCTTTAGATCTCCTGGAATAAATCAGAATATGTTCTGAATTTATTAATTTAGAATACGTTCCAGTACACCTAACTTCACCCTATAGTACCCCTCCAATTACCGTTCTGCCTCCAGAATCTAACAGTTCGTACGTTATTCGAAAGATTATGGAATTTAAATCTAAATCTGAAAGTCCAATAGGGAGAATGTGAACGGCGGACAAAGCCTTTTCCTCAAGTGAATTTTACTGAAGCTAATATAACTGGCGTGTTTACCAAAGCATCTGCTTCTGCTAATCTCCTCTCTTCCTTAGTCTTCTTCTTCTTCCCCTGCTTCTCTGCCTATTATCATTACCATCATCAATCCTAGTTATTTTCTTTTAATGGCTGCCGGGAGAGCAAGAACGGAGATTGGCTAAACCATAAGGAAAATAAATATCAGAAACGTATTTTGTACGCATTTCCGGTATCCTTGTATGTCCGTATTAACAGGAAATTGGCAAAATATATGGCAGGATTTTCTAGCAACGACAAAATCAAAATTCCAATGGAAGCGAAAGAGACGAGACGGAAGGCCGGCAGAACAAAAAGAGACAACGAATATTTTCCCGCAAAATAAGGAAGCGACTTACTTGTCTAGCTGCGATGGACGATCGTGAAGGTGTCAACATTACGGCTTTGGCCACCTTCGTCTGTATATTTGTTTGATCGAAGAACATAATTTCATGATGACGCTGATTTTAAGTTTAGTTAAATTTGGATATATCTTCTCACTGATGAGCGATACATTCTCATTTATTTCTTTTTCAATTAATGATTATTTGATATCACCATCGTGCCGAACATCCTCTCATTAGAACATGTCATTCAATGTGTATACAGTATGTGCAGACTGTTGACACATAAAAAGTATTTTTTTTTTCTTTTTAGTTTTCTAAAGTTGTCCTCCGTTGTGCAGACGCTTTTTTGCCTTCTTCCAAAATGCTCGCCCTCCAGAAGCACTTTCCGATAAAAGCAGAAAAACAAGAATGGAATGAAAGAGGAACTGGGCCAGAGGGGAGAAGTCAGATAAGAAAGAGAGAGAGAGAGAGAGAGAGAGAGAGAGAGAGAGAGAGAGAGAGAGAGAGAGAAGAGAGAGAGAGAGAGAGAGAGAGAGAGAATGCCACGGTAAACAGCAGGCAGAGAGAAGGAATTATAAAGGTTAATTATAGACGCTATTGTCTATATGGCTGCTCTTGTAAGACACATTATAACGAGTTTGACACGGAGGAATTTGTAGCCTGGTATTTTGTTTTAGGTTGATGTGGATGACCAGTAGGGATTTGTAGGCCTTCGGAATGTAGAGCCTAATCAGTTTAAGAGAATTATAAAAAAAAATTTAAGGTGTTCCATGTACCAGCGTCCTTTGCAAGTTCACACATCCGCTAATGGTCTAAAAGTGGAAAAAAAAAATTACTGATCATCTTGAAGATTCAACAACTTTGAGGTACTAATGACAATGAAGGAAATGACAGCAACAAAGACGAAGAAAATAAAATGCAGCTGGTACCATTGAGACTTGCAAAACAGTATAAATCATATGGACCATGTCAAGAAAAAGAGACCCATTGACTGATGCCAGTTATCCATTAGATATGCCAAAATGTATGACGTTTTAGGAAGAGGGTAAAAACGCTTTTACTGCTTAAACAGTCACTCCATCTGCTTTGCATGACTCCTACACTTCCAGAAATCGAGTGGAGACTCACCTTTTCGAGACAGATAACCGGAGCTTGATAACAAGGAAGATTTGCATAAAACTTCTGTTATGAAGAAAGGTGCACATAAAAGAAATAAGGGAGTATGTATTCCAGGCAGAAGTCTAGAGGAGATGAGAAAAACGCATGCGCATGTATATCGTGTATCGGAAATTTCCACATAAACCTACGATAAGAACGAAATGATGATGCCTTTGGTTTTTTCATTTAAAATTTCTAAAAAAAATACAGCGAAATAATACCAGGACGAAACCTAAAACAATACGTATAATTTTTATAGTCAGAATTGCTTTAATTATCTCAGGCTGGGCTTTATAATAAATGTATCATGGATTGCATTTTATTTTAAATCTTATGAGATCAGACTAACTATAGTATTTTTTGGTTTGCCTAATATGTTGTTTCATCAACGTAGAGAATAGTCAGTCATTCTCAATTTCTTAGTATGAAATGAAACTTTGAATACTAGTTTGCTGCTCTTTTGTGCTAAATGCGTTGGCAAAGCACTTGACATTTACTTTGGATGAAGCAGAATTTCCGCTTACCGCGTACTGCAATGTGCAATGTCCTCTCTATTTTCTCTCATCACTCTCTTTCTCTCTTTTATCAGGGCTTTTCCCCTACAGTCCAATTCCCCTTTCGTTGCGTTCTTGTTATTGTGCTTTTATCAGCAAGTGCTTCCGAAGGGTGAGCATTGTTTATAATTGGAGGACAGCAAAAATTCCTCCGCACAATGGAGGGAGAGCGCAGAAAAAGTTTCGTTTTAAAATGTGGACATTTATTATCAGGCTTCCTGAAGTCATCGATGATGGATCCACAAGAGATGAGCTGTTCTAATCAAAAGGTAATCAGGAGAGAAAAAGGCCACGTTAAGGCTAAGAAATAGAGATTAAGAGAAGGAGACTGATTCACAATTTCTAAGCTCTTTAGGTTTTAGAACCTAGGCACGAACAAGTTTTTTAACGCAAAATACCTCGGAGATTATGTGAAAACATCCATATATATAAATACACACGCACAATGTATATAAATATCTATGCGTTTTACTTGTGTGCGTATTACTAACTAATCATAAAACTGCATTTGACAAATACGTAAATACTTAAGAAAACATCGGAAAGAAGATTACCAAATAGTTGCCCTGCCTAGAAATTTCTCCATTATAGCGGTTATAGGGTATAAATATATATATATATATTATATATATATATATATATATATATATTATATATATGTATATATATATATATACATATTATATATATATATATATATGTATTATATATATATATATCTACTATATCTATATATATCTAATCTATATCTATCTATCTATCTGTATATATATATATATATATATATATATACGTATATATATATATATATATATATATAGTATATATATATATGTATTACCCTCCTTATTCCCTAAACTACACAAACTGGGAACTCTTACCTGTTGCCAACGATGCCCTGTCTGTAAGATGTCACGAGGCTTATTAAGGCTGCGTAAATATAAAAAATACTATTTATTTCCCAAAGCAATTGGTTATAACAAAGACCAAATGATTAAGAAGTCATAATGGCATAAACACCCAAATCTACCCATAAAGAAACTAGTAAGATAACATTCTACCCTCCTGACTAAGGTTACACTCTCAAACCCCCAAAAGTCATATTGTCTCGTATCAGTCAGGTTAGAGATTCCCGTTCCTAATCAACCATGGAATCGGACCCATCTGTAATAAAGATAATAGGTATATAGACATCTCACGTCACTCTTTTCAAAATATTTACGTAAAGAAAGTATTTTCACACTTCTCTCTCTTTTTCCAAAAGGTAACAGTTTTTCTAAGTTTTTATAGAATGTGTCCTACCTTTTCGATGGCCGTTTTCCTCCCGACACTCGGAGCAACCAATTGACCTTATCTTGATCGCACAAAGAATGCGTCTTCCACAAGTACCCTGAACCAGTAGGCCTGTAATACACGTACAAACGAATGTACATGCCTCGCAAACGGGGGAACGACCTCTAAGTCAAGTTGCTTGTTCAGCAAATACCTTTTTCTCCAAGTGAACTTGAAGTGTACCACCTCTTGTCTCTAGGCGAGGAGAGCTATGTGACTTAACTATCATATAAAACACTTTAAACATATTATTAGCCATTCCCCCTCTTTTCACCTCCTAGAGGAGCTCGGCTACCCCATGCTAGCTCCCGCCTAGCCACTAGATACACAAGCGTCTTACAATATATATAAAACCAGAGGCTGGCTCAAAAAGGAAAATAATGCACTCCCGTCGCGCACCATATCGGCAATAATGCCCAATGTATCAATTTACCACATGACCTAGAGCCACCTCCGTTGCCGCAGCACTTTTGCTTCGTCGAATGCATAAAAGTTTAAGAACTCCAAGCACACAAATGGCGATCAGTATAGCGCCTAACATGATCATTACTATTGGTATAGTATAACGGTCATCGAAAAAAAAAGGTTCATCTTCGCCACTATCTTCGAGGTGCGGGACTGTAACGGACTCCACTGTAGGCGGGATTCGAACCGCCTTATGGCTTCCATGTAGGTGTCGGTTAAACACCTTTATCGACGAGTTATAGACACGCCGACTAAGTACCATGAAGAAGTCTGTAAGAATCCTGCAGGAACTGTCAAACAGCTGGGACCCCCGTAGAACGAGCGAATTGTTGTAGACGCAGGTCGAGTACGTAACCCAACTCGAAACAACTCAGCACGCGCCATTATTCAGTGTCTGCGACCCTCGTGAGTGTATCCCAACACCCTCCCCCCCCCCCCCCCCCCCCCCCCCCCCGTCGCGAAACTGTAGATTCGACGTTTTCTACTGAAGTAAACGTGGTCACCACCCAGTTATTCTATGCAAGTGCTACTCGCACCCGCCTCATCGAAGACTGTAGACTCCTGATTTATCCCAGAAATTATATCGAAGACATCTCATCCTTTGCCAAGGCAGTCCACAAAAATGCCATTCGTGTGTAGACTTGACTCAACCTCTAGTACTGTAGAACGAAGTCGTCTCCCTTGCCATCCTCACGTAGAGTTGGGAATTCTCCAAAGTCATTGTGTGTCCGTATTTAAAAGGTCTACATGGTCATAAAATAACTAAAGTCTTGTTTTACCCCACAAATTCGTCACTAATTAATATATTCAATCTACTAATCAAATATTAAAAAAAGAAAAATTCCTCGCTAAACCAGATATAATCTTTACCTACTGAATTCTCACAAATAATCCCATATCTGACAAACACACTATCAAAAGAGAACTCATAAAGTCTAACAGTAAAAACCCTTTTATGGTTTATATAACTAGCCTCCATAAAATATAATGCCGAACACCCTTTCTGTCCAACTCACATACCCTGACAAATTATATCTTCTATCTAAAAGAAAAATACTATTTAGAGCTTAACCCTCATTGCAACATCTCTCGAAAGAAAAGAAAAGAAAAAAAGAAAAAGAAAAATAAGATAATACAACAATAATAAGTGAACCTTCCCCTCCCCATTACACAGCGCACATAAGAGAAAAGAAAAAGAAAAAACTATCAGTTGTTTAATATTTGCTCGGAACGACGTTAAGAAAAAAAAAAACATATATATAAGTTCAACATCTTTTCCCAAAACGGAATGTGTACCGTTACAGAATCTGCTAGCGTAGCAACCCTATCGACAAGAAAAAAAATCCCCTTACATGACACGTTCTCGTGAAATGCCATAATCAGCATCTCCGAAACCGTGCAAATCCCCGAGTAATCAATTCCAAAGGGAAGATTGTTCGCAACCGGACTCCTTTACAGCAACTTTAGCAAAAGAGAAACCCACCTATGAACACGTCAGGTGCTTCGCATTGCAGCATATTCAGACTCGCGACGCTAGAAACTCGTGACTCTCAAAAAAAAAAAATGTTTAGTACTGAACTTCGTAAGCACACTCCGCAGAACCATCTCATTATACATAAATCATCATCTTAATAATAACACCACTCAGGTGATATAAATAATTCCTCTATTTAATTACTGACCCCACGCCAAAAAGACCATCCCGTTTTCTCAGCTTAAGCAAAAATTTGCCGAAAATATTAACCCCGAAATCTTACGCCAAAACGCGGCAGATTTACATAAAATAAGAAAAAAAAAACATTAGAAGGAAATAAAGGAGAAGGAAAAATATATATATATATATATATATATATATATATATATATATATATATATATATATATATATATATATACACACACACACACACACACACACACATATATATATATATATATATATTATATATATATTATATAATATATATTATATATATTGATATATATATATATATATATATATATATGTATATATATATATATATATATATATATATCTGGTTAAAAATGTTATATATATATATATATATGACTGGTAAAAATTTCGTAACAACAGAATTCCATCTAATAAAAGGAGCCATAAAAAAACACCAAAATGTAGAGAGAAAAGTACTATATTTCAGAGACTGCCGTCTCTCTCTTCAGGTATATGAATGAGAAAAGTTTACAGAAAAGGTGGTATTTATACCAAGAGATCCGTCCACAAGTAAGCCAATTTAGGTCACCCCCGCTGATAATCTTCCTTTAATCTTCTTAAGCGTTGGTTGAATGAAAACTTCGTCGACGACTTCTGAGATCCACCCGCCTTTTGAGATGTTCATTACCTGCTTCTCTTTTATTAAGGCCGATTCCATCATTTGACTCTTGTACCGGCAGTTGCTGCTATGAATTACACGTGACAAATTCCAGTTTATTCTATGGTTATGTTCATTTATATGGTTGAAAATAGCCGAGTTCTGTTGTCCATACCTAACTGACCGTTTGTGTTGTATTAATCTCTGGGGAAGTGATTTACCTGTAAATCCGATGTAAGATTGGTCACAGTCCTGGCATGGGATCTCAGACCCCAGAGTCTTTGGGAGATGTCTTTTGTTGGACGTTAGTGAAGAGAGAGAGAGAGTTTTGGTTTATTAATACCCAAAATAAAAGGAATATGAAATTTCATAATAATCATGATTTATTAACATTGTCTTTGTAAAAAGAGAGTACAACTTCGAATTTTTCACCTCTTGACATTCTCTTCATTTACGTTTGTTTTTTATTTTTGTTTCGGCAAGAATTTCATCATGCCAAAACATAAAAATACTAGGAAAACATCTAGCTAACATACAGAAGAGAAAATTCGCTGTAATAAGCCGAGTTAGTGAAGGAGAGAGAGAGAGTTGCGTAGGAAGGAGTGCCCCGTCTTGCTTGACGCAGTGCCCCAAGCTACAATATATGAGCAAAGGGATCATCATTTATGATTAAATTATGATAAATAAAATAGTTTTGGTTTATTAATACACAAAAAAGAAATATACATTCATAATAATCATTATTTATAAACATTGTCGTTATAAAAATACGAAGAAAAACTTTGAACGCCCGTATCTCAAAACTATAGTTATTGACCTTCAAAATCTATCTTTTCACTTAGTTTTAAAGCTATAACATTGGAATTTGGTATATAACTCAGAAAGACGTTATAGAACAATCAAATGAGGCCCTTTTTTCCAATTTTTGTTTCGTCTTTTTTTTTTTATAAATTTTGTTTATTTTTTTACCATAATGAAAAATTCATATCTGGCAAAAAAATGACTTTTAGAAAAAAAACTCCTGATTTGATTGGAGGTCTACATAAGGTCTATATATGGCCTAGTAATCCCAGGTCTTAATATTAAAATTATCAAAGGGAGGAGAATAGAATTTGAAAAATTGGTTATTTTTCGGGATCATTTCACCCTGGCGTCACAAAACCGAAGGTCAGAGGCGAAAATCATATGTGGTTTGGAGATGTCCCAAGTCACCTTATTAAGTGGTATGAATATCAAAGTCCTGTCCTTAAAGAATGGCATTAGCCGGCCGGTTCCTTTAAGTGCATATTTTTCCAAGCTGTAATGGGTAAGTGTCAATATGCTTTAGCCAAAGTTATGGCTTGTCTCTTACTTTGACATTTTGTAAAGATATTCTGTTTCATTTAATCTTTTGACTTTGACTTTATAATTGTGTGTGCTCACTAGTGTGTTCTCCTGTCTTTTAAACAGGCGGATCTAGTGCAGGGGACAAAGTGTTCTAGTGAGGGGACTAAGTGTCCTGTGTGGAGGGAACTATAATATTTTGGAGAAGAGATAATTGGTGTGACTAATTATCTGAGTTAATTGATCTGTGGGTTACTATTAATTTATCCTGTAAGAACCTGAATCATCCAATTAATACTTTACTTTGAATAAACGTATATGTTTTTAACTCCGACTCTGATTTGATGACCTGATGGAATGGAGAGAGAGAGAGAGAGAGAGAGAGAGAGAGAGAGGGACTGAGTGTTACCAGTTCACCTTCCGCAATGCTTAAATGCTTACCGAATATGAAAATAGTGGGGGGCGATGCTCCTTGTTGGTAATAGTGGTGGCTGGCGGTGGTCGAACGAAAAAGCCTTTTGTGAGATTGGTATCAACTATAAAATGCTGTTTTCAAAGTGTCGGATTGTGGGAATGTGTTATGTTTCAGTTGATAACTTGTGGGGGTTAAGGTTTGTCCATCCGTTAGCGGTGGTACTGAGCAAAGAGAATTGAACTTGAGTCATCAAATTTGGCCATGGTGATGCCTCAGGCTCGGTTGGTAAGTCAGTTAGGACTGAGATTTTGTGAGTGCCTTCTCCCCGAGCGCGTTTGCGTTGTGCCGACGAGATTCGTGTGTTTATAATTGAGCAGATTCCGGGTTTTCTTTCATTGTAAAGCGGTGAGTGTTACAATGTGTTTTTTTGGGCCTGGTTTTTTTTTTGAATCATTTTGTGTTGTGGGATTGGTTTAGGATACCACATTTCTTTCCCCATAGGAGTAGAAAGTGAGGTGTTTCTTTATTGGTGCATGTTTGGAAGAGACACATTCGTCTTTGTTTAATACATGTGTGTGTGTATGAATGGTTTTCATACATCCAATACTGTGGTTTTGCTTGGAGACAGAGAGTGTTCACTCGTTCTTGCGCGCTCAGCGCATTTTCTACCGACCCCAGAGAGGGTATTGCCTTGGGGGGCCATTGCTTGACCGGGAGGGTGAAGCTCTTTTTTTTTAGTGGGGGTGAATTCCTTCTTTTTTTTCTTTGTGTCGGGGTATTGGGGGAAGAATCTGGCCTTGGATAATGAATTTCCAATGTCAAAGGACATCAGCTGATAATGATTGGTTGATGATGTGAGATGCCCATAGGGTTTTGTTTTAGAAAGAGATTTTCTTTCTCTTGAGTGAAGAGGAAAGGAAATGAAATGAGTATGGATGTGGTGTAAGTTTTCCTTATGCTTTGGAAGGCATAATCATAAATGGGGACACAGTGATTGTTGTTTTTTTTAATGGAGATTTGATTGGTGTTGGGGAGATTACTTTAAAATGGTGCTGAGTGGTGATGACTGATGTTATCAATTGATGATTGCCGAGTGGTGTTGAATGGTGATGCCCTGTGGTGCTGACTGATGATGATTGCTGACTGATGTTGTCAGGTGGTGTCGCCATTGGAGTGGATGGGTGCCTCATGTTGTATTTGGTGTATACTGGGGAATGGCAATATTTATGCCCTTACTTGAGATATTTGCAGGAGAATTATTACTATGGAGAATTATTGCCATTACTTGAGATATTTTACAGGAGAGGTACTTAAGTAGAATTATCATTATTTGAGACATATTTCACAGGAGATTTGGGATATTTCATGGGAGATTATTTTATAATTATTACAGATAATTATATTATGGAGAATTATTACAATGAATTATGGGAGAAGTTTTGTGGTTAATTATTTATTGAGTTTCTATGAATTTGGAGAATATGTCAGTAGTTCATGGATGATGAATCTGGCTGAATTTTTGGTGAATTGTGCTGAATTTTGCTGAATTTCTGGTGAATTTTGTGCTGAAATTTTTTATGAATGGGCAAGCATTGGTGATGTTTTTTTTATTGTGAATTTGGGAGGAACTAACGACACATTTTTTTGTTTTTCTTTTTTTTATGAGTTCAGCAGAGAATTGCTTGACATCTACGTGAGTCACGGGGATAGTTAACAGTGCCATTGATTTTTCTTTTTTTTCTTTTTTTGGAAGTTAGCCATCACTGACGTAAGTTTTTTTTTTATCATGGGTGAATTTGAATTTATATTTTCTCTCTAGTTTGTGTGAAATTTTTTTAATATCTCAGTTCGTGACTTGGAGTCATTGTTCGGGAACGTGTTTATGATTTCAGCTGTTTGATGCTGTAGAGAGATTTAGAGGAAAATTTTTGTATTTTTTTTAATGCATACGTAATGGCACTACATATCTTTTTCCCTGGATATTTGTGTTCCAGAAGTTGTGGGTTTCTTGCACAATACCTTTGTTGTATTTGTAACAACTTTGCCAGAGATAGGAAACTTGGCTAAGTTTCTAGTGGCCTATGTCATAGTGCATAGGGAGAAGTCTTTGCTTAGACACTGCTAAGCAGAGTTTATAGTTTTTGACTATAACATTGAGTTATTTTCCTGGAGAATTTGAGATATAATATTTTTGGCCATTTGATATTTTATTATTTTTGGAAATATTCCACAGTCTAGGCCTATGGTGGTGAGAGCTATGTTTAGTTCAATTATTTTGCAGCCATCTTTGTTGCAAATAGAGAGACATTTTTGAGGAGATATGTGGCAATATTTTATTAGTGTGTCAGCTAGATGCTTTGGGGTGCATTTTTTTTGGAGGTGGAGTTACATATATTTGATTATCCTGCTTGGAGTGTAATAATATTATGTGGAGACTTGTTTTATTCCATATGGAGTTATTGGTGAAACCGAGGTGAATATCTTTTATTTCTGGAATGGCGGTTTTATTAACATGTGGTTATTGGTGAAATAAGAGGGAATATGGTGGTGTGGTTATTAAATTACAAATGGAGGAAATATTTTTATCACTGGAGTGGTGTTATTATTAAGATGGTGAATATATATATATATATATATATATTATATATATATATATATATATATATATATATATATATATATACATATATATATATATTATATATATATATATATATATATATATAATATATATGTGTGTGTGTGTGTGTGTGTGGTGGCATTAATCTTTGGCGGGTGACGTCCTTTTTTTTTGTGGCTATGACTTTTTTTTTCTGGGAGTTTTTCGAGCCAAGAGATGAGTTCTGTGGTTCTTTTTGGTTTCGTGACTAATTGGAAGCAAGTGGCATTACTACATTGCCTATGGAGATGTTGTGATTTTTTATGTTCACCAGCGAGTAGTTCTTGGAGGCATATAATTGCTGACTTGTGAGTTTACAGTAGTTTTTTTTCATCCCGGATAGGTGATAATATTTTTTATATAATTGGGCAGTATCAAGTGAGAGTTGTCTTTGAGACAAATTTTGAACACCTTAGTCATATCCTGGAGATAATTTTGTGAAATGTGCTGATATCATGTCAGTATAGAACCATTTTTTGAGAATCATGGGTTTCCGAAGTTGCGAGTCTGACTAGACATTCCTATGCTGCAGTTCGAGCACCTGATGTGTCCACAGGTGGATTTTTGCTGACAGTACTGTGATGAGTCCGGTGTGCCGACTCTTTTCCTCTAGTGGTGATTGCTCAGAATTTTGTTGTAGGGTCAGATCTCAGTTTTGTATATGTATCAGTATCATTTAGCAATGTCATTATTTTACTTACATAGTCCCTTTTATTCATTATTACCTTTGCATTAGATTTATCTGCTTTTGTCACTTTCACTGTTTCGTCTTCTTTAAGTTTCTTAAAAGCCTGGAGAAATCTCACGGGTACATTAGGGGGAGAAGGCTTGCTCATAGCACCATACACAATACCTTTATAAATATTGATATCATCAGGGCATAGGTTTTGATTAAATTTTTCCAAATAACAAAAGGATTTTGAAATGCCGACACAGTCCATGTTACCGTTAGATACACCAAAGCTTAAACCATATCCCAAAGCCGCTGTCGTAGCACTATCCACTGGCTTGTCTGATAAATTAATCATGAAGTCCATGTTGACATGCTTATTCCAGTCGCTTTCAGCAATAAGATTCTTCAGCTTGACTTGAAGCTTCCTTTCAAGACGGTTGCAGCACTTCCTCAGTTTTCCGTAGCAATAATCCAGCATCCGATTCTTCCAATCGACAGGAACCGTCTGATTAAAGCTATACCGTCTGCTTCTAAGAGTATGAAACGCATCATCTACTTCCACTTTGGTGATGTTGATGTGTTTTTGAAGTATGAGGCGTTGAAACTCGTCGAAAAAAAGGTAGCTCTGCTAGACGAAGAATTCTCACTGGTAAAATTGACTTGGGCATCACTCGCTCGTTCATACACTTCCATAGAAAGTTAAATCGAAGTTTCAGTTTGTGAGTGATATTAAGAGCATGTTCTTTAGTGTTTTGTTGGGTCTTGTTTATGTGTCTGTCTGTTTTGGTGGACCTGGTCTGTGTCCTAGCTATCCTGCTGTTTAGCTAATTTGTCTGTGTTATCCCATCCATTTTCCTGTGTTTCTGTTAAAGATCTACTGTTCACTAAAGTCTGAACTTTTTCAGGTATGCCCAGCAAGTTACATACTGTAGCACTAGGCGGAAGTTGTTGCAGG
>NC_061100.1:143835660-143839315 GCF_015104395.2 Macrobrachium nipponense | reverse complement strand
CCTGCAACAACTTCCGCAGTGCTACATATGTAACTTGCTGGGCATACCTGAAAAAGTTCAGACTTTAGTGAACAGTAGATCTTTAACAAAAAGGAAAATGGATGGGATAACACTTACAAATTAGCTAAACAGCAGGATAGCTAGGACTCAGACCAGGTCCACCAAAACAGACAGACACATAAACAAGACCCAACAAAACACTACAGAACATGCTCTTATCATCGCTCACTAACTGAAACTTCGACTTAACTTTCTACGGAAGTGTATGAACGAGCAAGTGATGCCCAAGTCGATTTTACCAGTGAGAATTCTTCGTCTAGCAGAGTGACCTTTCGACGAGTTTCAAGGCATCATACTTCAAAAACACATCAACATCACAAAAGTGGAAGTAGATGATGCGTTTCGTACACTTAAAAGCAGACGGAATAGCTTTAATCAGACAGTTCCTGTCGATTGGAAGAATCGGATGCTGGATTATTGCTACGGAAAACTGAGGAAGTGCTCCAACCATCTTGAAAGGAAGCTTCAAGTTAAGCTGAAGAATCTTATTGCTGAAGGCGACTGGAATAAGCATGCCAACATGGACTTCATGATTAATTTATCAGACAAACCAGTGGATAGTGCTACAACAGCGGCTTTGGGATATGGTTTAAGCTTTGGTGTATCTACCGGTAACCTGGACTGTCCCGACATTTCAAAATCCTTTTGTTATTTGGAAAAATTTAATCAAAACCTATGCCCTGATGATATCAATATTTATAAAGGTATTGTGCATGGTGCTATGAGCAAGCCTTCTCCCCCTAATGTACCCGTGAGATCTCTCCAGGCTTTTAAGAAGCTTAAAGAATACGAAACAGTGAAAGTGACAAAAGCAGATAAATAGAGGTAATAATGAATAAAAGGGACTATGTAAGTAAAATAATGACATTGCTAAATGTTACTGATAATGCAAAAATGAGGTCTGATCCTACACAGACAGTGAACTCACATTTTAATAAACAAATTAAATCTATTCCGAAGGGTTTGGACCATTTAATTAAACAATTTACACCGCAATGCGCCTCCCTACCTTATATGTATGGTTTAGTCGAGACATAAAATCAATAACCCTATCAGACCAATCATTAGTTCAGTGGGCTCAGTTACGTATATCTTTCTAAATGGCATGTAAAAATTCTTACACCTTTGGTAGGAAACATTTCTAACACGAATGTTAAAAACAATGTTGATTTTATAAAGAAATTGAATAGTTTAAATTTGAATTTGATTTTAATATGGTTAGTTTTGAGGTGTTGTATCTTTATTTACAAAAACTGCCTGTTAATGACTTACTTGAATACTTGGGGTTGGAATGAATAAGAACGTCATGACATTCCCTTAACTGTAGCAAACCTCATTAGTCTCATAAGGTTATGTATCAAAGATAGTAAATTTTTTTGTTTTAATGGGGAATTTTTTGTACAAAAGGTTTGGCATGGCCTATGGGTAATCCCTCATCTACTGTCCTTAGCAATATTTACATGGAATTTTTGAGACAAAACTCTTACCAAGAATTTTGCCCCACAAAAGTTATATGGTTAGGTATGTGTGATATTTTCTGTATTTGGCCCGTTCACGAAAATCTCCAGGATTCCTTTAATAATCTCAATAATTAGTCCCTTCTACAAAATTTACTGTAGAGGAAGAAAGAAATTTGAATTATCTTAATGTAACTGTCCATAGAAATTGATAGAACATTTCACCTTTTCAGTCTTTCGGAAATCACTAACATTGCCTCTTTTGTTCATTACTACTCAATCACCATCAAAAATGCTAAATTCTCTGTTTTTTTTCTAGGATGTTTCCTTAGGGCTTTACGTGCTGTAGCCCGCAGTTTATTGACGATTAAATTAAAACTATATATGATATTGCATTGAAACAATACCCAAGGACTTTTGTAGATGGTTGGCATGGAAAAGAGCTAGAAAAACATTTTATTCAACTAATGACAAACTTGAATTTAGTAACATAACATTCTAAAATTACCCTATATGAAATAAGGTTTTTAGAATATTCATAGAATTTTTAAAGCTTTTTAAAACGTTGTTTTTCAGTAATATTAATGTCAAGAGTTTAGTAATAAAAAATTCTCCTAAAGATCTTCCCAGCTGCATATATGAAATTCCTTGTAAAAAGTGTGATACAGTCTATTACGGACAGACCGGTAAATCTTTTTCACAACATCTCAAACAGTACCAATATTCTGTGAGAATTAGGCAAAATATCGAATGCATTATTCGTACATATGAGAGATTTAGATCACCTATTAACTGGAGGTCAAGCAAGAGCCTTAATCCCATGTAATGACACAGTTAAAAGGGATATCATTGAATCTTGTTTCATCAAGTCAAATAATGGAAATGTTCTAAATTTAAGTCTTGGTTTATTTAAACTTGATGCCTTCACAATGAAAAAAGTTGTAGATAAATATAAGCAACAAAATTAATATATTCAGTTTTTACATGTTTTGGACTGAGGATACTTTGTAATTTCGGTTAGGGTCAAATCTGTTTAGGTTTGTGACGTGTGATATCCAATAATCCTGGATTATCTCTTTAATGTTTTACCTTTGGACAATTAACCATCTGGCATTCTTGAAGCCCTATATTAACTATCTATTGAAAGATAACAAAGAGTAGCATACCTGAGACCTTTCTCTCCCATTGTATTTCTTTCGTTCCTTGACAATGCCTTAGTAAAGACGAAAGCGCTTGGATTTCTGACTATCATTTTCCTGTGGTATTCGGTTTCTGCCCACGGCAGCCGTCTCCCCCGTTCTGTGATTTTGAAAGGTATGCGATATGAAAGAATATAAATAGGTTTTGTGCCACTCTCCAAATTTACACGTGCACTTTCATGAAATGCTATGTTCAACATTTCCAGATATTGCAAAAATTCTGAGCAATCACTACTAGAGGACTGCAGCATAGGAATGTCTAGTCAGACTCACAACTTCGGAAACCCATGATTCTCAAAAATGGTTCTATACTGACATGATATCAGCACATTTCACAAAATTATCTCCAGGATATGACTGAGGTGTTCAAAATTTGTCTCAAAGACAACTCTCACATGATACTGCCCAATTATATAAAAAATATTATCACCTATCCGGGATAAAAAAAACTACTGTAAACTCACAAGTCAGCAATTATATGCCTCCAAAAATAACTCACTGGTGACATAAAAAATCACATCTCCATAGGACCACAATGTAGTAATGCCACTCGCTTCCAATTAGTCACAAAATCAAAAAAAAAAAAACACAGAACTCTTCTCTTGGCTCGAAAAACTCCCCCTCAAAAAAAAAAAAGAAAAAAAAATCATAACCACAAAAAAAGGACGTCACCCGCCAAAGATTAATTGCCATCCACACATATATATATATATACCACCATCTTAATAATACACCACTTCAGTGATAAAAATATTTCCTCCATTTAATTGATAACCACACCACCATATTCCCTCTTATTTCACATTTGTTAAAATAAACCACCACTCCAGCAATAAAAAATATTCACCTCTGTTTCACCAATAACTCCATGTGGAATAAAAAAAAGTCTCCATAAAATATTATTACACTCCAAGCAGGATAATAAAAAAAATGTAACTC
>NC_061100.1:143818160-143828160 GCF_015104395.2 Macrobrachium nipponense | reverse complement strand
CTTTAACCAAGACTTGTTGAACCTATTCTACCTCGACCTTACAACCGTATTCTTATAAACCATCACACAGACATTCCTACAGAAGTTATAAGTTAATCCGACAAGACATTTACCAGCCATTACATTAATGACCAAAGGCTCTAAAGTCCAATTATACAACTACTTCAGCTTCAGCTTCTGACATGGTTCAAATATTAATATTTGTCCAACTTGGTGAACGGATTAAATGTAACATTTTTGAAAGGTGTAAAATGGGTGAATGTTCGAGAATTAATATTGTTCATGTGTGGCAAGACAATCAGCCCACATAAAAAGAAAATGAATGTCTTGGAAGTAAATGAATAAATAAGTAATAAGAAATTCCGATAGAATTAATGAATATCATTTCCTTATATATTGAAGATAGATCTCACTGAAGCAGAGTTAATGTCAACGAGAGAATTAGATATCAAACTTTCACAGAGATTAAAAGTAAGGTTCTGATCTAACAGCAGTATACTGAGTACAAAGATTCCCATTAGTGAGTAATAAGAACCATCTGAGTAAAACATTGAATGATCCATTGATGAAGGATAATATCAATGAACTCAACACTGAATCAGCAAAGTCCAATTCAGTGGATGCACCAGTTCCATTGTTCACAGGTAAATTTTTCATCATACCTTGACTCTATGCAATACTGAACGTTTGAACTAGAAATTCAATTATTTTTTCATCACTTTGTCCGACCAGAAATTACCGATTTATCTAGAATTCTCTGGTTTCTGACGCTGTTCACTCAAATTAATAAGAGTTCCAACATCAACTTTTATTTTGCGTTCTGTCTGGAGCTATGCTACGTGAACTACATTTCTTGATATGTTAGTTTGAGTTTTATCATTCAAATCCTTATTCCCTCTTGTATTTTTCTTTCCAGAAGAATGGCGATAACAGTTTGACCTTTTCAAATTGATCAGTTAATTTATCATTGTTTTGCCAGTTTTCCTTCCACGTCGCAAGCGGCTGCGAACTCAAAATTTCAACACTTTTTCTTGTAAGCATTTTAGTTTTCCTATTCTGTTTTGGTTCTTGAAAGTTTAAGCATAAGTCTGTCACTAAAACAAAAAAATTAAGAAATTTCAAAAGTTTATTAATAAGGTATTTCACAATTCATCTGTATTTTTTCTGTTTTGTTTATTTGTTTATTGAGCTTGTTTCGCTTCCTTAAAAGTTTGGCTTTCCAATAATGTCAAGAAAAAATATGACGCACATATAGGGATAAAAAACCCTCTATGTACCTAGACCGACTCAATGGTCTTTGATGAGCATTGCATACCTGAAAACCAGCGGAGACGAATATCTAGGCCCAAGGAGTGCATGAAAAGAAGGACTGATAGAAGTGGACGAAGACCCAGAAATATACAAGAAATATACAGAGACAGGGGAATGAAAAATAAAACAGAGGAACGGCAGCAAACCAATGCGCGGAAAGTACATGTTTAGACTAAAGAACTGGCCAGCAACGAAACATGGCAATAGTTTCAGAGAGGAGAACTCAAGAAGGAAACAGAGGGAATGCTAACAGTGGCACAAGATCAGGCCCTAAGAATCAGATATATCCAAAGCAACGATAGATGGAAATAACATCTCACCCATATGCAGGAAGTGCAATCTGAGAGACGAGGCTATAAATCGCATAGCAAGCGAATGTACGGCGCTTGCACAAAACCAGTACAAGTGATATGATTCAGTAGCAAAAGCCCTCCTCTGGAGCCTGTGCAAGACACACCAGCTAGTTTACAGTAATAAATGGCACGAACGACAAGCTGAGGGAGTGATAGAAAACGATCAGGCAAAGATCCTCTGGGGATATGTTATCAGAGCAGATAAGGGGATATGTGCCAATAGACCAGACTTGGCGTTTTTGACAAAACCAAGAAGAAACTGTCACTCATTGAGGTCGTAGTACCGTATGACACCAGAGCATATGAGAAAGAAAGAAAATAATGTGAATATCAAGACCTGAAAATAGAAATAGGATATGATAATATGACTATGGAAATTATACTCATAATCATAGGAACACTAGGCACGATCCCAAGATCCCTGAAAAGGAACCTGGAAAAACTAGGGTCCTCTTAGAAACGTCGCACATAGTGAGAAAAGTGATGGACTCCTAAGGAGGCAGGATGCAACCCGGAACCCTACACTATAAATAACATCCAGTCGAATAGGATGACTGAGAAAGACCCCCAAAAATAAAAAATAATGATAGATTCTAGTGTTAAGCTTAAAAGAATAAGAATAACAACTTAACTATTGTAAATTTCACAATTTTCATATTCAGAATGAAAAATGAATATGCTACGGTATTATATTGTAAAAAGAGAACCCCATAGAAAAGCAACTAGATCAAATGTTATACACGTAATGATTATTATATATTATATAATAAAGACGAAATATTCAAGATGAATTCCAGAAACGTTCATGATATTTTAATTTCTTAGTATTTCTAGCACATCCTATCGAAATACCGGCAACCATGAGTTTCAGCTTCCCGCTTATGGATCAGAAATTGACCTCCAGAACAGAGGGAATACATCAGATTGTATATCATTTATTTAGTTTGTTTCTCGGCGTTCATCTGCTTTCCAAGATGGTAGGACCAATCAACACTTGCATTGTGCAGGAACAGTTCCTGCTTCAAGATCTAACAAGGTCTCCTTTGCTCGAAAGATTATGGAATTTACGGCAAACTTTTACGAGAGAAACGAACCCCATAAATTTTACTTTGTATCCAGGAAAACCACTAGTCTTATTTCTAAATTGCTGGTGTACGCAGACCATTCCTTTTTTTTTTATCTTTGTATTTGAGAAATTTACTGACGCCACAATGGAATCTAAACTACATATTACAAAATACTATACAAAAGAACAATAGCATAATAGGCAGACTATAAAAGAGAGAGAGAGAGAGAGAGAGGGGGGGGGGGGAGAGGGGGGGGGGGGAATCTAGTTTTCCCACATACATTAGTTTTAGTAGTAAATGTGCAATAAATACCATTCACGTGCATATATTACTGAAATCTACTACTATCCACAACACCTATTATATCTAATTTATAACATAAACGATGCCGAAACAACTAAAAACACCGAACCAACAAATTAAACGTAGAAGCTCCCTTGCATTCGGCCACTGCTTCCATTATTTCCACCAAAGTGAGCTGGTTGTGCCTGCATTAAGGGCAGATTCCGGCCTGATTGACATATAATTACTAACAGGAATGCGAATGCTAAATGGTTCTTATCAAATAATAATATTTTTTACCCTGCTTTGTCCGTCTGATTTCCTTAGTGCTTTTTTTTTTGTTTTTTTTTTATTTGATATCGCAGTGTGCAGTTTGGTTAACGAAAGTCGACTGCAATGAATTTTAATGGTGTTCATATGATGTGAGATTTGTATTAAACAATTTTCGCATACTCTGAGAGTAAGCCAACAAACTACTTTGTCGTTGTTGTTGTTCTTGTTTTTGTTCTTATTCTTGTTCTTGCTGCTGTTGTTCTAGTTGGGGGTTGGGGTTCAGGAAAGACTACAGAGTTCTGGAAAATGTGTTACACGATGAGTTAAAGATGCAGGAATTTTAGGATATGACAGTTATAATTCATTTATTCAGATGCAAATGTAAAAATGCAAATAATGAGCATGTTAAATAGTACAAAAAATGATTATTAATATATAGCGTATTCATTTTAATTTTCGTATGTGAAACAATGCTTTTATTTGACCGTAGATTTTGGAAGTAGGATAATGCCTTGTTTATAAGAATTATATCACGCATCATGTGACAATTAGACTCTTGTTGACGTTTACAAGTTTAATATATATCTTGTTTGAGTGTTCATTTTCCCAAAAACCAAAATTGTTCTTACTTCACGAAAATATCTTCTATTTCACATAAGTTTTTTATTTACTGTCAAATAGTGAACTCTAGACCTCGTCATTTTCCGTTTATTAGCAGAATACATAAATGCAGTTTTACAGTTATTTCATAGTATTTACATAATTTTATTATCAGCAGAACATTACTTATTTAAGTACTTATCAGAAAAAGAACGTTTTACATTTACAATGACTAGGTCTTCAACAATAAATATCTGTTACTGAACATAAGGCTCCTAGTCATTTCAATCAATTCTATCTACCAAGGCCATAGATACCCAAATTATATCCTAAGCAAATTCCATTCGAGAACAAAACAAAGACTTGTTTCTTGAATTTCCAGACGACTCTAACATCGCTTCTTAGTTACTTGCCTTCAAACTACCGTGATTTTGGGAAACCAGTAATTCCCTCTTTTAATTCTGAAACAGTTGTACTTGAGCAGATATACTCACACACGCGATAGCGCAAAGGAGTGACTATCATGGGTAATCAGGCGTCGGTGCATCAGACAGAGAGAGAGAGAGAGAGAAACGGGAAGTCGGGGTGGGGGGTGGGGAAACCTCATAGAAGACAGGGATATCTCAATATGCTGCCTGGTGGCTGTAAAAAAGAAATGCTTATCTGTAGGTAATTACGAGCGAAGCTGAAGTCTTACAGAAAAGCGGGAACATTTTTAAGGGCCCGGCGGCCCTAAACCTATTCAAATACTAATCTCTCCAAAAGTATTGAAGATAAAAGGAAAAATCTTCCGGCAGATAAACCTTACATCTTGTAAATTGCATCCCATATAATGATTTATTTTTAACCTAGTTTTAGAAAAATATTGAATTCACATTCCAATTATGTTTTTATTATTGCATTAGTCCATAACGTATTCAAATACCACTATCTCCAAAATTAATGAAGATAAAAGAAAAATTCTTTCGGTAGATACAACTTTATATCTTTAAATTTCGTCCCATATAAGATTTATTTTCAAAATATCTCACACACACATTTAAATGAAGTTTTAATTATTGAATCAGTCCCTAACGCTATTCCATCCTTATCTCCAAAAGTT
Source organism: Macrobrachium nipponense (assembly GCF_015104395.2). Taxonomy (NCBI): domain Eukaryota; kingdom Metazoa; phylum Arthropoda; class Malacostraca; order Decapoda; family Palaemonidae; genus Macrobrachium; species Macrobrachium nipponense. The sequence continues at coordinate 143,823,172 of NC_061100.1, read as the reverse complement.
TTGAAGATCAAGAAAATTCCTGAGGATAAAAACTTACATCTTCAATTTCATCCCATATAAGATTTGTTTTTAAAATATCAGTCTTACTGGAAATGGGAGGGCTCATTCCTGACAAATGCTAATATCTCCAAAAGTGTCGAAGGTAAAAGAAAAATTCTGTTGGCAGATAAACCTTACATCTTTCAGTTTCACCCTATATGAATTTATTTACAACTATTTGAAATGAAATTAACGATAATAATTAGTGAACTCTAGACCTCGTCATTTTTCCGTTTATTAGCAGAATACATAAATGCAGTTTTACAGTTATTTCATAGTATTTACATAATTTTATTATCAGCAGAACATTACTTATTTAAGTACTTATCAGAAAAAGAACGTTTTACATTTACAATGACTAGGTCTTCAACAATAAATATCTGTTACTGAACATAAGGCTCCTAGTCATTTCAATCAATTCTATCTACCAAGGCCATAGATACCCAAATTATATCCTAAGCAATTCCATTCGAGAACAAAACAAAGACTTGTTTCTTGAATTTCCAGACGACTCTAACATCGCTTCTTAGTTACTTGCCTTCAAACTACCGTGATTTTGGGAAACCAGTAATTCCCTCTTTTAATTCGAAACAGTTGTACTTGAGCAGATTATACTCACACACGCGATAGCGCAAAAGGAGTGACTATCATGGGTAATCAGGCGTCGGTGCATCAGACAGAGAGAGAGAGAGAGAGAAACGGGAAGTCGGGGTGGGGGGTGGGGAAACCTCATAGAAGACAGGGATATCTCAATATATGCCTGGTGGCTGTAAAGAAATGCTTATCTGTAGGTAATTACGAGCGAAGCGAAGTCTTACAGAAAGCGGGAACATTTTTAAGGGCCCGGCCCTAAACCTATTCAAATACTAATATCTCCAAAAGTATTGAAGATAAAAGAAAAAATCTTCCGGCAGATAAAACCTTACATCTGTAAGTTGCATCCCATATAAGATTTATTTTTAACCTAGTTTTAGAAAATATTAAATTCACATTCCAATTATGTTTTTATTATTGCATTAGTCCATAACGTATTCAAATACCACTATCTCAAAAAGTAATGAAGATAAAAGAAAAATTCTTTCGGTAGATACAACTTTATATCTTTAAATTTCGTCCCATATAAGATTTATTTTCAAAATATCTCACACACACATTTAAATGAAGTTTTAATTATTGAATCAGTCCCTAACGCTATTCCAATACCATTATCTCCAAAAGTTTTGAAGATCAAAGAAAATTCCTGAGGATAAAACCTTACATCTTTAAATTTCATCCCATATAAGATTTGTTTTTAAAATATCAGTCTTACTGGAAATGGGCTCATTCCTGACAAATGCTAATATCTCCAAAAGTGTCGAAGGTAAAAGAAAAATTCTTTTGGCAGATAAAACCTTACATCTTTCAGTTTCACCCTATATGAAATTTATTTACAACTATTTGAAATGAAATTAACGATAATAATTATGTAGCAGAGTTAACCCTTTGATGGTTTAACATGAAACTTCGTGAGTTATCGGCTTTAGGGCGTCCTGCTGGTATCAAATCTTCATTACGTCTGTATTAATTGTTTCCATTTTGTTTTAGGGTATTCTGAGAGAAGTTCCAACTATTTAGTTTTGAAATAAGAGAAAAATAACTATCAAAACAGAAGCAATCTTATGGTAATGGAATTTCAGTTCAATTTTGCTTTCTCTTGAGTAAGTTTTTGTGACAGAATTTGGATGAGTTGAAACAGAATATAATTTCAGAAATTTCGATTTTTTAAACTAAGGGAACAAACTGAACTTGCAATATTTTAGGACTATTTTCGATTACTTTATTATCCAGAGTCAAAGCCATTTCAGTCTGTTAGTTTGGACAGGTACTATGTACGGTAATATTGTCCATTGTATGTGTTTACTGCTTTATGAGAGCTCTTCAGATACGCTTGGTTTCAGGAAGAGGCAAATTACTACCTACTGTTTACCGCAGCGTTCTCTCTCTCTCTCTCTCTGACTTCTCCCCTCTTGTCCAATTCCTCTTTCATTCCATTCTTGTTTTTGTGCGTTCATCGCAAGTGCTTCTGAAGGCGAGCATTTCGGAGAAAGGCAAAAAGCTTCTGCACAATCGAGGACTACCCGCCATCCCAATTCTTCTTCCCCCCCCCCCCCCCACCCCCCCCCCCCCCCCCCACCCCCCCACAAAAACAAAGATAAATAAATGGATAAATAATTTAAGTGTTAGCAGTCCGTACGTTTGCACGTCAATTGAAAGATTCTCATAACACACGTCAACACTTACACGATATTAAATATCAATTTAGAGAAAAAAAAAACTCCAGAGACAATAACATTGTAATTTTCGTATAATAATAGTATACATATAAAAAAATAAGATTAAAATTAATATTATCTGGAAATCATTTGCTTCTATCACAAAAACAGATAAAGGCGGGAAAAAACCCAAATAATGAAACCTTTAGAATCGTTATGGCAAAGCTAAACAAGCAAGTTCCTTTTTTTTTTCTGTCAAATAGATGTCAATTTATGTGCGGATGAAGAAATTAGTAATTATTGTTGTCTTTTTGTCTACCTGACCCTCTTTATCCCCTCTTTTGCTTATAACGTGCATTTTGTTTTTAATAATTCCTAAAATTTTGCACATATTTTGGCAGTTTCCTGGTAATACGAATAGACGAGGATACCGGAATGTGTGCAAAATATGTTTGTAATATCTATTTTCATTTTATTTTTGGTGCATCGCCGCTCGTGTTCACCAGACACCAATTTCCACTGATTATACCATGAAAGGAAATAGAATAACCAATAAGAAGAAGAAGAAGAAGAAGAAGGCTTATATAAGGAAAAGACGAGTTTAGCAGAGAAAGCAGATCCTTGGGTAAACACGTCAGTTATAGTTTCAGTAAAATTCACTTGAGGAGAAAAGGCTCGATCCGCCTTTCTATTTCGCCAGTATTGGACTTTCAGATTTAGACTTAAATTCCACATTTTTGAACAACGTACGACATTTCAGATTCTACTGTTGGAATGATGTCTATGAGTTACAAAGGTAGATAGGGTGGGGGTTGGGAGGGGGGGGGGGGCAGGGGGGGGGGGGGGCGGGTGCTCTTCAATGAAGTGAAACGTACCGGAACGTATTCTGATTTATTCATACACTTCTAAAGGGGTGCACTTTTGAAGTTCAAGAACAGTTAATGCAGAGAAGTTATGTCAATATGTGTAATCATATCTTGTTTTTTTCAAGCTTAAAAAGTCTGTAATTACGACAGCAAAATACTAGATGTCTATTATTACCTAACCCTATGAAAAATCAAATGAAACACTATTGCGGTAAACACGCTGCCTTAACATACTGGTGCAAAAACTAATCTTTCTCGACTTTACACCGTATTATCATAAAACATCAGACAGACATTCCGTTAACGAAGATCAAATTTAATACAACCAGATATTTAGAAGTCATTATATCAATTATTCAGAATTGATGTCGTTCATGAGAGACAAGAGAAGCGACACGAATAAAACGAAAATTATTGTATTTCAAGGAAATGAGTAAATAATGTAAAAATTCCAATTGAATTCATCAGTTCATCTTCCTTCTATCCTGATGATAGATGTAGCCCGTAGAACAGTCAATGTGAAACACCAGCATTATATGCATACTTTTACCAAAAAGAAAAACAAATGTTTTGATCCATGAGTACACAGCCACTTCATAGTGAGTAATAAGAAACCGAGTGAAACATTCAATTATTCACTGACGCTGAATGATATTAATGAACTCAAAATTGATTCATCCAAGTCCAGTTCACTGGATGAACCAGTTACATTAATCATCAGTAACTGTTTCTCATTATACCTCGGAGCCGCGCAATATTAAATGATGAACTCAAAATTAAATTATTTCCATCGTATTATCCTCAGCACTTTATCCCGGTCATAAATGACTGATTCAAGATGGTTTATCTGGTACTATATACTATTTACTTAAAATCAGTGAGAGTCCCAATATAATTTTTTTTCACTAAGCCATGAGTAGTGCTATGTGAACTGACATTTGTTAAATTATTCTTAAAGGAGTTTCCTCATCATTCTTTGGTTTATTCCCTGCTGTGGTTTTGTTCTTTCAGCGCTATGGCGATAAACATTTTGACCTTTTCAAATTAATTACTTTATATACCACTGTTCTTCTTAAATTTTCTATCGAACTTACTAGTGTCTCAAAAAACGTTTTAGTTTTCCTTTCCATTTTTCTTTACACTTTGATTTTATAACACAAGTCTGCCGCGAAAAAAGTTAAGAAATTACGTAAAGTCGCTAATAACTTATTTAAATCATTTACCTTCTTTTTTCCTGGTTGTTTGTTTGTTTATTCAAGTCTTTCACCCTTATCTCCCTCCTTAAAATTTTGGATATCCCATAATTAAAGGAAAATAACTCATATATAAGAATAAAAAATCTTCTATCTAGACCAACTTCTGACATATTGTCCGCGATATCCCCACACGTCAATTATATAAAAGCCAAAAGCTGAAGTACTCAGCGGTATTTCACGCTATGCCAGGTGTTAACTTCTATTCCAGGTATTTGCGTAATTTGAATTTAAAGCCTCGCGTATCTGATGCATTAGTGGTTGTTTATAAATGTTATTTTCTTATACGAGGCTGAGATCTGATGCGGAGATTAAAGTGGAGTACCACAACTTATAAAGTTTACTTCTTATAATAATACTTACACAAATAATATTATTTAATTAATAACATGTGTGTGACGTTATGTTTCTAGAATGAATTTAAAAAATAGGAATAACACCTTAGTTGTCGTAACTCCAAAAATTTCACACGCATGAAGATATTATATTGAATAAGATCCATTTTGCTATCTTAACAGAGAAAGATAGCTTTGACAGGCAGTTACAGGTGGGTCATTCTATAACCAGAGACCATATATTTCTCATAAATTCTAAAGAGCTTC
>NC_061100.1:143795660-143813160 GCF_015104395.2 Macrobrachium nipponense | reverse complement strand
TATGGGGGCAATTGTCCCGGGGTGGGGAGGTAGCTTCTCCTGGGGGCAATTGTCTGCGCGGGGGGAGGGGGGGGGGAGGGGGAGGCGGATGGGTGGTTGTCCCGGAGGCAATTGTCCTAGAACCCATGTATGTACGTGTACAGGATACAAAGCAAATGTAGCCAGTTACTCGTGTGATAGATCTTGTTGTACTTGATGTCTCTTGACAGAAAGTCTCCCTGTACTTATATCAGCCAGATGCACTGTCCAGACTTCATTTTCACTTGCTATAACAAACTCCTCTATTCCCAATGTTGTGAGTTTGACATCCACGAAGTGCTTCCTCCTTGTTCTTCGAATCATACTTGACACCTTGGCAATAGAAACAGCAGTATCGCTTGAAGGCTTGCACATGAGATCGGGTGACTCTTCCAGAAGATGCTGTTGATGGATACTGTGAACCAACTGTGCTGGAAACAGGACGACATGCTGCTCTAGCTGATAATATGCTGGAGTCCATGCCATCAAGGGGCTTCTTCCATCTGGCCTTGTCTCTTTTATGGGTCGTTCAGCATAACAAGATTTGTGCCAGGTTGCATGATTTTGTTCTAAGTCTTGTAGGCTCAGCTGTACGGCTGCTGATTTAGTGTTACATGCTCAGCGTTGCCATAGTCAGATATGTCTCTCACACGTCTAAAATTTCTCGTATGCTGAAACGGCAGGTTGTCACTAAATTATTCTTTCCTTGGGACTTGAGGCAAAGGTTGAAGTCTATAGTTTTCTTTTTCTTTGGTGGTTCATCAGATCCAGTTCCTGCCACTTTCACCGGAAAAATAAAGAAATAAACTAATGCTACCACCCTACCACCACCTTTTAAACGCCTCAGTGGCGGGATCGGTATGGTCTTGGCCTACCACCTCGGTGGCCTCGAGTTCGATTCTCGGGCATTCCATTGAGGGGTCGATGTGTATTTCTGGTGATAGAAGTTCACTCTCGACGTGGTTCGGAAGTCACGTAAAGCCGTTCGTCCCGTTGCTGAATAACCACTGGTTCCATGCAACGTAAAAACACCATGCAAACAAATCTACCAACACCTTTTCCCTAATTTAAAGCCCTTTCCATACAGCAGCCTTTGGATGCAGGCCTCATGTGTTGTGATGCAAGCACCATATCTCGACACTTTTTCCACCGAGATGCATTTGAAGCATGCAAAAACTGTTGAAGCAATATGCTGTACAGAAAGGACTTATAAAACTGATTGCAAAGATAACCCCTCTTTCCAAAACCTAACACCACCATCATGCCTAAACAATGCTAACACCAACACCAATGTTACTACTCCTTTCAAAATTGTTGTTCCTCATCTTCACCAAAAATAATGACTTTAGTTACTAACACCACATCATAATAAATATTTTCACTAAGAGAACTCTGCCTTTTAACAATATTTTTACTGCTAATAGGCCCTTGGGCTTCATATAATCAACAGAAAAATGGAAAACAACAAACCACGATTGAAAAATTTGCAACATCACATTCTTTGTCCATTATGGTCCAGTGATGAATTCCAACAATGTTGCCAATATTCTCCTAAAGATTTTTGCACGGAAATTTATTTAAAACATTAACTGATGGACTATTACCTGCAAAACTAAGCAATTACAATCACCTGCGCTGTGAGAGCCACCGAGCGTCCGGTTAGATATTCCAAGGACCTTCCTCATCCTCCTTCCTCCCCTTCCCCCCATTCGTTTGCTCCTTGATAATCAACACAGGTCGGACAGAGCGACGTTGTTTCCGACAGGAGTTCGTTGCCGTTGCTGTCTCCTTCGCTGCTGGGGGTCCTGAGACAGATCTAGTCACTGTCAAAGACAGCTAAGTGATTCGCAGCAGGTAAACGCCTTCTCGATGACAGGCCAAAAGGACAAAGCTCGCTGCAGAAGGGGAATTCTAACAGAGGAATCTCTCTCTCTCTCTCTCTCTCTCTCTCTCTCTCTCTCTTCTCTCTCTCTCATGTTTATGCTTACGAACTCTTCGTCTTGGCGTAACCTTTCCCCGCCAAATTTTGTCTTCCCTTTCATCGTTCCTCCTTTCTCGAGTTATTCAGTCTCTCTCAGCCCTCTTCATATTTCCACTTATCTTCTTATCATTTCACTGCCATGAATGCAATTTATTTTTTTTAAGTTCTTTTGACTTTCCTTTAACTCTAATTCTTCTTACATCTCATAAGAACAATGCACGTCACTTGAAAATATCGCCATTTCAACTTGAAGAATTTTTATCTCCTTTGAGATGCGTATTCATTGCAGTCTATAAAAACTAGTGCACTTAAGTTTAGTTTAAACAAATTTTGTAGATTCAGCCCCTCCCAAAAAAAAAATTTCAAGACTTGAAAAGCACTGGATGTTTACTGATAGCATGACTGCTACTACGGCGCCAAGGAGAGAGAGAGAGAGAGAGAGAGAGAGAGAGAGAGAGAGAGCCTGCAAAATGTTTTGTCCACCCTCGACGAGTGGGAAGTTGCATTGCTAAGGTACCCGCAAGCGAAACTAAAAAATTATTAGAGACGTGCACAAGTAGGCTTTGCTCTGCAGGTGACTGGTAGGTCGATGGACATGAACTTATGAAGTACAAGGTTAAGTTCTGAAGGCAGGCAAATGAAAAGTTAAACAATGAAAAGTTAGGCAAGTTTTGGTAACTTTTCCTCGGTTTTTAGGCATCTTGCAAAAAAAAAAAAGGGATCCTTACATTTATTCAGCTTTATTAGATAAATATAATTTTTTTCGTTTGAACTAGGTGAATTAGAATAAAAATGATTTTCTTTTGTGGAAATGAGAATAATAACTAGGGGGCGGGGCATGAAAGTTTAGATGGGAAGTGAGGTTCGACTAGTAGTCATTCTGGCGTTCAAACTTTGCACGGAAAAGTCGCTTCAAGTTAACGTGTTGGTCTCAGCATGGAGGAACCCACGATTTCTGAAGTACTGGCGGAGTTAAAACCTCAAAAAGAAGAAATTAAGATACTTGTTAATTCAAATGTGTCAAATTTAAGGGATGAAATTCAAGGTGCTATTATAGTGTTTCTGCGACCGCTGAGTTTAAAAAATACAAGGGGCAGAACGAAATTACATGGAAGTCAAAAGGACACAAAATACAATATAATTTAACTCCGATATTCAGGAGTCTCTGGATTCAATAATCTTGGCCATTGACAACGGGAAATTAGATTATGCAACGGAAGTTCTCAAAGAAGCGGATCAAAAAATTAAGGAGCGTAACAAGCACTTAAGAATCGCCGATTCTTCCTCTGGAGGGTGGGAGACAGTTAACCATAACCAGTATGTGTCAAATCCGGTAGCCAGTGATTCAGAAGACGAAAGCAAGATTTGCGAAGCTGAGAACCGTGCTCTGAAGAAGCGTAAGACTGATAGTCGTTCGGGGACATGGAAGGATAAGAAAACCAAACCAGCCGCCACTGCATCAGGTCCATTTTCGGGCTATGTAGCACAAGCTTCCGTTATTCCTTACGTCCCTCGAGTTGCGGCACAATTTAAACAACAGTCCGGAAGTTCTCCCATTCGATTCGGTGGGTGCTTCGTTTGCGGGGATTTTACCCACTTCCAACGTGAATGCCCGCTCTCCATTAGGTCAAGATCCATGCGTGGAATCGGAGGACAATCGGAGAAAAAGCAGAGTGCAGTCTGATGCTTCTAAACTTGTTAAAGATGAGTATCATATAATTGACACTTACAAATTTGAAGGTCAAAGTTTTAGGTCTCAAAACATAAAGGTAGACTGAGATCTAATGTACATGTTTGGGAAAAAATTGGTGCTTATGATAATGTTTTAGATATTATAAAAAATTTGTATAAAATTCCTTTTTACAGTATGCCTAGTAGGAATTTTCACAAAAATAACCAGTCTTCATTACTACATAGAGATTTCGTTGATACCCCTTACATTGTCAATCTGCTTACAGTCTCTGTGCAAGCAGATAACAAAAAGAGGCTCATTTTAGATTTGAGAGGTGTTAACTTGCATGTTCTGAAACAAAGTGTGAAGTATGTTGACATTAGAACGGCACTACTATGAGATTCAGGGCCTCTGTAACACGGTTTTTTGGACTTTGCTCCTTGTCAAAGCATCGGATGTAGCTGAAAGTTGACATATGTATATTTTACAACCACACACAAATTTTGTCAGCATTATCAATAACCTAAACCCGATGGTTTTGATTTTTATAGAGTAAAAATGAACTAGCCGACGCCATGGCCAATGATTACGAGCCAAGAGTCGAAAAACATTCATTACATAAGCAAAGTAAACAAACACCTCTTGACTAAATGTTGCCCCGCCCATCCACCAGACAGAAATGCCATCGGCTCTGAAACCCAAAGACTTTATGAATGGCGGAACGATACATAGATGTGGATGGGGTATCAGTGCTAGCGTAGTAATACTACTGTAGCAGTAGTGCCGCAACAGTATAGCAGTAATATACATGAATTAAACGTTTAGACCAACTGCTGGGATCCTTGAGGATCATTTAGCACTTCTTACAACTACTCGAGAAATTAGTTTTTATAGCCAGAAGTTAAATTTTCTAATCCAACAATGCCCATGGTAGCCTTCAGTGTTATCCTGAATTATAACGAGGCGAAAGTGGGTGGAGCCTCATGAAGTCACCATTCTGACGATAATTATTGGTGAAGGTTTAAAGCCAATATACGGTACCGGCTATTTTTTTTCAGTAAATAGGTAGATAGCCAATAAATAAAATTGCTTGACATAGGATATAACAGTTATCAAATCAAGCTTGTCTACTATGTTTTTGGTAATTACCAGCTATTCCCTACATCTTGTCAATCTGATTGTGACCTATAAAGTAGACTGTAATTTCTTTGGAAACTTATTTTGGGAATTAGACTAATATTAACATATTTTGTTGGTTTGTTCATTATGACAATTATCAGTGGGAGGTTCCAGAGTTCATAAAGGTGTACTGCTTTGCTTGTATTTAAATTTGTATGTCATTGTTGCCAGAGGTTTAGCCTTCGTTACGTATAGCCAATCATCCATCGAGAAAGAGGGAAGAAATGATGTCATAAGTTACGTAACGAGTGCGTTCGAAACCTTTTCTCTGAGTAAGTTGGCCCGTCTTCAAAAAAGGTCACTTTTACATTATAAGTACCAAATTTATTCAACCTACGTAGTGCAGAATACACTCAAAATTTATGTGTTGATATAATATGTATTCTGAATAAGCGTTATATTTATGAAATGCATAGATAAAAAGTTATTGCGAAAAAACCGTGTTACAGAGGCCCTGAATCCCATAGTAGTTTATCTTAAAAGTAATTCGTTTATGTTCAATTTTGATTTGCATTCTGCTTATCACCATATTGAAATGTTTTATCCCAATGCATAATTCTTGGGATTTTCATGGATTATTAATGATGAACAAAAAAATTTTCAAATATTTGGTTCTTCCTTTTGGCTTGAAATCTGCTCAATATGTTTTTACAAAGGTTACTAGGCCATTAATCAAGAAGTGGAGGGGAGAAATCAAGTGTGTTATAATGTATTTGGATGACGGTATCGGTATTGGGGATGACTTACAGTCAACTAGGTCAGTTTCAGAGTGTGTTCGAAAAGATTTATGTCTGAGTGGTTTAGTTGTTAACGGACGTAAATCAGTGTAGTTTCCTGTGCAGACATTGGAGTGGTTAGGAATTCATATTGATACCGTAAGGTTTGTTTTTAAAGTTCCTTAAAGGGGATTAAGGAACGTTCGGGACACTGGTATTGAAATCATGGCAGAGATTGTTAAACCTAAGAGAGTTGGTTAGAAAAGTAGCTAGTTTTGTAGGGCAGATAATTTCACTGTCAATAATTATTGTAGTGGGGTCTGTTAGTCAGTTGATGACCAGAAGTTTGACCATTTCGAGTGCAAAATCGTGGAATGATTTAATAATTCTATCTCATGAAAGTTGTAGGCAGATCCAGTTTTGGTTAGAGAATGTTGAAGCTATTAATATCAGAAAGTTAACGAGTCAGCCTTCTTGTGTAAAGCTGGTGTACTCGGATGCTAGTGGTCATGCTGTTGTTGATTGTAAGCATGGAATGTGGAGTTCCGAGGAGATTGTAAGAAGTTCAACTTGGCGAGAGTTGGTTGCAGTTCAGAGAGTTTTGATTTCCTTAAATCACGGTATCGGAGGAGACCTTACCTTACCTTACAGACCTTACATCTTGTTCGGGTTGCCTCAGGTCCCTCAGTGTGAGGCACCTCTAATGTCTACCAGAGAGTTGCTAGTACATCTTCCGGTATATTTTGCATCTTCCAATCTTGGATGGTCTGGGATGCAGTTTAGATATTTGTCGAGCTTATTCTTAAACACATCTACGCTCACTCCTGATATATTCCTCAGATGAGCTGGCAACGCATTGAATAGACGCTGCATTATCGATGCTGGTGCGTAGTGGATTAATGTCCTGTGTGCTTTCCTTATTTTTCCTGGTATAGTTTTGGGCACTATTAATCTACCTCTGCTTGCTCTTTCTGATATTTTTAGTTCCATGATATTTTCTGCTATTCCTTCTATCTGTTTCCATGCCTGAATTATCATGTAGCGTTCTCTTCTCCTTTCTAGACTATTTAATTTTAAGGATTGTAGTCTTTCCCAGTAGTCAAGGTCTTTAACTTCTTCTATTCTAGCTGTAAAGGACCTTTGTACACTCTCTATTTGTGCAATATCCTTTTGATAGTGTGGGTACCATATCATATTGCAATATTCAAGTGGACTACGAACATATGTTTTATAAAGCATAATCATGTGTTCAGCTTTTCTTGTTTTGAAGTGCCGTAACAACATTCCCATTTTTGCTTTACATTTTGCCAACAGAATTGCTATTTGATCATTGCATAACATGTTCCTATTCATCATCACACCAAGGTCTTTAACTGCTTCCTTATTTGTGATTGTCTCATTATTAGGTCCCATATATTCATATAGCTTTCTTTCTCTGTCTCCATAATTTATTGATTCAAATTTATCAGAGTTAAATACCATCCTATTTACCTCTGCCCAATCATATACTTTGTTAAGGTCTCTTTGTAGAGCGTTCCTATCTTCATCATAAGTAATTTCTCTACTTATTCTTGTGTCATCTGCGAAACTACTCACTACCGAATCCTTAACAATACTGTCTATGTCTTCAATCATAATAACAAACAGTATTGCAGCTAACACCGTACCTTGCGGCACACCGGATATTACCTTGGCTTTATCCGATTTCTCGTCGTTTGCAATAACTATCTGTTTTCTGTTGTGTAAAAATTCTTTTAACCATCTTCCTACTTTATCCACGATATTGTGTTTTCTAATTTTCTTCGCTAATATATTATGGTCTACTTTGTCAAAAGCTTTTACAAAGTCTAGATAAACCACATCTGTTTCATTTCCGCTTTTCATATTTTGAATATGTTCTCACGGTGGACTAACAGTTGGGTTTGTGTACTTTTTCCGGGTACGAAACCATGTTGTCCTATATTAAACAAATTATTTTTATTAAAATGTTTCATAATATTTTTCTTCATTACCCTTTCATACACTTTCATAATATGTGATGTTAGACTCACAGGCCTATAATTACTTGCCTCTTGTGTTGATCCACTTTTGAAAGTAGGGGTAATATATGCTAATTTGTGCTCATCATAAATCTTGCCTGTATCTACACTTTGTCTTAATAATATTGCAAGTGGCTTTGCGATAGAATGAACTACTTTCTTCAACAAAATAGCAGGCACTCCATCAGGCCCTGCAGCAGCTCCATTTTTAATTTCATTAATAGCCTGCACAATATCAGCTTCATTAATATCTATGTCAGCTAAATATTCACTATTTTCATCCCTTACTTCTATATCATTATCTTCATTATCTATTCTAGGGGTGAATTCTCTCTTATATCGTTCTGCAAATATGTTGCAAATTTCATTTTTTTCATTCGTTAATCTCCCTTCATTCTTAGAGGCCTATTTCTATTCTTCTTTTATTCATCTTCTTCGCATATGAGTATAATAGTTTGGGATTTTGTGCTTGATATTTAATAGGGTTTTTTCTTCCAAGTCCCGTTTTTCATTTTCTTTTGATTGTATAATCTTTTGTTCTGCATTTTCTATCTTACTTTTTAGTTCTATAACTTTCCATGCATTTTTTTCTTTTGCAAGACCTTTTTTCCACTTTCTGATTTTCTGGAACAAGATCCTTCTGTCTCTTGGTATGCATGACTGATGTACTTTTCTTCTTCGGTATATATTTATTCACTATTTCTCCAATATTTTATATAATATCTCCGTATTTACCTTTATGTCATCACTTACGAAAATGTTATCCCAATCTTTGTTTAATTCTTCATTTATTTCTGACCATTTTATATTTTTACTGTAGAAGTTGTATTTTCCATATCCTTCCACTTTTTCATTTCTTGCTTATCTCTGTTTTCACTTGCTTTGGAATGGACTCAATTCTATGACATTATGGTCTGAAATACTCGCATTATAAACTATTATTTCTTTAACATAATTCATCTCGTTCACAAATACTAGGTCTAAAGTATTTTCCTTTCTTGTTGGCAGGTGATTTATTTGTTGAATGATGTATTCTAGTAGCATATCTAATAGCTTTTCGAATTGCCTCTTATCTTCTGCACTACTATTACTCTCTTTTTTATATGTATAAGTACATCCACAATCTCCTATTCGTTCTTTCCAGTCTACGAAAGGAAAGTTGAAGTCTCCAGATAGGAGAATAGTCCAGTCCTTGTGATTTCTACATATATCATCTAATTTTTCTATTATTAAGTCAAACTCTTTAGTATTAGGAGGTCTATATATTACTATGTTCATTAATTTTTCAGATTCAAATTCTACCGCTATTAGTTCACATTCTGAGTTACTATATTTCTCATATATTTTTCCTTGTTTTTTGCCTTTCCCATATATTGCGGTTCCCCCTTGATTCCTATTTTTTCTATCTGATCTATAAGTTTGGAACCCTTTTATTTGATCATCATTCCCAGTCTCTTGGGAATACCAGGTTTCACTTATATTCATTATATCTATTTTCTTTTCAATTTGGGTTGAGTTCTTCTAAGTACTCTATTTTTCTTTTTGAGTTACTCGTAACTAAACCCTGCGCATTCATCACTATGATGGTTTGCGTGTTTTCTCCTTCATTTAATATTGGTAAAAATAAGGATTTTCCCATGTCTCTTTCCTGTTCTGGTGTATGTTGTTCTTTTTTTCATTTCCAGAAATTCTGACATTAAAAAATCCAACTTTTCCATAATATTTAATCTTCCTTCATCATAATTATTCATTTTGTGTCTGAATCTGCAATTTTCTCCATATCTGCAATATCCTCTTGCATAATAAAAACAGTTATTATCTCTTGAGTAGAATCTTGGAGCTGATGCATTGAAATTTTTGCTGACACCTCTGCATATCTCGTTGATGGCTTGCTTTTTTTTTTTACCTGATATTCTTCATTCCTCTCTTTATTTGTTTCTTTCTTATTTTGGATTTTATTACTTGATTGGTTATTTATTTGATTATTTTTCATGGCTACAGGGTGCTATATTTTACATTTTTTGTCGAACTTACATCCTTTTTCCCTTCTTTTAGGTTTTTGCATATTTTTTGGAGTAGATCTCTGCAATCATCCTCATAATCCATCTAGGTATGCACATTTACTATATATTTCATAGTTGTGACATACCTTAGGATGTTTGTAGTAACATTTTTCTCCAAATCTGCAATTCCCTCTTTTCAAAAGGTTGCAGACTTTGTCTTTTTTGTATATTTTTTCCTCTTTCCCGTCATTGTGTAGATCTGGGTAGAGCCTCTTCGGCATTTTCTTTTGTGTTGTCATATCGTAATTTATTTCTTCGTAGGTATGCTGCTTTATAGCCTCATATGTAGTATCAATGAGTATCTCTGCATCCATACTTTTATCTTGTTCTTTGTTTTCCTTATCTTTTTCTGTCATTTCAGTTTTGTTTACTTCTCTTACGTTTTCCTCTTCTTCTTCTTTTTCTTCTTCCTCTTCCTCTTCTTCTTCTTCTTCATCCTCAACTATTTGTACATTCAATCTTGATTTAATAACATTGTCTATCCATGGTAGACATGTTGAGCAAAAAATTCTTGTGTCTTTTCTCATATCTTGCATTACCTCAGCACACTGTGGATGGGTCGGAATGTTGCATGCAGCACATTTTCTGATTAGGTTTTGTGGATTAACTATGCTATACCACACCTTACACAGTTTACATGCTTTTGGCATTCTTTTTCCTATTGCATCAATTAGGATATTCACAAGGTTCACTTTATTCATTTTCTTTGTCGGAATATGTTGGTTTATGTATATATTTTTTATGAGTCTCTTGACCACTTGGATTTTATTTGGAACTTCTTCAATTATTTTCAAGATGTTTTCAGTTGATTTGTTCCAGTTTGAAGGATTGTATCCTTCTAATATATCTATGAATGCTTTTGTATCTTTTTGGTTAGGACTGTTGCTGACTTCATAGATCAGAAATGCCAGTGGTTTACAGACAATAAAAATGTAGCTAGCATCATTTGTAAGGGAAGCATGAAGACAGATTTGCAAAAGGTTGCTCTGACTATTTATAGGCATTGTTTAGTTAACGGCATTCATTTGGAAATGGAATGGATTCCAAGGTGTCTTAATGAAAAAGCAGATTTTATCAGTCAACTTAAAGACATTGATTATTGGTTTGTGTCGGTTCAGATTTTCAACTACATCAGTGATTTATGGGGACCATATAGAATTGACTGGTTTGCAAGTGATAGTAATCACAAATTAGATCAGTTTTATTCAAGGTGTTGGAATATGAAATGTTCAGGAATTGACGCTTTTACAGTGTTGGGAAAATGTAAATGGCTGGTTTTTTCCTCCTATTTATCTAGTTTGTAGAGTTTTAGCCAAAATGAAAGAAGATAAAACTTTTGGCGAATTATAGTTACTATGTGGAAATATGCTAGTTTTTGGCTTATGTTATGTCCAGATGGAACTAGTTTTGACTGTTTTGTCAAAGATGATGTTTATTTACCAACACAGAAAGACTTTTATATTTGTGGTAAAAGCTACGAGTTAATGTTTGGTAATGTTGGTTTAAATTTTGCTATGTTATGTTTGAAAGTTGATTTTCGATATTGTGTTATACTTTTACGTGTGTTTTTGCATGCATATGGAAATGAGGTAGCCATTCTTCCAGGATCTGTAAAAGAAATGGTAGACAACATTCCAGAACTATTAACAGAATGTCGAGCAAGTTCGACAACTAAAGGGTATTACCTGAAATGGGAGACATGGTTGGAGAAAAATGGCATTGATTAAAAATCAACTGTGAAACCCTTGGTGTTTTGTGCTTATCTGGCAAGTTTAATTCAGAAAGGAAGTGCTGTGATTGCGTTATCTTCTGCATTTATGGAATTCGTTGGGCGCATTCTATAACTGGAATTTCATCGCCAACAGATTCAGAGTTGGTTAAAAATGTTTTTGAGGCAAGAAAAAGACGTTTATCAGTCCCTGTAACGAAAAAAAGAGCCTGTAAATGTAGATATGTTGAGACAAATGTTTACAAAGCTTTATGAAGTGGAAACATTTATAACCAAAGAACCATTTGTGCATGTTTGACTGCTTACGCAGGTTTATTACGTAGTAGCGAGTTACTGAACATCAGATGTTCAGATGTTTGTTGTGAACAAACTCATATGTCTATTTTCATTGAGAAAAACAAGACAGATATTTATAGAGATGGTCAGTACGTAGTTGTTGCTAGAACGCAAAGTGCTTTGTCTCGTAAAAAATTTGGAAATGTATTTGTTCCGATACAAACCCTCGGTCCTTTAACAATAGAAAGGTACTCAGCTGCCGCTAAGTACCTTCCTATTGTTAAAGGACCTCAGGTTTGTATAGTTAGCAAATATACAATTTTTGACAAATTGTTATTTTGATTGGGGTGGATTTTCCAATGAAAGTTCGGAATTTATTTTCAGAAACATATGTAAAACAAAGTTGGGTTATCAGCTAAAGGCCTGTCCACACGAGCTGGCCTGATCGGAGTGCTCCGGGGTTGACGGGTAAATTCTGGTGGGCTTATCCGTGAATGTTGTCCACACGGGTGAGGCGATGGAGAGGTGGGGGTGCCCAACGATGCCAGTAGTGTGTTCAGTGCGGTACGATAAACATGGTGCTTACCGCCAAGATGATGATATTGTGTAGCATGATAATTGCTTTGTGTATGATGAAAAAGAAGGGAATATGGTGCAAACTCAATAAAAGAAATGTATTCGGTTAACGTACGTTTGCCAGGGTCGAAGCTCAAGCCATCGGGCACCACCATGGTGATTTTGCTACAAGACCCATCGGGCAATTTGACGGTTTGCCCCTCAAGTATGCCCGTTAGAGGGGAGGTCCGCCGATCAGGCCCGGCCTTAATATTTTTTACCCAACTGCCTTCCTTTTACTTTAAGTAGGAATTTTTAAACAAACTTTTGTAATTATAGGGGTAAATTATGCACCTCATCTATAGCTTGAATGTTCAATTCTTAAAATGAATTATGCTCACTATATTAATACTCCACTACAGTCATCAAGCAGTTTAAGTTAATACCAGTTTCAGTACACTGCTACCTTGTTCCACATTTTGTGCTAACAGTTAACAGTCCTTATGTTCTTCAGCACTTACTTCAGCAAACTCACTTTAGTGGGTGTCGTTCAAACTGCAAACTCACTTTAGTAGGTGTCTTTCAAACGGCAAACTCACTTTAGTAGGTGTCTTTCAAACAGCAAACTCACTTCAGTGGGTGTCTTTCAAACAGCAAACTCACTTTAGTAGGTGTCTTTCAAACAGCAAACTCACTTTAGTAGGTGTCGTTCAAACTGCAAACTCACTTTAGTAGGTGTCGTTCAAACTGCAAACTCACTTTAGTAGGTGTCTTTCAAACAGCAACCTCACTTTAGGTGTCTTTCAAACAGCAAACTCACTTTAGTAGGTGTCTTCCAAACAGCAAACTCACTTTAGTAGGTGTCTTTCAAACAGCAAACTCACTTTAGTAGGTGTCTTTCAAACAGCAAACTCACTTTAGGGTGTCTTTCAAACGGCAACCTCACTTTAGTAGGTGTCTTTCAAACAGCAAACTCACTTTAGTAGGTGTCTTTCAAACAGTAAACTCACTTTAGTAGGTGTCTTTCAAACAGCAAACTCACTTTAGTAGGTGTCTTTCAAACAGCAAACTCACTTTAGTAGGTGTCTTTCAAACAGCACACTCACTTTAGTAGGTGTCTACTTTAGTAGGTGTCTTTCAAACAGCAAACTCACTTTAGTAGGTGTCTTTCAAACAGCACACTCACTTTAGTAGGTGTCTTTCAAACAGCCTACGTTGAATTAACCATAGCCAACCCTTTCATGCTCTCCTCATTGAGTGAATGTATGGCTGGGTGAAAATATGGTATGGATACACAGCTGGGTAAAGTTACAACTATAAAAATCTTAATCAGCAACCACAAATCCAAAAAATTACCCACTGACAGTTATAACTAAACTACTTACAAAGACGTAGCAACAAGTTTAGCAAAACCAATTTTGACTTACTCTGCTGATTAATAGCTTAAGATTTTTTTTATGAGGAATTATGGTTACTGGACGCTTAAAGACTTAAGAAAATAAAGTACAAAAAATCTATTCGGGAATTAACATTCGTAAGCAAAACATTTAGTATACTATATTAACTTCAGAACTTGTCCAAAATGTTTATTCATGAAGGAATTTGCTAAAATCGAAAATGCTACAATAACTATAGCAATGTGCTTTAGACTTCAGTAGATGAAACAATCACATGGAATAAACACAAAGGCCCATTGCCTATTTTAAAGTACCCAGAGAAGGTTTATTTCGACCTCCCACAATAGACTCCACACTGAAGCAGTAATACTGATCATGAGGCAGAGATTTTTCAACAGCCTTGGGAGACGGGAACCAGAGACATTGAGGGGTATTCCACGACACCGCTATACTAGTGGATCAGCAGACAATCCAAGACAGGCCTCATATTCCGAAACTCCTTAACACCTTACTTATATCTGAGGTAACATGTCAACCTTCAATTTCGCAAAATCTCTTCAGTTCAGATTCGCTTGTCACTCGAGGGTAGATAGAAGCCTTCTTGCTACCATTTCACACCTTCCCTGTCTTATATGTTCTTAAGAAAAACATCCTGTAATAAAGATTAATTTCCTTGAATCTGCTTCTCTTAACGTGCATTTATAAACCTCTAAACTGCAGTTAAGAAAAAGTTACGAATATTGAAACTTCAATATAACAGTGATAACTTTAAAAAAAATTACCTGTTTAAATTACTGGTTTGTAACATTGCAGTTGATTGTTACTCTCAATTAACCCCAGGTTGAAATGAAGCTAAACGTTAAAGGGTAATAAAGTATAATAAGGTCTTAGTATTGGTTATTAACTTAAATGTAATTCCAGATCACGGAAAAGCATGCTTAGTAGGGATGCCAGCAAAATATTAACAGATTGAGCAGCGAAATATACAAACTAACTAGCAGTTAACTGATGTTAACCTAGTTTTATATATGGTTCTGGAGAATGTTAGACTAGTTTTTTCTTTTTTCTAGTTTTTTAATTTTTTCTAGTTCATATATTTCCATGTACAGAGTTGCTTGTGCATCATTATTCTCAGAATTAGAATAAAATCTCTGGCTATTAATTTCTAAATTAGACTCGCCCTCCACAAGTTCCCACACGAGAAAGTAGACGTTACTGTTACGGTCTGATGAAAAGCAAGAGCCCGTGCCAGCACAAGGCTGGCTTAATCTATATACACCCATCCATTAGACGTTCGGTCTCATTCGATTGTCTAGTGGCCTGAGATTGTTTGATTACAGTTGCCTTTTTCCTGGCTCGGCATGAGGATTTTGTTCACACTGCAAAGAACCTGCAAATTGCTCTCGCCCACAATTGTACCCTATAGAATTAGTCTTAATTTTCCTTTATTTTGTCTAAGAATAACTTTGAGTCCCATATACACTAAAATATCCACATCTAGAGCTATTTTGACGCTTCAATACCCCGTGGCCCATTTTGCTACACTTAAAAGCACTGAAGTATTAAACAGGTTGGGCATTGTACGCGGCAACCCTCGGGGAAAATACACTCTCCAGTATTTCGCCTCTGATAGGGGTTATTACCTTTGGCTTGGAAATAACGTCACCGCCTAACTTAATATTTTTGCCTTTTACCCTAAACAAATCGTTTGTCGGCCAGCAGTTCCTCTTCATCCATGCAATGCGGAATATCAAAGACTATAGCCTTAGTTAATTTTCCCCTAATGCTTAGGATACTCAAAACAAATACCTTCAAATTCTGTGGTTATCAGGTGCCTAGCAACCCTCTCATATAACAGTAATGTTGCCACATACAAACTTCTTTGAATAGATCTTATGATTCTAGGTGTTTATGTAACCTCACAGTCCACAACAACTTACGATCATGATCCATTTCGAGGCTACAGGGAAACACAGTTTTCCTTCCATCGTCCTCTGCACCAAAATTAAGTTGGCTTTATGCATCAGACCTACCACATTCCATAATGTCACCCTTAAAAGAATATATCTTTTTATTCGGAAGCGAACCTACAATGACAATGCTAACACCATCCAACACCATATTGTGCTTCTTCCATCCTCTCTAGATTTCCCGTTCTTCCTTTTCGTCTTACGTATAACTTCAAAGCGTTAATTTGTGTCGCTACTTGGCAACATCAGATCAGAGTGCAATAACCATGCAATCATTATCTCTTCTATCTCTCAAAACCTTGCCATTACTTGATGCCTTTCAATAAGTATCCTCTCTCTCTGGGATGAAATGAGGAAGAGCCCCCCACAATACTCAGAACTCTATGAAGCGGAAAACCCAATAAATTTTTGTTTTTCTTTCCTGTTTCTCATGAGCCAGATAGTTACTCTTATGGGATTAATATGTTAACCTGTGTTTCCTGTTAGGCCCCGTCCACACTTGCAGGCACTGCCCGACGGGCACTGTTCCCATAACCCGTTCCACTATACTGACCGACTGAGTATTAAGCCAGAACAATGTGATTATCTGGTAACACTACTTCAGAAGCGAAAGAAAATACAAAAGAGCTGAAAGTGCCCGACGGGCATGCCCGCTGGTATGGAGGGGCCTTTACACCTCCACACCCCGAGGATTAGTCCATACTTCGAACACTCACAAAGCTATTCTTTTCCTACTTGCTTTCCTGGTATTGATCATGAAACACCTGCAAGTGTTTCTTTGGGAACTTAATCATTTTTTCCACTATTGAACTGAAGGAGTTTTAGTTTCATATGTATTGATGCTAACATTTGAACCAGAATGAGACCAATAGCTGGATGATGCGCACATATAAAACGAAAAGTTGCGTTTACTACTGGATGTGTAGAGCATGTACATATACCCCAGGTGGACATATGATGTATTGTAGTTTTACTAAATTGGACAGGTAACTCAGATTTTCAAACCTTAACTCTAATTACTAAAGCATTTTTAGTGGTTTTGAAATGATCCAGCTACGCGACGAAAATTTACCGGAAACTTCAAATTTCACTTCGATAACACCACAATTGCAGTAGATTTGAATCTGAAAACAAATTTCAAAGAAAGGCGTGAAAACCATATTGTTCATTTCACCTGACAGTCAGTTCCGATGGGAAGACTGTCTTGTGTGCGAATGTGTACCTGTTCTAACATGAATTCCTGGGATTCTCGGAATTTCCATCCCATTCGTGCACCTTCTTACACTATCATAAGATTTTCAGTGCAGACGCATTGGCGATTTTTAAACAACTGCTTAATAAGGTAATCACTCCTGTTAATCAAAAGTTCAGTAACCTAGATTTTTCATTTGAAGCCTTCTTGGCTTCCTGAAATTCACGGAGGGGAAATGCAAATGTGGACGGGAAGGAAGAGAGGAAAGGGAAGCGGGAAAGGGGTTAAGAGATGGTATTAAGAAGGTGATGGGAGGGTAAAGCTGAAGAGGGCTGCGAAGAGACGAACATTATAGGGAGAGTAATAGGGAAGCAGATGGAATGGTGAATGTATAGCCGTATGGTTTGAGGGCAGATATTTTCTATGAGATATGTTTGTCTAATTTCTCATTTTTCATCAGCGTATGAACAGATATGAAACATTTCATCTTTATAATTGTGATTTTTCACATTTATGTTGCCTAACGTAGTGGGTTCCTGTAACTTATTTTTCTATAAATACAAAAATCTTTCAGCTATACTATGAAAAAAAAATACGGATTTAAAAGTGGATATCAGCAACCTACGCTTAGCTTATAACTACTAAAAGTTTTGCTCAGAAATGGAGTTACTTGGTGGTTATCATCTTAGTTTCGGAAAGGGAACTGCATCTCT
>NC_061100.1:143785696-143787660 GCF_015104395.2 Macrobrachium nipponense | reverse complement strand
GGAAGTTGTTGCAGGAGGCCCACAATGAATTGCAGCCAGAGATGTTACTTGAGGAATGGATCACTTCAATGGAGCAGTCACCAACATTTGTGTTCTGGCTGGCTTTGCTTAAGCTCCAAGAGATAATCTTTATATTCATTCGAACTCAGCGCACTATTAACTACTCTCTGTATGTGGAAAGTTTTCAAGCCATTGCTACCTATTTTTTGGCTCTTGACCATTATAATTACGGAAGATGGCTTTCAATTCATATTCAAGATCTCATGGAACTTGATGAACTTACACTCCAGGCTTTTCAAATTGGTTATTTTGTGATCAAGAGATAAAAAAAGCGATTCTCTGCTCTCGTGGTCGACAAGCCCCATGAACACCTTAACAAGATTATTAAAGGTACTGGTGGAATAATTGTCCTTACTCAAGACTCGACATCACTGACGAAATGGTCATTGTGGTGGACCTGTTCATAGCCAACTCATTCAAGACTTCAGTGAATCAAGCTCTTTGGAAGAAGACACCGATGTATTTCACCATGATGAGGGAAAGAAACGGCATTCAAATTTTGCTGAAGATGTGCGTAACCTCATTGATGTTATCCGGAGTAAGGGAAATCCATTTCTTTACCTGACAAATTTGGTCAACCTTGATGGAGAGATAAATGTGAACAGCCAAGCAGTGTTTGAACTGGAAAAGATTGGACAAAAGCAATACAGTGAATTTGTTCAAAAAGTAATTGTTGCGAGGACTGTGCCAGTGGATCATCCCATAAAAAAGAACAATATTCTCATCTTTAAAATCAAAGCATGTCGGACACCTCAGTCAAAGAAACTGCAGTTCTTCAGGTCTAGTGTATCCCTCTTCAGCAGAATGTATATTGCCTCAGACAAACGAGGAGGAGACCTTGAAACCTTTTTTTGCGCATGAAGCACATTGCTTTCCACCTTCAATGGCCTACAGAGGAGAAAATGTACTGCGCAAATAAGTCAGCCATTCTGGACTGCATCCTTAATGAAGTATGTGATGATGAAAACGACTCCAATTCTTTGTATTGGTACGATGCAGTTATTCATGATGGAGTGGTCCTCGTGGAATTTACACCTTCCAGGATTATGGTTTAAACCAAATGCTCAAACTCAATCAAATGAGTTTGAGCCGAGTGGATGTTGTTTGGGACTGTTACCGGAAACAAATCAGGGAACAAATTCGCACTGACAGAGGTAAGGGGTCAATGTTGAAAGTTTCTCCCAAGACTCTGATCCCTAAGAACTGGGACGAGCTTTTACGGGAGAGTAAGAACAAGACCGAGCTGTTTCGCTTTCTTACAGAAACTGTGATGCAAGGAGATTGCGCCATGGAAGATATTTATATATAATGATGTTGACAACTACACAGTGCGCCATATTGGCCCTGGGGAAGAAATGGATGGAGAATTCAGACGGGAAGAAGCTGACACCAGAATTTTAGTACATATACTCCAAGCACTGAAGTCTTCTTGCACATCTATTATTATTGATGTGGTAATCTTAATTGGCCACTATGGTCGATTCCATGGAATCAATGAAGACTGCCAAATTCATGTTCTTTATGGAAATGGGATAAAGAGAAGAATTCTAGATATTTCCTCAATGACAAATGCACTAAGTACTACCCGATCAGTTGCACTTCCCCTGTCCGCCACAATGACAGGCTGTGACACAACCTCTGCTTTCAAAGGAAGATCAAAAGCAATTTGTTTTAAGGTATGGAAAAGATCTTCACAACTGACCGAAGTTTTCTGTGATGTTGTGCAACAACCCTTCTAGACACTCAATGAGGATTCAGCTATTTTCAAGGAACTCGAGAAGTTTTTTGTTAGAATATATTAAAGAAAATCTGGACCTATCAATGACTTCCGCCGCATTATGTTTTGTGAAGGAATTCAAAACGTTGAGTACATTCCTCCAACTCAAAATTCTCTCATGCAGCAC
>NC_061100.1:143775696-143780696 GCF_015104395.2 Macrobrachium nipponense | reverse complement strand
GTCTCCAAGCCAGGGAAGCTGACACAACATGTAATTTACTAACACATCAATTCATTCCTATAATATGGCTCAGCCACCTATGTTCTTTGTGCACTCCTGTCGCACACCACATCAGCAACTATGCACAATGTATCAATTTGCCACATGATTTATTGCTACCTCCGTTGCTGGAGCCCTTGTGCCTCACCAGATGCACAAAAGTTTAAGAACTCCTAATGCACAAATTGTGATCAGTATGACAGTGAGCATGACCACCATTACTGGAATTGTGTAACGTTCATTGATGAAAAGCTCATCCTCGTCACTACGATAAGCAAAACTCGACGAATAGTTGTAGACGCAGGTCGAGCACATAAACCATCTCGAAACAACTCAGCACGTGCCATTATTCGGCGTCTGCGACCCTCGTGAGTGTATCCAACACCCCCTCGTCGCGAAACTGTAGATTCAACGTTTTCTACTGAAGGAAACGTGGTCGGCACCCAATTGTCAAGGAAATATCCCGTGACTTCCATGCAAGTGCTACTCGCACCCGCCTCGTAGAAGATTGTAGACTCCTGACATATCCCAGAACATATCCTGAGACGATATACCGACGACATCTCATCCGCTGCAAAGGCAATCCATAGCTTCACCACTTGTGTGTAGACTCGACTCGACCTCTGGTACTGTAGAACGAAGTCGTTTCCATCATTACCATCACGTGAAGTTGGGAATTATCTAAAGTCATCGTGTGTCCGTATTTAAAAAGTCTGCATGATCATAGAATAACTAAAATCTTGCTTTACCCCACAAATCTGTCATTACTTAATATACTCAATCTTCTAGCCAAATATTAAAAATTCCTCACTAAACAAAATATAATCTCTACCCACTGAATCCTCGCAAGTAATCTCATATCTGACAAACACACTATCAAAAGAGAACCCATAATTTCTAACAGCAAAAACCCCTTTTACTTTTTATATAACTAACCTCCATGAAATATAATGCCAAATACACCTTCTATCTAACTCACATACCCCGACAAATTATATCTCCTGTCTAAAATAGAAATGCTATTTAAAGCTTAACACCATGTACGACATATCTCGTAGGAAAAGAAAAAAAAAAGGAAAAAAGATAATAACAACAATAATAAGTGAACTTTCCCCATTACAAATGCACCCAAGAGAGGAAAAACATATATAAAATTCAACATTTTCCTCAAAAATGCAATTTGTACCGTTACAGAATTTGCTACCGCAACAATCTCATTGACCAGAAATGACCGGAAACAACCCCCTTACAAAGTACATCTCCGTGGAATGTCAAAATCAGCATCTCCAAAAATAGTGCAAATCTCCGAGTAATCAACTCCAAAGGAAAAAATCAGCAACTAGACTCATCACAGCATTATCAGCAAAAATCCACCTGTGAACACCTCAGGTGCTTCGAACCGCACTATAGATTTGTCTAGTCAGACTTGCAACACCAGAAACCATTATTCTCCAAATATTTTATATTAACACCATATAGCCACATTTCACAAACAAATCTCAGGTATATCACCAAGGTGCCCAAAAAATTGTACTTAAAACATAACTCCCTCACGACAACCCCAATTATATAAAACCACAATGCAGTAGTGTCACTCGCCCCAATATCCACAACACCCAAAAGGAAACACAATACCCTCCCTCTTCGGCTCATAAAACCACAGAAATTCAGCCCCAAATCTCATACACAGGAATCATCACATGTTTATCATGACGTTTTTCAGCTAAAACGAAAATTCTCCATATTCCCAAACAACTTTCCATGTATAATATTAACCTCTGAATCTTACGCCAAAATGCCGCTGTTTGCACAAAATAGAAAAAACAGTAGAAGAAAATGAAAGAGATAAAAAAAAACATTAAAACATTTCACCACCAAATTGCAAAAACCAGACAGTAAGAGAAAAAAAAAGAAAAAAAATGCAATTGCGCGACAATATATTAATCCCCACAACCAATTCTTTTCAATTTTGAGATATGTGTTAACCTTGACCGACCTGTTTTTCCTCTAAGACTACAAATCTGTTTCCTATTTTTTCCTCAATGACTTTAAAAGGACCTTCAAACTTCGGGCCTAATTTGTAGTTCAGCTCATTTCTCACGTTAAGTTTTAAAAATACCTTGTCTCCGACATTTATCTTGGGATCAGATGTTTTACTAATACTTTTTTGTACCATCTCTCTGGTTGTGGATTCGAGATTACGGTTGAGACAAGCATGTCTCTCTCTCACTGTGGATACCAATGCCTCGATCGTATCCTCCCCATGATGAGGTATAGTTAGCAAATCAAATGTGCGTCATGCTGGGCAACCAAACAAAGCTTCAAATGGGGACATTTTAATGGAATCACTAACCATAGTAATAATACTATGTCTAACCACATCAATATATCTGTCCCATTTTTTATCATTACCACCTACGTACATTTTTCCTGAGAGCTCATTCACACAACCCATTAGCCTCAGGTCTGTATGGAATAATTGTTACTTTCTGTATCCCCATGACTTCTACTAAACATTCCAAAGTTTTGTTCATAAATTCTCTACCATTGTCAGTCAATAGAACTTCGGGTGAGCCGTATCTGCAAATGATTCCATTGAAAACTGCAACAGCTACTTCTTCAGCCATCTTATGCTGAAGCGGGAAAATTTCTACTATCCTTGTAAGTTATCTATTATCACTAACAAGTACTTATTCGCATATCTAGACTCACAAAAATTCCCTAAGATATCCATATGTATGCTCTGAAAAGGTCTACTTGGTATAAGATACAATCCTAATTTGCATGACGTTGTCCTAGCAGGCTTACATGTGTTGCACACCGCACAATTCCTTACGAAATTTTCCACATCTTTACCCATATTTTTCCAAATGTATTTAGCACGAACCTCATCATACTTTTTTCTATTCCCAAGTGAGGACTACCGAACCGGCAATGAACTATATCTAAAACCACTGGAGTTAGGACTTTCGGAATTACGATCTGTGTTGTATCTCCTTTACTTTCACTGGTACTCAATTTATATTTGATTTTCCTAACCAATAGATTACCTTCTAACTCCAAACCAGAGAAAGGCAACTTATAACGTTTCCTGACTAATTCCCCTCTAAGAAACGCTTTTGCGGCTGCTAGAATCTCATCTCCATCTTTTCTTTGTTCTATGAGAGATATATGCCATTGTGTAGACTCGCTAGTGACTTGTGCAACTTGAAATTTTTCTGTGTCATGAAAACTTCTACTAAGAGCATCTGCAACCACATTAAATTTGCCCTCTATATATTTGAGCTTTGCATCAAAATCATCAAGCTCTTTAAGGTGACATTGTTTTATTAAAAAGATCTAATAATGGCTTGTGGTCTGTAAGAACTTCTACTTTATTCCCCATCAGTAACATTTTAAAATGAACGAAGCTCGACACTATTGCAAAGGCTTCTTTATCTATGGTAGCCATTGCACTCTCGTTGCTCCCCTTTGTCCTGAACTTCCTGCTATAAAAGGCTATGGGATGGAATTTTCCATCAAACTTTTACATAAGGCAAGCACCTATACCTTCCTGGCTGGCATCGGTCACTAATGTAAAAGGTTTGCTAAAATCTGGAAACTTCATTAACGCGTCTTTGAGCTTATGAAAACTCTCCGCCTGGGGTTCCTTCCATTGAAATTGAACTTCTTCACGTAATACATCAGTTAGGGGAGCTGCTATATTAGAGAACCCTTTCACAAACCTCCTGCAGAAACTGGCGATACCCAGGAATGACTTAATCTCTTTCTTTGATCTGGGGTTGCGAAAATTTGCTATTGCTTTGACTTTATCGTCATTTACTCTAACCCCTTCCTTAAATATGGCATGGCCTAAATATGTGATTTGTTTTTTCAAGAACGAACGCTTAACTAGCTTAATTTTCAACCCCGTCAATATAAGCCTCCTAAGTACTTCTGTAAGCACTTCCAGGTGTTGCGCGATCGTGTCTGTTACGACCAATATGTCATCCATATACACAAAAACATTTTTACCCAATAAACCGTGCAAAACTGTTTACCAACCTGGTAAAAGTCATCGGACTGCCCGATGAACCGAAGGGCATTCGCGTAAATTCATAGTGTCCCTTGGGCACTAAAAAACCGGTATATTCCTTGCTACTTTCACTAAGAGGGACCTGCAAAAAACCCTGCGCCAAATCAATTGAGCTATAAATATCATGTCCCTCAATTCCAACAAAAAGATCTGGTATGCACGTGACTGGGTAGCGATCAGGGATTGTCTTTTCATTTAAACGTCTAAAATCGATGCATACACAGACAGAACCGTCCTTCTTAGGCATCGCTAACAAGGGAAAGTTGCAAGGAGACACGCTAGGTCTAATGATTCCTTCTTCTTCCCATCTATTGACCTCTTTTTCTGCCTGTTCTCTGATATTTAAAGGTATGCAGTATGCAGGAATATAACTAGTTTTTGTGCCACTCTCCAAATTTACCTTATGCTCTAACACATTAGTCAACCCCAATTTATCACCTTGTAAGGCTACCGTATCCCCAAATTCTGCCAAGAGCTCAATTATCGCTTCAACAAGTTCACTATAATCCGTATTAGCTAAATGTTCTCTATATATTTGTTTCCTTGATTGCATTTCTGCCTCTGAAAACTCAGGTTTCCCCCTCTATGATAGCCACTGAACCTCTATCACAACTCCAGTCTTGGAAATCCAATATATATGTATTCCTCTGGTTTCTCCTAACTGTATCATTACAGTTTAGTAATTCTAACCAAGTAATCCCATCCTTGGATACACTGTTCACTGATGCCGTGCTAATAAACCCTCTAAGCCTCTCGCTATTTTCAATAACACACACATCCATAGGTTTTCTCGCTTCCCTCAATTTGACTTTTACCAGTCTTTGAACCGGTCTTTCCACCACCCCATACACATTACCACCCTTAGTATCCTCATCATCATTGTTAG
>NC_061100.1:143760696-143765696 GCF_015104395.2 Macrobrachium nipponense | reverse complement strand
AAAAAAATGTCAAAATTTAGCGTGTTTAGCAGATTCGCAATATGATGAGGTAGCAGGAAGGGAGCTGGCATTTCTCATCTATGAGATCAACAACAACCCTAACCAAAACGATACAAAAACATTCATAGATATAGTAAAAGGATATGATCCTTCAAACTGGAACAAATCAACAGAAAGCATCTTGTAAATAATTGAAGAAGTTCTAAATAAAATCCAAGTGGTCAAGAGACTCATAAAAAAAATATACATAAATCAACATATTCCGACAAAGAAAATGAATAAGGTGAACATTGTGAATATCCTAAGTTATCCAATAGGAAAAAGAATGCCAAAAGCATGCAAACTGTGTAAGGTGTGGTATAGCATAGTTAATCCACAAAACCTGATCAGAAAATGTTCTGCATTCAACATTCTGACGCATCCGCAATGTGCTGAAGTAATGCAAGATATGAGAAAAGATACCAGAATATTTTGCTCAACATGTCTATCATGGATAGACAATGTTATTAAATCAAGACTGGATGTTCAAATAGTTGAGGATGAAGAAGAAGAGGAAGAGGAAGAAGAAGAAGAGGAAAATGGAAGAGAAGTAAACAAAACTGAAATGACAGAAAAAAATAGGAAAAGAAAACAAGAACAAGATAAAAGTATGGATGCAGAGATACTCATTGATACTACATATGAGGCAATCAAGCAGCATACATATGAAGAAATAAATTTCGACATGACAACACAAAAGAAAATCCCGAAGAGGCTCTACCCAGATCTGCACAATGATGGGAAAGAGGAAAAAATAGACAAGAAAGACAAAGTCTGCAACCTTTTGAAAGGAGGGAATTGCAGATTCGGAGAAAGATGTTACTACAAACATCCTAAGGTATGTCACAACTATGAAATATATGGTAAATGTGCATACCTAGACGGCTATGAGGATGATTGCAGAGATCTACATCCAAAAATATGCAAAAACCTAAAAGAAGGAAAAGGATGTAAGTTCGACAAAAAATGTAAATATATGCACCCTGTAGCCATGAATCAAAATCAAATAAATAATCAATCAAATAATAAAATCCAAAATAAGAAAGAAACAAATAAAGAGAGGAACAAAAAATATCAGGTGAAAGAAAAAAGCAAGCCATCACCGCGATATGCAGTATCAGCAAAATATTTCCAAGCATCAGCTCCAAGATACAACTCAAGAGATAAGAACTGTATTTATGATGCAAGAGGATATTGCAGATAAGGAGAAAATTGCAGATTCAGACACACAATGAATAATTATGATGAAGGAAGATTAAATATTATAGAAAAGTTGGATTTTTTAATGTCAGAATTTCTGGAAATAAAGAAAAGAACAACATACCAGAACAGGAAAGAGTCATGGGAAAATCCTTATTATTACCCATATTAAATGAAAGAGAAAGCACGCAAACCATCATAGTGATGAATGCGCAGGGTTTAGTTACGAGTAACTCAAAAAGAAAAATAGAGTACTTAGAAGAACTAACCCAAATTGAAAAGAAAATAGATATAATGAATATAAGTGAAACCTGGTACTCCCAAGAGACTGGGAATTACGATCAAATAAAAGGGTTCCAAACTTAAAGATCAGATAGAAAAAATAGGAATCAAGGGGGAACTGCAATGTATGGGAAAGACAAAAAACAAGGAAAAATATATGAGAAATATAGTAACTCAGAATGTGAACTAATAGCGGCAGAATTTAAATCTGAAAAATTAATGAACATAGTAATATATAGACGCCCTAATACTAAAGACTTTGACATAATAATAGAAAAATTGGATGATATATGTAGAAATCACAAGGACTGGACTATTCTCCTATCTGGAGACTTTAACTTTCCTTTCGTTGACTGAAAAGAACGAATAGGAGATTGTGGTTGTATTTATACATATAAAAAAGAGAGTAATAGTAGTGCAAAAGATAAGAGGCAATTCGAAAAGCTATTAGATATGCTACTAAAATACAACATTCAACAAATAAATCACCTGCCAACAAGAAAGGAAAATACTTTAGACCTAGTATTTGTGAACGAGGTGAATTATGTTAAAGAAATAATAGTTTATAATACGAGTATTTCAGACTATAATGTCATAGAATTAACAGTCCTTTCCAAAGCAAGTGAAAACAGAGATAAGCAAAAAATGAAAAAGTGGGCAGGATATGGAAAATACAACTGCTGCAGTAAAAATATAAAATGGTCAGAAATAAATGAAGAATTAAACAAAGATTGGGATAACATTTTCGTTAGTGATGACATAAGGGTAAATACGGAGATATTATATAAAATATTAGAGAAAATAGTGGATAAATATATACCGAAGAAGAAAAGTAAACATCAGTCATGCATACCAAGAGACAGAAGGATCTTGTTCCAGAAAATCAGATAGTGGAAAAAAGTTCTTGCAAAAGAAAAAAATGCATGGAAAGTTATAGAACTAAAAAGTAAGATAGAAAATGCAGAACAAAAGATTATACAATCAAAAGAAAATGAAAAATGGGACTTGGAAGAAAAAACCCTAGTAAATATCAAGCAAAACCCCAAACTATTATACTCGTACACGAAAAAGATGAATAAAAGAAGAATAGAAATAGGCCCTCTAAGAATTGAAGGGAGATTAACAAATGAAAACAAGGAAATATGCAACATACTGGCAGAACGATATAAGAGAGAATTCACCCCTAGAATTGATAATGAAGATATTGATATAGAAGTAATGGACGAAAATAGTGAATATTTAGCTGACATAGATATTAATGAAGCTGATATTGTGCAGGCTATTAATGAAATTAAAAATGGAGCTGCTGCAGGGCCTGATGGTGTCCCTGCTATTTTGTTAAAGAAAGTAGTTCATTCTAAAGCAAAGCCACTTGGAATATTATTAAGACAAAGTGAAAATACAGGCAAGATTTATGATGAGCACAAATTAGCATATATTACCCCTACTTTCAAAGTGGATCAAGACTAGAGGCAAGTAATTATAGGCCTGTGAGTCTAACATCACATATTATGAAAGTGTATGAAAGGGTAATGAAGAAAAATATGAAATATTTAATAAAAAAATAATTGTTTAATATAGGACAACATGGTTTCGTTCCTGGAAAAAGTACACAAACCCAACTGTTAGTTCACAGTGAGAACATATACAAAAATATGAAAAGCGGAAATGAAACATGTGGTTTATCTAGACTTTGCAAAAGCTTTTGACAAGGTAGACCATAATATATTAGTGAAGAAAAATTAGAAAACATAATATTGTGGATAAAGTAGGAAGATGGTTAAAAGAATTTTTACACAACAGAAAACAGATAGTTATTGCAAACGATGAGAAATCGGATGAAGCTATGGTAATATCCGGTGTGCCACAAGGTACGGTGTTAGCTACATTACTGTTTGTTATTATGATTGCAGACATAGACAGTAATGTTAAGGACTCGGTAGTGAGTAGTTTCGCCAATGACACAAGAATAAGTAGAAAAATTACTTGTGATGAAGATAGGAACACGCTACAAAGAGACCTTAACAAAGTATATGATTGGGCAGAGGTAAATAGGATGGTATTTAACTCTGATAAATTTGAATCAATGAATTATGGAGACAGAGAAGAAAAGCTATATGCATATAGGGGACCTAATCATGAGACAATCACAAATAAGGAAGCAGTTAAAGACCTTGGTGTGATGATGAATAGGAACATGTTATGCAATGATAAAATAGCAATTCTATTGGCAAAATGTAAAGCAAAAATGGGAATGTTGTTACAGCACTTCAAAACAAGAAAAGCTGAACACATGATTATGCTTTATAAAACATATGTTCGTAGTCCACTTGAATATTGCAATATGATATGGTACCCACACTATCAAAAGGATATTGCACAAATGGAGAGTGTACAAAGGTCCTTTACAGCTAGAATAGTAGAAGTTAAGGACCTTGACTACTGGGAAAGACTACAATCCTTAAAATTATATAGTCTAGAAAGGAGAAGAGAGCGCTACATGATAATTCAGGCATGGAAACAGATAGAAGGAATAGCCGAAAACATCATGGAGCTAAAAATATCCGAAAGAGGAAGCAGAGGTAGATTAATAGTGCCCAAAACTATACCAGGAAAAATAAGGAAAGCACACAGGACATTAATCCACTACGCACCAGCATCGATAATGCAGCGTCTATTCAATGAGTTGCCAGCTCATCTGAGGAATATATCAGGAGTGAGCGTAGATGTGTTTAAGAATAAGCTCGACAAATATCTGAGCTGCATCCCAGACCATCCAAGATTGGAAGATGCAAAATATACCGGAAGATGTACTTGCAACTCTCTGGTAGACAATAGAGGTGCCTCACACCTGTAAGGTAAGGTAAGGTCTCTCTTTCTCTCTCTTTCTCTCTCTCTCTCTCTCTCTCTCTCTCTCCTCTCTCTCTCTCTCTCATTTTCTGCAGGTCCTCGGTTACTATACAGATCTTGTTCTTTAGTATTCTCTCTCTCTCTCTTTCTCTCTCTCTCTCTCTCTCTCTCTCTCTCATTTTATATAGATCTGTGTTTACTATATGGATTTTGTTCTTTAGCATTCTCTCTCTCTCTCTCTCTCTCTCTCTCTCTCTCTCTCTCTCATATTATATAGGTCTGTGTTTACTATGTGGATTTTATTCTTTAGCATTCTCTCTCTCTCTCTCTCTCTCTCTCTCTCTCTCTCTCTCTCTCTCTCTCTCATTTTCAATAGTTTTGAAGTTACTATACGTACTTAGTTCGTTAGCTGTTCTCTCTCTCCTCTTATCTGTAGGGGGAATAATGCCTGCAGTGTACATTTTGCGTTGCACATTAGGCAATACTTGAGGGTTTTTGCAACGTCTCTTCAGCCCCGAGCTACGACCTCTTTTAACCTTCTACTTTACATCCGTTCTACCGCCTTTCTACCACCTTGCCATCCCACTCTCTCACTGATATATTTCATCTTGTTACATCTTAAAAGAAAT
>NC_061100.1:143743196-143755696 GCF_015104395.2 Macrobrachium nipponense | reverse complement strand
ATTCAACAAATAAATCACCTGCCAACAAGAAAGGAAAATACTTTAGAACTAGTATTTGTGAACGAGATGAATTATGTTAAAGAAATAATAGTTTATAATGCGAGTATTTCAGACCATAATGTCATAGAATTAACAGTTCATTCCAAAGCAAGTGAAATAGAGATAAGCAAGAAATGAAAAAGTGGGAAGGATATGGAAAATACAAACTTCTACAGTAAAAATGATAAAATGGTCAGAAATTAATGAAGAATTAAACAAAGATTGGGATAACATTTTCGTAGTGATGACATAGGGTAAATACGGAGATATTATATAAAATATTGGAGATAATAGTGGAAAAATATATACCGAAGAAGAAAAGTAAACATCATTCATGCATACCAAGAGACAGAAGGATCTTGTTCCAGAAAATCAGAAAGTGGAAAAAAGGTCTTGCAAAAGAAAAAAATGCATGGAAAGTTATAGAACTAAAAAGTAAGATAGAAAATGCAGAACAAAAGATTATACAATCAAAAGAAAATGAAAAACGGGACTTGGAAGAAAAAACCCTATTAAATATCAAGCAAAACCCCAAACTATTATACTCATATGCGAAGAAGATGAATAAAAGAAGAATAGAAATAGGCCCTCTGAGATTGAAGGGAGATTAACGATGAAAAAAAGGAAATTTGAACATACTGGCAGAACGATATAAGAGAGAATTCACCCCTAGAATAGATAATGAAGATAATGATATAGAAGTAAGGGATGAAAATAGTGAATATTTAGCTGACATAGATATTAATGAAGCTGATATTGTGCAGGCTATTAATGAAATTAAAAATGGAGCTGCTGCAGGGCCTGATGGTAATTCCTAGCATTTTAACATTTTGTAGTTAAAGAAAGTAGTTCATTCTATCGCAAAGCCACTTGCAATATTATTAAGACAAAGTGTAGATACAGGCAAGATATATTGATGAGCACAAATTTAGCATATATTACCCCTACTTTCAAAAGTGGATCAAGACTAGAGGCAAGTATTATAGGCCTGTGAGTCTAACATCACATATTATGAAAGTGTATGAAAGGGTAATGAAGAAAAATATTATGAAACATTTAATAAAAATAATTTGTTTAATAAGGACAACATGGTTTCGTACCCGGAAAAAGTACACAAACCCAACTGTTAGTCCACCGTGAAAACATATTCAAAAATATGAAAAGCGGAAAAGGAAATGAAACAGATGTGGTTTATTTAGACTTTGCAAAAGCTTTTGATAAAGTAGACCATAATATATTAGCGAAGAAAATTAGAAAACACAATACGTGGATAAAGTAGGAAGATGGTTAAAAGAATTTTTACACAACAGAAAACAGATAGTTATTGCAAACGACGAGAAAAATCGGATGAAGCCAAGGTAATATATGGTGTGCTGCAAGGTACGGTGTTAGCTGCAATACTGTTTGTTATTATGATTGAAGACATAGACAATAATGTTAAGGATTCGGTAGTGAGTAGTTTCGCAGATGACACAAGAATAAGTAGAGAAATTACTTGTGATGAAGATAGGAACGCTCTACAAAGAGACCTTAACAAAGTATATGATTGGGCAGAGGTAAATAGGATGGTATTTACTCTGATAAATTTGAATCAATAAATTATGGAGACAGAGAAAGAAAGCTATATGCATATAAGGGACCTAATTAATGAAGACCGATCACAAATAAGGAAGCAGTTAAAGACCTTGGTGTGATGATGAATAGGAACATGTTATGCAATGATCAAATAGCAACTCTGTTGGCAAAATGTAAAGCAAAATGGGAATGTTGTTACGGCACTTCAAAACAAGAAAAGCTGAACACATTGATTATGCCTTTATAAAACATATGTTCGTAGTCCACTGAATATTGCAATATGATATGGTACCACACTATCAAAAGGATATTGCACAAATAGAGAGTGTACAAAGGTCCTTTACAGCTAGAATAGAAGAAGTTAAGGACCTAGACTACTGGGAAAGACTACAATTCTTAAAATTATATAGTCTAGAAAGGAGAAGAGAACGCTACATGATAATTCAGGCATGGAAACAGATAGAAGGAATACAGAAAAATATCATGGAACTAAAAATATCAGAAAGAGCAAGCAGAGGTAGATTAATAGTGCCCAAAACTATACCAGGAAAAATAAGGAAAGCACACAGGACATTAATCCACTACGCACCAGCATCGATAATGCAGCGTCTATTCAATGCGTTGCCAGCTCATCTGAGGAATATATCAGGAGTGAGCGTAGATGTGTTTAAGAATAAGCTCGACAAATATCTAAACTGCATCCCAGACCATCCAAGATTGGAAGATGCAAAATATACCGGAAGATGTACTAGCAACTCTCTGGTAGACATTAGAGTGCCTCACACTGAGGGACCTGGGGCAACCCGACAAGATGTAAGGTCTGTAAGGTCTGTAAGGTCTCTCTCTCTCTCTCTCTCTCTCTCTCTCTCTCTCTCTCTATAAATATATATATATATATATATATATATATATATATATATATATATTATATATATATATATATATATATATATATATATAAATATATATATATATAATATATATATATATAATAATATTATATATATATATATATATAGGAGATTGAAGGCAGCCGCCTGTTTTATAATGAGGATAACCAGTAAATTCATACTATTGTTAAATCTTCATCATGTTTTGAATAAATGAAATTAAAGTTAAAGTAACAGAATATCTCTGGAGTTGAGCTTTACTATAAAAGAGAGAATTCAATGAATGGGTTATAAACTTGTTATTTCCGTATCATGAATAATTAGATTTGTTTTGCTTGTCTAGGAACCAATTAGTTACTTAGCAACGGGACCTACAGCTTATTGTGGGATTCAAACGACATTATATCGATAAATGAATTTCTTACCGCCAGAATTAAATTCCTCTGGTTCCTCATCAGCTGGGAGCGAGCTCGGGCTACCAAATTGACAGGCAGGTATGCAACCCACTCGTCCACTGAGGAATTATGAGCCAATACTGTAGATAATTTAAGATCGTTGACATAAGTATAAACTCTAAAGTATGGGAAGTAATTTTTTTAAATATGTACTCCGATTAGTCGTTCTACTGTAAGCAAGAAAGGTAAATGACCGGATATCGGGCTAAGTTGGGTTATAATTGGATAAGAAACGGCACACTCCACAATCACAAGATCTATGAAAGGTCCATTTATCTAATGCTTTGTCCATTGCTCTGTTATTGTTTTGTTGCCATGGAGTTAATAATTCACTGTTAGTATAGTATTGGAAGGATATACGCTAAATCTCCATGTCTCTCTCACTCGCTCTCTTCTCTCTCTCTCTCTCTCTCTCTCGCAGTTTGTCTAACTGGCCCCCACCCTCGCTCTCTGCTGTCTGAATGTCTGGCTGCCTGTGCCTCTCTCTCTCTCTCTCTCTCTCTCTCAGCCTGTCTGTGTTTTTGTGTGAGAATATATATCTGTATGTTTGGATATATATCGAATATATATATATATATATATATATATATATATATATATATATATCATATATATATATATATATATATGCATATATATCTTACAGGCACTGGAAATGATAGTAATTAAAATTAGGGTTCAATGGACTTTTGTTGCCAATATATTGGAATGTATAGCAGCACAGGCTTGAGTGTTTTGGGAAACTAAGATACCAATGAATTCATTTGGTCTTTGGACGGAAGAGCAAAATACTGTCGGACTTTAGAGACGAGAGCGCGGGTGCACATTTGACCCAGTTGCTGTCAGGTGATCATGACGTCAGAAAAATGCAGTTGTGTACAGGGAAGGTTCCAGAACAGTTCAGTATATTCGTACATATGGATACCAGAACCATGAGAAGGCTAGCGTGCGTGCGTTCATATGTCCACCAGGGCACGTGAAAATTTAATATTCCGGTAGTGATTGGGGAAATGGGGCATTTAGACTGTAGACTCCTTTAGTGATTACCAATGAGAAAAGCCCGAAAGATGTGAACAGAAGATCCATCAAGAAGGTAAATATTGAAAAAAGAACTTTGAAAAAACATTTCAGTTCTTACAGATACTCTGAAGGGAGCTGAAGTGCAGTAGGATTCTTATTGGATATTTATCCATTTCTTTTTATTTTATTTCTGATAATTGTGGTTTCTTTTACAGGTGGAATCGGTTTGTCACCACAGAAAATTAATACTTTAATTGACAATTTTGTTTTGAAAAATACAGATGGGGTTTTAACAATATGAATAGTGTTTGACATTTTTTTTTTATCTAGATGACTATTAGGAGTAATTGTGTCTCCTGGTTTTGGGATTTTAAATTCATTTCCATTGTTTTTCATGTTGTTTTTTTGGGGGGAAATAAAGACTATTTAGTTTTAGACTTGGATCTAACAACTTGATTTAGCTGTAAAGTTGCTAGTTCGGGGTGGATGTCAAGGTAGGTTACATTGTCAATTAGTGATTTCTCTCCTTTAAATCAAAGCAGGGTCAAAGAGACCCTGTAACAAATTAGTGGCAGTCGGAAAGGCAATCAGGCCTATGGATTACGTTTCTGAAGAGACTGGGGCGGGAGTTGCATAGGAGTCAGGAAATCCTGTAGATGTTAGTAAAAGGGTTTATAGTTAGGACTTATGTCGATTGTCGCTCTATCGCTGAGGAGGTGTTTTAGGTTGGAATCAGCAAAATTTGTTTTGTAAGGCGGTGGTTTTTCAAAGAGTGTGTTAAGACGAAGCAATGTAGCTAATTTGATATGATGGCTATCAGTGTAATAATTACAGCGGAGCTATTGGTGTATTGGGGCTATGGGTCATGGAGACATTAACAAGCAGATATGCTGTGGGAAAAGAGGAATTTTGGTGAATGTTAAGTCCTTTTTTATTCCGTTTCATCTCTTCCTCCCTCGAGAGAGATTGTGCAATTATCCTTTTTTTCCTTCTCTCTTTTCATTAGGTAAGGCTTTGTAACTGAAGTGTGGATGTGTGGGATGTTGTGATTTGATTTTTAAAGTTCTTTGATTTTTCTTTTTACTCTCTCGGGATTTAGTTAATTGAGGGGAATATGTGGCTCCGACGCAATTCAATATTTTTATGTGTGAGTGGGTGTTGGAGCATGCAAAAGAGTGTGTCGGCTGTGATTAGTCTAGCATCTGGGATTGCGAGTCAGCAAAAGCTCTCAGTTGGTAACGAAAAGGAAGAAGAACAGATAATTTTCTCTCTCTCTCTCTCTCTCTCTCCTCTCTCTCTCTCTCTCTCTCTCCCCGCCCCCATTTTTTTTCAACACAGGTAGAAAGGGTGGTTTTCTTCCTGGAGAGTCGGGAAACATTTATTTTGAAAATTTTTGTGCTGTGGACTGGTATATATATATATATATATATATATATATATATATATATATATATATATATATATATATATAGATATATATATATATATATATATATATATATATATATATATATATATATATATATATATATATATATATATATATCTATATATATATATATATATATATATATATATATATATATATATAGATATATATATATATA
Organism: Macrobrachium nipponense; assembly: GCF_015104395.2. NCBI lineage: Eukaryota > Metazoa > Arthropoda > Malacostraca > Decapoda > Palaemonidae > Macrobrachium > Macrobrachium nipponense. The sequence continues at coordinate 143,750,110 of NC_061100.1, read as the reverse complement.
TATATATATATATATATATATATATATATATATATATATATATATATATATATGTATCTATATATATATATTATATATATATATATATATATATATAATATTATATATAGTAATATAATATATACATATATATATATATATATATATATATATATATATATTATATTATATATATATTATATATATATATATGTATATATATTATATATATATATATATATATATATATATATATATGTGTATATATATATATAGTATATATATATATATATATATATATATATATATATATATATATATATATATATATGGGGATACAATCCACAATGAAGTAATTTTCCTCTTGTAGTTTTTAAAATATATAGTTCTTGTATAGGATTAGAGCTTTCGACCATCAACTGTGGTCTTGTTCACTTTAGTGAACAAGACCCACAATTGATGGTCGGAAAGCTCTAATCCTATACAAGAACTATATATTTAAACACAAGAGGAATTTATTTCATTGTGGATTGTATCCCCATTTACTTAGAGGTACGACATAGTACCTGGCTTCTTCATATATATATATATATATATATCTTCTTCTTCTTCCCAGCTTTTCCCTTCCCATTTTATATGGGATCGCCGTTTCAGATGAGCCGTTTCCATCTATTTCTATCTTGCGCTTCTGCCTCATCAATTCCCTTCTCATGTAAGTCTCCTCTCACACAGTCCTTCCATCTCTTTCTTGGTCTCCCTCTTTTTCTTCTTCCTTGCACCTCCACCCCCATAGTATGTCTCCCAGCGTGGTCCTCATCTCTCCTCAACAGGTGTCCATACCATCTCAGCCTCCCCTCCTGCACTTTCTTTGATACTTCCACCACCTTAGTTGACCCCTTATGTAGTCATTTCTGATCCTATCCACTCTTGTTACCCCAGACATCCACCTAAGCATTCTCATTTCTGCCACATCCATCTTCTTCTGTTCTGCTTTTCTCATGCTTGCTGTTTCCGTACCATATAGCATTGCTGTTCTTACCACCGTCTTGTGAAATTTTCCTTTTAACCTAAGCGGCACTCTTTTGTCACAAAGAACTCCCGAGGCCGCTCTCCAAGTTGTTTCCAGCCTGCTGTACCCGATGTTTTACTTCTTCTTCCATACTTCCTCCAGCGTTAACAAAAGATCCCAAATACTTAAACTTATCAACTCTCCTTATTTGCTCTCCACCAAGCTGAATACTTTCTCTATCATCCCCCTCAGTGGTGGTACACATATATTCTGTCTTGGATCTACTTATTCTCATTCCTCTGTCCTCCAGTACTTGTCTCCATCTTTCCAATTTCACTTCCAGATCTTCCTTGCTCTCTGCACACAGAACAATATCATCCACATACAATATGTTCCATGGTACTGTAGTCCTTACTTCCTCTATTATAACATCCATCACTATGTTAAAGATACATGGGCTCAGAGCCGACCCTTGGTGTAATCCTACTCTCACCTCAAAACCTTCTGTCACCCCAACACTGCTCCTCACTCTGGTAAATACATTCCGGTACATCTCTTGTATCAAACGCACATACTTCTCTGGCACCATCTTCTCCCTCAGGCTCCTCCATACCTCTTGTCCCGGGACTCGGTCATAAGCCTTTTCAAGGTCAATGAATACCATATGTAGGTCCCTTTGTCTTTCCCCGAATTTCTCCATTATTTGCCTCAGACAAAATATACCATCTGTTGTTCCCCTTCCCTTCATAAATCCCATCTGCTCTTTACCTATTTGTACTTCTTCTCTCAGTCTAGCATCTATCATCCTTTCCAGTATCTTCAAAGTGTGGGACATCAATTTAATGCCCCTATAATTACCACACTCTTAGACATCGCCTTTCCCTTTAAAAATTGGGATCAATATACTCCCACACCACTCATTTGGTATCTTTTCCTGTTCAAGGATCTTTATCATAAGATCGTACAGTATATCCACTCCTTCATCTCCTAATGCTTTCCATGCCTCCACCGGGATCATGTCTGGTCCGGTTGCCTTCCCATTCTTCATCTTCTTCAGTGCATTTAGTACCTCTTGCCTAGAAAACCTCATTACCATGCCAATGTTCACTTGCCCATCCTCTCTTATTAGTCTATTATTTTCTTCATTTAACAACTGTTCGAAATATTCTTTCCATCTCTTCACAATGTCTTCCTCCTTTCTAAGTACAACACCCTCTTGATCCTTTATTTGTTTGATATGTGTTATATCTTTGGTGCTCTTATTTCTAGCCTTTGATAGCTTGATCATCTTCTTTAATCCTTCCTTTGTCCCCAGCTCATTATACACATCATCATACGACTTTGCTTTAGCTTGGGCTACCACATTTTTCACCACCTTTTTTTTCTCTCTGTACCTATTTCTGTCTTCCACTGATTAGGACTCTTCCCATCTTTTCTTTGCCTCCTTCTTATCTTTTACTACTTTCTCAATGTCTTCATCCCACCACCAACTCTCCTTTTCTTCCCATATGATACCAGATGTCTCTCCTAGCAGCTCCTTTCCATGCCTTCTTATTACTGCTGCATTTCTTGCCCACCATTCTTGAACATCTTCAATCCCCATATCAATATCCTCCAAAACCCTCCTCTTAAACTCTCTCTTCTTATCCCCTTCCTTCTGTAATTCGTACCATTTAATTTTCCTTATCCCTTTAGCTTGGTTTTTCTTTCCCCTTTTCAACTTCAAGTCCATACATAGCAGTCTGTGTTGGGGGGCTACATGGTCGCCTGGAATAACTTTGCAGTTCTTGACCTCCACCAGATTTATCCTTTTATACAAGAAATAGTCTATCTGGGAGAATCTTCCCCCACTCCTATATGTTATTAGGTGTTCCCTTTTCTTCTTAAAGAATGTGTTTACTATTGCCATGTCGAATGACACAGCAAAGTCCACTACACTCTCTCCTTCTGGGTTTCTCTCCCCAATTCCATGGCCCCCATGCACCCGCCCAATCGCCTCATTTTCACTTCCGACATGGCCATTCAAATCTGCCCCAACTATCACCCTCTCATGCTCTTCCAGTTCTTGCATTATTCCATCCATGTCTCTCCAGAAATTTCCCTTCTCTTCTTCTGTGCAACCAACTTGTGGTGCATATGCGCTTACAATATTCAGAATCTCTCCTCCATAACATATCTTCAATCTGATGATACGGTCATTCTTTCTATGCACTTCTCTTACCGAGTTCTTTAGTTCACTAGACAGTGCTATGCCAACTCCATTTCTACCTTGTTTGTTTGCTCCACTATATATAGCTTATATCCATCCCAACTCTTTAGCTTTATTTCCTTTCCACCGAGTTTCTTGCACACACACAACATCTACTTTCTTTTCTCTCATCAAGTCAGCCAATTCTCTACCTCTCCCAGTCATGGACCCAACTTTAAGCTGACATACTCTAAACCCATGTGAGCTCGCTTCTTTAGCTGCACCCGCTCCTGATGCAGTAGCCCTCGCCTTACCACAGAGTTAGGGCGATGTCTCTGTGCGTCGTTTACGGAGTACGCCCTAGCATTACATCTTCCATATTTCGGTTTCATTGCCAGTTTTTTGGTTTTTGGCACATATTTTTACAGCCGGATGCCCTTCCTGACACCAACCCTCCCTATTTATACGGGCTTGGGTGACCGGCACCCATAAGGACTTGGTTGCCCCCCCACCCCCAGGTGGCTATGTTTATATATATATATATATATATATATATATATATATATATATATATATATATATATATATATGTATATATATTTCTCACCAGAAGCCAGGTAGGCCTCTAGGCCTGTCAGTCGTCCTGCTTCAAGAAGTGTCTCCATTCTTGGCGATCATCATAGAGCCTCATCTCATCAACTTCCTGCATACAGGAGCCTCTCCTTTCTACGCCTCTCTCTATGTTTTGTAGCCATCTCATTTTTGGTCTTCCTACCGGTCTCCTTCCTTCCAGTGTCCATTCCAACAATCTTATAGGATATCGCTCCTCCTCTATTTTTTTGGTGTGTCCAAACCATCTAAGCTGCCCTCTCTCCACAAAATCTAGTATCCCCTCCACTCCCAGTTCTCTTCTAATGTCTTCATTTCGTAGCCTATCCAGTCTTGTTACACCTTTTATGAGTCTTAGGGCTTTCACTTCAACTGCTTGAAGTTGGCTTCTAGTTTTTGATGTTAATGTCCATGATTCATGGCCATAAGTCAATATTGGTCTTAAAATAGAGAGGTATATTATGGTTTTCACTTTGCGAGGTATATTTCTGTCTTTCATTGGTGGGTAGAGCAGATACAGATTGTTACTAAATTTCTGTATTCGGGTAGTTATTTGGAGTTTTGAATCGTTTGATCATTAAACTCTACTCCTAAGTATTTTTTCCTCCTACCTCGAACTCTTTTCTCCTGCACTGTTGTCAAGGTAATTGCTTTATAGCAAAGGAAGATAAAGGAAAGGAAAACGCATTTACGAGAAGTTCGGCAGTAAGGAGGCATTAGCGCATGATGGTTCTAGAATCGGCAGGAGTGTTGTGGAACTCGTCAGGCGCCGACGTGACATGAGAAACGCCGTGAATTCTGATGCAATACCTAGTCTAGATTCTTTGGAGAAGTTCCGGTAATCTCGGGAGTCTGTGATGCTCGCTGTAGGCCCCGCCCCCAGGATGCCGTATAAATACGACGGATGAAGTAGGAGAGAGAGAGATCATCAGTTAGTCACAGATAGATATCCTCAGTAAGAGCCACAGATCAGATTATCAGTGAGAGATCAGCAGCAACAGAGATTATCCGAGAGAGATAAGAGAAAAAGGAACCGACGAAGGATCAGAAGAAAAGTTGCTCGAGAGTTGGTTGGATTCTGGTCTAGTCGTCTTTAGGAGTGGACGACCGAGTTATCTCGACGTTGAGCACACTTCAGAGAAGTAAATGTCCTGCTAGAGGTTTTGGGGAGTTCCTGCCTTCCAAGTAGCAAGATTAGACATTATTTTCTGCAATACGGAGTCAAGAGGACGTCTGCAATCGCCGTTCTCCTTTTGTGAAGTCATCGCTTCGAGTCGCAAAACTAACCAGCAAGTATTTGAATTACCTCACTGTTCCCCCAGTTCATGCAGTGTAAGATTTTGCCTTTTTATGTAAATAGGAGATACCATTCTGCATTTGCCTTTGTTAGTAAGCTTGTAAATAAACCTTTGCCGTGTTAGTGTTTCTTTCTACATTCATATCCCCAGTTTCAACTGTTGATGTTGAAATTTTTTTTTTTATTTAATATCGAACCTGAAGCGGACCTCTCTCAGAGGCCATAACAACTGTATTATTAGCAGCACCCACTACAGCCATTTTAAAGTGTCTCCATTTTTCAGGGTTTGGGTCCATTGTTCTCCTTTGTATATATATATATATATATATATATATATATACACACACATATATATATATATATATATTATATATATATATATATATATAAAAAATTTTTTTGGGGGGGGTGATTAGTGAGGGAAACTTGAGAAATATTTTTGATGTTACTGATGTTCGGCCGAATCCTGAGTACTAAGGTTTTTTCTAAGAGTGACAAAATGGCAGAAGCAGCCAATAAGGATCACACTTTATTGCACAAAGTCACTAATGTTGCAGTGGGGGTTCGCCCTTTTTGGGGTATTGTTGATGGTGCTCTTTCTCACCCAGTGCAGATTTTTTTTATTGAAGGAGTTAATAAATTTTTTAGATGCCGAGGTGTTCACAGAGGCAAAAGCCTTGTTGGATTTTGATAAAAGGGATTTAGCACATTTCTGCCGCAGCTTTCAGTAGACAAAATGCCGGTCATGGACCGAACTACAAGCATTTTTGAGGACAGCCTATGGCACAAAGGAACGCGGGGAAGTGAGAGATCTGAGAGGTTTCTACAAAATTAGAAAAGGTTAGAAGGCCATGCTAAATGGTATTAAGTGCTCTCTTGATAACTTTCACAGACTGTTGCATTTTCCCCGGCTTCTACACTACTGAACCTACATTAGATGAGGAACTGATTTATTCTCAGGTGCAGAAACACATGTTCAAATGTCCCATAGTTGATAGCGCATATTTTAATGGGACCAGTGTGATGGTAATTGCTTCCTAGCAAAGAAAGATAAAGGAAAGGAGAACGCATTTTCGAAAAAGTTCGGCAGCAAGGAGGCGTTAGCGCAATGTGTTGGAGGTGCCTGTTATCATGATGGTTCTAGAATCGGCAGGAGTGATGTGGATCTCGTCGGGACGTGAGATACGCCGCGATTTTCTGATGCAATACGTCGTCTAGATTCATCTAGGGAGTCCTAGTAAACTCGGGAGTCTGTGAAGCTCACCGTAGGCTCCGCCCCCTGAGTGCTGTATAAATACGACGAACGAACTTTGGAGAGCAGTGATCGTAGAAGAGAGAGAGATCGTAAAAGAGAGATCACCAGTTAGTCACAGAGAGCCACATATCAGATTATCAGTGAGAGATCAGCAGCAGCAGAGATCATCCGTGAGAGATAGAAGAGAGAAAGGGCCGACGAAGGATCAAAAGAAGAGTTGTTCGAGAGTTGGTTGGATATGGGTCTAGTCGTCTTCAGGAGTGGACGAATTATCTCGTGTTATCTCGGCATCGAGCAGACTTCAGAGAAGAAAAGGTCCTGCTAGAGGTTTTGGGTAGTTCCTGCCTTTCAAGTAGACTAGTTTCTGCAATACGGAGTCAAGAGGACGTCTGCAATTGCCGCTCTACTTTTGTGAAGCCACCGCTTCGAACTGCCAAATTGACTTGCAAGTATTTGAATTGCCTCACTGTTCCCCCAGTACATGCAGTGTAAGATTCTATCTTTTTATGTAAATAGGAGATACCATTCTGCATTTACCTTTGTTAGTAAGCTTGTAAATAAACCTTTGTTGTGTTAG
>NC_061100.1:143730696-143738196 GCF_015104395.2 Macrobrachium nipponense | reverse complement strand
GCATAGTTTTTATCTTCTTTTATATTATTTTTTTTTATTTGCGAGCAATTCGCCACGTAAATCATTGAATGTTCCATTTTACAAATGTCCCAAAAGTTTTCTATGATACCTCTAGTTATCAAAGCCTTGGAACAAATTGCATTCAGGTTCCAAACGATTTATATCTACAGCACTTTTATTTACAAAACTCATTTCATCAAATGAATTTAGAGATGGGAACGTCAATATTTCGACCGGGAGTGGAGCGTCATTTCGTTCTAAAACTGGATATGGAACTGTGATTGCTTTGAATTCCTGTTCTGCGTTTTTAAAAGGAAAAACATTTATAGAGCAGTCCGAGAAAAATTTTTGCTGGCTTGGATGGAGGTATTTTAAGGGTGGACGCTATCTTTTGGATGGAGAAGCATACTCACACTAAATTAGCTTCATTTGCCCTTATTTACGTCATAACATAAGGCTACACAACTCCTCTAATCTCAGAAGTCTGACGAAGCCTTCAAGAAGGTACCATTTTCAGAGACGACAAGGTTCGGATTTCTTGGAAGATAAAGTACCAAGTTCAAGGAAGATAAGGTGCCATTTTCATAAAAGATAAGGTGCCGATTTCAAAGAAGATAAGGTGCCTATATCGGAGAAGATGAAGTGCAGACTTCAAAGAAGATAAGGTAGGTATTTCAAGGTGGAGGTCCTTTATAAACAGATGAGCTTCTCAACACAGACCTTAGCTGCCATTTTCGAGTAAGCCTAGGCGCCACTACAAAGACTTCTTTTTCCGAGATCAAGTGCCTCCTTCATGATCCGCAATGGCTTGAGGGAGAGGAAAACGCCACCGTTTTTCACGTATGGTGAAGCCAGACTGGCGTGGGATTTTTTCTAGCAATAGTGTAGCTGTTAAGGAAGCCACAGCAGATCACTGTCGAAATAGAGACACTGCCTGTAGAGAAGACGAGACCGTTTCTAACAAAATCCTTTCAAAACAGGATATATATACATATATATATATATATATATATATATATATATATATATATATATATATATATATATATATATATATATATATATATATATATATTGAGCATTCATTGGGAAATTATTTCATAATTAAACTTATTAAAGCACTAATGCCGTTTAATGCCCAGTTTATTGTGCATCGGAAATAAGTAACACCCAGTAGGATTCGGGCCGCTGCCTGGTTAAGAGGCAACAATGAACAGTGGCTTTGACCACTGAGCAATCAAGAGAGATATAAGCTGATATCGACCCTGTTGTGCACATGTCTGTCTTGATGGCTCAATGGTCAATGTTTTTAGTTCCTTAAATCCGGCACAGTCTTCACTAATCCATTTTTCACATCGTATATGCTCCGTTTACCGAAGTAATTCTTTTTTCTATTTTAGTAGATACATGAAATTACCACTATCATTATTCAACCAATTCTCAGTTGTTTACATTCATGTCAAGAATTTACGTGGAAGAATAGTGCCGTGACAGGCTCCTAAAGGAACCAGAAGAGTTTGAAAAAAAAGAGAATGGAGATGACTGGAGATCTGAAGTTTTCGCACAGAAGAGAGGCGATGATGATACTGATGTAGGAATTAAATAAGCTTATCTTGATTTTATAATCTAACAAGGTTGTTTATAATCCTACAATCGCTTCATTGTGCATACATTATACAACATCATTCCAGCTTGAGACTTAGATATAAATTTGTTTCAGTTCTAATAATTCTTTCAAGCTAGTACCTACAATTACATAGTAATAAAATGATAACTTCGTCTCTACATTTTATCTTAAAAAAAAAAAAAAAAAAAAAAAAAAAAACTCTTAGGAAGACATGGTCCACAGAATGTTCCTCCTTAAAGGTCAGATCCAGATCTCCCCTTTCCGTCCCCCATCCTTTTTCTTTTTGTTCGGGCCTGGGCTGGAAAAGGGCATCGGGCGACTGTCCCATTTCCAGTTGAAGCAAAGTAACGTAGTGATAAAGATTCAATTCTCAATAAATGCTTTTGTTGACAAAAGCAGAAGGTACAAAGAAAGTGAGAAAGTGGCCAGCAAACGTATGAGGATATGGAAGGTGGAATAAAAAAATCACAAGTGCAAAGAATGAGAGAGAGAGAGAGAGAGAGAGAGAGAGAGAGAGAGAGAGAGAGAGAGAGAGAGAGAGAGAGATAATGTAATCAAAATTTCATTATTTCTCTTTCGTGTAATAAAATTTGTCCTATTTATGTCAACAGTATTAGAATTTTACCAAAGCATTTCCAGAGCAATATTCCTTCTGTTCTTTTTCTGTTTTTCTTCTTTGGTCTTCTCGACACCGGAAGTGATTTGGGGCTTCACTTGTGCTTCTGGTATTGTTGTTTTATCATGAAAGTAAGAAAACGAAACATTGTTATTTCATGGAATTGGAAGACAAAATTTCTCTCTCTTCTTTTCTCTTTTAGTTTTCTGTAAAAGAAAACTATTGTTTGTTCGTCCGCACTTTTTCTGTCTGCTCTCAGATCTTAAAAACTACTGAGGCTAGAGGGCTACAAATTGGTGCGTTGATCTTCCACCTTTCAATCACGAAACATACAAATTTGTAGCCTTCCAGCCATTGTAGTTTTTTTTTTTTTTTATTTACGGTTAAAGTTAGCACCGCTACTGGGGTCCAACAATATACGCCACCACCCGGCCGTGGCAGAAAGTTTCACGCTGCTGAGAGTTTCATGGACCGTGACTGAGAGTTTCATTCAGCATTATACGCTGTACAGAAAAGTCGATTTTGCCGAAGAACCTTCGACGCATTTTTTTATTGGTTTCTTTTGTGTAGTTAGATTGTTTCGTTAGTTTTCACTTGAACTTCGTGAGATGTCCATTTTCCGTTATCTATTGGTATATGCATACTTCTTTAAATGATATAAAAACACGCATAAATATTTCATGTTTAATAAGACTAATTCTTCAAAGGGTCCAGAAATGACACTAAGCAAATAAACAGTAAAAAGAATCTGAAAAGCAAAAGATTATGACACCGATATTTGAAAATAGATCGTGTAGTCATTTGGGGAACGTGCCCGAGAGACTCTTCGGTTCTTGCTCAACATTTGTCTTCGAGAAAGGCACTCTTCTATTATTCTATAGAAATAATCCAGAGAATCCTCTTTTGTTGTAAATACTCCTCGAACGAGCTGGGGATATCTTGAGGGAAACAGCAAAACATCAATAGTAGAAACAAAGAAGAGAATCATTCATCACAAAAGAAAACGCAGAACCACCCACCAACCGACCTCACCGCAGGTGAATCAGACAGAGAATCGGAACCTCTCGTCTTGAGTCCATATGGCTTTTGAAAACCCTCCTAAGAATCATCCTTTTAGCTGATCGAGATGTCGAAAGTCTCGCGATATTTTTCTTGGTCTTCTTTGTGGTTCGTCGAGTCTTGGGATGACGGGAGATTCACTATTTGCCGAATATCCACTCGCTGACATTCTCAGAAAGGAATTTTCGAAATAGTCAGAAATCATTTTTTTTTCCTTCGCAGAAGTTATTTACCGAGAATCTATTAGAGGAACTGTTGAGTTTAAAGTTAAACTGAGGTTTTATTTTCGATTACTTTTTTCATATATTGTTCATTTCTATTTGTCTTCGTTATTCCTATATTTAAGAACTGGATTATTATTATTATTATTATTATTTTTTTTTTTTTTATTTATTTATTTATTTTTTTTTTTTGCTCTATCACAGTCCTCCAATTCGACTGGGTGGTATTTATAGTGTGGGGTTCCGGGTTGCATCCTGCTCCTAGGAGTCCATCACTTTTCTTACTATGTGTGCCGTTTCTAGGATCACACTCTTCTGCATGAGTCCTGGAGCTACTTCAGCCTCTAGTTTTTCTAGATTCCTTTTCAGGGATCTTGGATCGTGCCTAGTGCTCCTATGATTATGGGTACGATTTCCACTGGCATATCCCATATCCTTCTTATTTCTATTTTCAGATCTTTCTCTTCAACTCTGGTGTCCAATGGTATTGCGACATCAATGAGTGATACTTTCTTCTTGACTTTGTCAATCAACGTCACGTCTGGTCTGTTTGCACGTATCACCCTATCCGTTCTGATACCATAGTCCCAGAGGATCTTTGCCTGATCATTTTCTATAACTCCCTCAGGTTGGTGCTCGTACCACTTACTACTGCAAGGTAGCTGATGTTTCTTGCACAGGCTCCAGTGGAGGGCTTTTGCCACTGAATTATGCCTCTTTTTTGTGCTGGTTCTGTGCAAGTGCCGGGCATTCGCTTGCTATGTGGTTTGTGGTTTCATTTTTCGTATTGCACTTCCTACATATGGGAGAAGATGTTATTTCCGTCTATCGTTCTTTGAACATATCTGGTTCTTATGGCCTGATCTTGTGCCGCTGTTATCATTCCTTCAGTTTTCCTTCTTTAGCTCTCCCCTCTGTAGCCATTGCCACGTGTCATCGCTGGCTATTCTTTAGTCTGTCTCATGTATTGTCCGTGCATTGGTTTGTTGTGCCAGTCCTCTGTTCTGTCTGTCATTCTCCTGTCTCTGTATATTTCTGGGTCTTCGTCTACTTTTATTAGTCCTTCTTCCCATGCACTCTTCACTGGTTTTCAGATATTGCCCCAGTGCTCTGTTTTCGATGTTGACGCAGTCCTCTATACTTAGTAGTCCTCTCCCTCCTTCCTTTCGTGTTATGTATAGTCCTGTCCGTATTTGCTCTTGGGTGTAGTGCTTTGTATATTGTCATATGTTTCCTGGTTTTCTGATCTATGCTGCGGAGTTCTGCCTTCATCCATTCCACTATTCCTGCGCTGTATCTGATTACTGGCACTGCCCATGTGTTTTTTATGGCTTTTATCATATTTCCGGCGTTGAGTTTTGACTTGAGTATCGCCTTGAGTCTCTGCATATATTCTTCCTGATCGTGTCCTTCATCTCTTGGTGTTTTATATCCCCTCCTTCCATTATTCCCAGGTATTTGTATCCTGTCTCATCTATGTGTTTGATGTTGCTCCCATCCGGTAGCTTTTATCCCTTCAGTTCTCGTTACTTTGCCTTTTTGTATGTTGACTAAGGCGCATTTTTTTCTATTCCAAACTCCATCTGATGTCCCCAGATACAATCCTTACAGTCTGGATTAGGGTATCTATTTCCTTGATGCTCTTACCATATTATTATTTATTTTATTATTATTATTATTTTATTATTATTATTATTATTATTATTATTATTATTATTATTAAAATAAAGCTAGCTATGGCCAAAATGAGTATCTTTATGGGTGTTGTGGAAGCATTTATGCATTTATTTTATCGGCAAGCAGTGGCATGGCATCGCACTTATTTCCGCTAACCAATTATTAGTATAAGAACAAAAATAGCTTCATAATGATGATTACAGTCAAGATAAATGTGGTTTTATATGCAATATATTGTTACAATAGTATTTTGGTTGGATACTGAATTCATTATTCCCTTCCCGTGTTGGTTTTAAAAACCATTTTCAAAAACTCATCTGTCTATTCTTATTAAGAACCTCTACACTTCTTTCTAGTTTCATTCTCTTTCATCCATTTTTGAATTACTACATTTCGTCACGAGTTCTTATTGAACGATAGCAACTATTGAGAATAATTCTCGATCTGTTTTGCTTCTAGAAAGTTTGATATTTGTAAAGCCCCCTCAATAACTGGACCTGTAGTTAGTCACAAGTTTATGTATCATTGCTAACTGAATCAACTAATGATATTGATGATATTACTGACCCATTTACTTTGCAGCACTTTGCCTATGTGTTGCCAGATCAATTAATCTTGCTTGATTTCCCAAGGAATTTTCCTGGGACTTTCTCCTGCATGTTGTCCGACCAAATGAGCTTGCTTGATTCCTCAATTCATTTTCTTGGAACTTCCTTCTGCACTTTCCTCGCCGAAATACTTTTATACAACTCCTCAAGGAAGTTTCCAGGAACCTTCTTCTTTATGTTGTTGGACCAAAAAGTTTTGCTTGATTCCTTATTAAAGGAATTTCCAGGAACTTTTTGCTGAATGTTATGACAATTTGTTCTTGCTTGAGTCCTTTAATGAAGTATCCCGGAATTTCTCCAGCATGTTTTCCAACCGAATAATTTTTGTTTGACAACTGAAGGTTTCCTTGAACTTTCTCTTGTTTGTTGTCCACTAACGAATCTTATTTGATTCCTTAAGGAGGGTTCCTGGAACTTTCTCCTATGTGTTGATTGACCAGAGAATCTTGCTAGATTCCTCAATGAACTTTCCCAGAACTTTCTCCTTCATGTTTTCAGATAAAATAATTTTGCTTGAGTCCTTAGGGATTTATCCTAGAACTTTCTACTGCGTGTTGTCCGATCAGAGAATCTTCCTAGATTCCTCAAGGAATTTTCCTGGAACTTTCGCTTCTTTTCCCTGAACAATGAACATTGCTTCTTTTCTTAAGGAAGTATCCTAGAACTTTCTCTTGCAGTTGTCCTGCCAAATAATCTTTCTTAATTCCTCTAGGAATTTTCCTGGAACATTTTCTTGCATTTATTCAACCAAATAATCTTGTGTGATTCCTCAAGGAATTTTACTACGACTTTCTCCGGCTTATTGTTAGACCAAATAATCCAACTGGATTCTTTAAGAATCTTCCCGCAACTTTCTCCGGCATGCTGATCAATCAAATAGTTTTCCTTGATCCCTTAAGGAAGCTTCCTGAAACTTTCTTCGGCGTGCTGTTCAACCAAATAATCTTACTTGAATCCTCAAGGAGGTTTCCAGGAACTTTCACCTGAAGTGTTGCCTGATCAAAGAATCTTGCTTGATTACACAAGGAATTTTCTGGGAACTCTCTCCTACCTGTTGTACCAAATTATCTTGCTTGATCTCTTAAAGAAGTATCCTGGAACTTTATTGTACAGGTTGTCCGACCAAAAAAATCTTGAATCCTGTAGGGGATTTTCTGGAACTTTCTCCTACGTGTTCCCCAACCAAAGAATTTTGCTTGATACCTCAAGGAATTTTTCTGGAATTTTCTTTTGCATTTTCTCCAGCCAAATAATCTTGCTTGGTTCCTCAACGAATATTACGGAACTTCCTCCTATTTTTTTTTTCCGACCCAATAACCTTTTATTCTTGAATCCACAAAGAATTTCTCATATCTTTTTCGTCATAAATCGTCTTCTTGCTTAATTCTTCAAGGAATTTTCCTGGCAACTCACTCCTATTTTGCCCAGCCGAATAAAAAGTTTGATTCCATAAGGGTTTTATAACTTTTTCCTACGATTTACAATTTTCAGTGATAATTGCTTATATTATTACAATAATCCTAAGGGACGTTTTTGCTTTGAAATACGAGAATGTCTTTGATATCAATGTCACCTCTGACGATTCCTTTTATTCATGTATGTTTTTTCTAATAATAAATGGAAATTGTAGCCTCTTGGAACCACTTTTTTGTGTAGTAATGTTTATGAATTATTATTATTATTATTATTATT
>NC_061100.1:143720696-143725696 GCF_015104395.2 Macrobrachium nipponense | reverse complement strand
TATATATATGTATATAAATATATATATATATTAATTGACAGAAATTCGTGGCCGAGCGCTTTCGTCCTTTAGTAAGACATTGTTGACATTGCCTTATCAAACAACGAAAACGTTCGGCTACGAATTTCTGCCGATTGTTTATATTCCCTGTGGTATTCACTTATATCATGAAGTCACGTGCATCTACTGTGATTTTTAAGCATATATATATCTTGAACGAGTTTTTAGGACCAAATATTACTCATTGAAACAAAATGAAACAAACTGCTACCAGGCAACTACCTACCCTCAATGTGTGCCTGAATCTCTCTGGGCGTTAGCTGAAATGCAAGACTAGGCTAATAAACCCCCGTAGATACAAAAATATACTTTTTATTTCCCAAATTAGCTCACATTGAAATAGAACAAAATGAGTACATTAAATCAGGTTTAAGTAAGTACACCCTGTAATCCCACTGTGTCCGACTAACCACACCATTTTTAATAAGTCAAATACGTCTTAGAGAATCCATTTTTCTACATGGTGACATTGAACCCATCTGAAATAAAGAGACCATAATTATTAGACCACTTCACTCGTGAAATTTAATCAAAAGGAATGTGTACAGCACCAAACTTCTCTCTCCCTCGAATTTGTTATCACTTCTAAGGTTAACTTTTTCAAAGTTCTGTCTTACATTCTTCCTGGTGTGTTCCACACCCTGTCATAATCAATCAAAGAGTGTCCTCTCTTATTCTTATTACTCCTCATGAAAGCCATATATCGTACGCTATGAACACACATGCAGGCACATCCTGCGGGGCACCTAGCAACCATGGGTGCCGCATGTCCAAAGCATGTGATTTTTGAGGCGTCTCCGACCTCAAATTGCATTGGTCATCCTTCCTGGCTGTTTTCATTTCAGCATTGTTCGAGGAATCCAGAGCTTGTCTCTAAGCAGCCTGTCTCTAACCTGAAAGAGCTGAGATTAACAATTCACTACTGTGCCCTTTTTAAGATATATATATATATATATATATATATATTATATATATATATATATATATATATATATATATATATATATTATTCAAAATTCCACCTCATCTCCTCGCAGAAAATACAATTACATTGGAAATTTAGGCCTTGACTAGAGGACGAGGCATTTAAACAAAGAAAAAAAAGCTGAAAAACTAAACTTTTCAGGCTTAAGGCTGGTTTTACTGAAGAGGGAGGAATTTACATAAAAGCTGTTTTTAAAAGCAATGTATTTACCTAAATTTACAGAGGTCCAGGAACACAAGGGCAGGTGAACTTCTTTCAGTTCACCTGAACACATAGTGGGAGCAGCCCAGCCACGTGTTTAGGAAAATTTGCGCAACGGAGCAAAATTGCAAGCTTCAAAGAATTTCCAAGTTCTACCACAGCCAGGCACAGCGTTTGTCTGCAAAATGAGGGGCATAGGCGTAAGGCAGAGGGGCACACGAGGGCGAACTTTACTTGCTGTTTTCTCTCAATCAAAAGGCCACTCAGGGGGAAATGAAACGACTGGGAAATTTACACAGCAGAAACTATTTCATGTCTTAAATTCACTAGGGGAATGTTTCTACTATCACAGGGGAGTAATTACAGAATTGAGCCCAGATGGCGAAGGGGAATGAAACGCTGCATAAGTCGCCTTGGAAAATGAAATGAAATACAGACAAAGATAAAACAATTCCCTGGTTGAAATGGAATTGGCCTTACAGTACCTTTGGTGATGATGCTGGTTGTCTTCTCCTCTAAGTCTCGACACTATGGACTTTTGAAAATATACTTGGGCTTCCCAAAGCATGGGAAAGCAGCGGCATCTGGTAAGGGGCCAGTGGTCTGACCTAGCCAAGGTCTCGTCTTCTTCTGAGGACTCCTCTCCTGTGTTCAAGGCCTTTTAAGGCTTTCTCCTGGATAGTTCTGCCTTCAGTCCCTGTAGGGGATATTCCAAGTACCAGTGGGAGAAGAGGATAGCTTTTCAAAAGAAAAAGGAAAATGTATTCCTCCAGGTCGAAGGGGCAACTCGTACAGATACCTTAAACTTGGGTAAAAGACTGTTTCTTTCCTTGGTTCTGACTTAAATCTAGAACAATATATATATATATATATATATATATATATCTATATTATATATATATATATATATATATATATATCTATATATATATATATATATATATATATAAGTATAATCCACGAAGAAAAATAAACAACAGATTTTTCTGCAAGATCTTTCAACTTCAACGTCCTTTACTCAGCAGATAAACTGATTTACATGAGGAATTTGAACAGTGCAGGAAAGCTCGTATAACTGAACAGATAGGGATTATACGGAGATTAGTACCTAGTAAGTCCGGCACACCTGGAGAAACAGTAACTTTTCCAAACAAGCATAAACATGGGTATATAATTTTAAAAAAAACATGTTATCTCTTGCGGTGTCGGGGTGGTTTTTTTAAGGCTTCACTGCCAGTCCTGGGACTGGGAAGTCGCTGGTTCGCGCCTGTCGATGGCCATTCTCTATATCGCTTAATAAATTCCCCTCGGTTAAGCCATATATGAAATATATTAATTCCCGAGGTAGAGCGAATTAGATATTAAAGGACATATGTAGTTCGATATATGTATATGAATCACGGTAATGTGATAGACTTATATATATTATATATATATATATATATATATATATATATATATATATATATATATGTATAGTATATATATATACATACATTAGTAGACGTTAGCTATTGCTCGGATTTGTTAGTTGTTCATCAGTTTCTGTGGTGGCCCGTCTTTGTGCTTCCCTTGCTCTGTCAGTAGTCATTCTGTGTTCCTGCTTTTCATCATTTTCTGTGGCCTGGCTTTTGTGTGTCCCTTGCTCTGAGAGGCGTCACTATTTGCTCCTTCTGTTCATCAGTTTCTGTTGCCCGATTTTATGCATCCGGCATGCAGACATTATCTCTTCACTTTTACTGCTGACCAGCCAAGAAAATGACCTGCGAGAATGTCGAAACGTCGCGATAAGCCAGCCACACCAGATATAATACCAGCTGAACACCAGAGACGACCCAGTCCTGACATTTACCTAGTTTATGGAACCAGCACCAACGACAACCCCTGCCTGACCTAGACTTGAGGTTCGCCATGCCTATGTACCCATTTACTGATGATACTAGTATTGACAGCAAAATCCTGTCCTAAATAAAATATGTCATTCAGCATTATTTAGATTTCTCCCAATTTGAATATTGGCCAATTATTATAAGTATCGCTGAGCCACAGAAGCGAGCAATAAGAAAAATAGAAAAGATAATATATAAGATTAATTCATTGAATTCTGCCATTTTATTCAACAGAATTTGTTTAAAAGAGCGTCTCCTTCCAAAATAATAAGAGTAATGATAATAATAAGAAGAAGAAAGAGAAAAGTAATCATCAACATATACTTTCCTCTCGTCTTCCAACTCTCAACTCAATGTATGTTGATAACTGTTCCCATCTCTTCCCTATTTAATGTTTGGAATAATGTTTTAGTAATTTAGGAGTATATATAGCCCTTTGCATGTTTACGTATTTCCAGAAATAGAACTAACCTGTCATTCATCTGAATTATAACGTCTTTTTGAAGACGTCTTCACGACACCAGGATCCTGTAAAGCCGTCTTCAGCTTCTAAAGAATGCCTGGCTAAACACTCATTGGATTACCACGGATTCCTGAGGAAGTCATCAAGAATCCAGCTGTCTGCGAATCCTTTTATCTCCAAGAAGGACCGGATACCTTCGGAATTCCAAGAAGTATTTTGAATTCATCTTTGAGAACGTGGGCTTCCCTTGTTCTTGCACAGTACTAAAGAACAGAGTTGTATGGTGAAGAAGTTGGAGAGGAAAGGCTTTGAAGAGCCTGGAGATTGTCTTGAAGCCTCTGGAATCCCCAGAAGCTTGTGGACACACACACAGAAAGGTCGCTAAAGCCCGCAAGGGCAGTCACTAACGTTCAGTTATACCTGCCCAACTTATAACTGCAGAATGCAGAGTTGGACTGTGCAGTTATAACTGAACGTTAGTGTGGGCAACCTGCACAGTTTTTCTGGCTTGCGCAGGCGGCCTGGGTAAATAGCTCATCTCAATCGATGAACTTCAGGCCAAACGGCTGCGCATGCGCTTTGCGACGTTGATGTGGTGGACGCACCTTTTTTGGATCAGTGTTTATACCTAAATTGATGATATATTGAATTTACTTGTTTGTTGATAATTGATAGGTACGGAAGTCAGAGTAATATATATTTATTATTTTGCTGTTTTCCCCGGGAAAAATATTAGTGTATAATGAAAGCTGAGAGCGGCAGCATCATTGCTGAATGTCTTGTAGATTTCATCGAAACCTTCCATATGAATGACACTTTGCTTTGGCAAGAATAATGCAAAGGCTTTCGTGAAAGATTAAGCCTATGTATGTTTATTCGTGGTTATAAACCATATATGCAAGTCAGCTTTTCAATGAGAATAAATATTTATTATGACAAAATAATGTACAACACGAATAGGCCTATATGCGTCTGTTCATGATTATGCATCATGTATGCAATCTCGTTTTTAAAATGAGAACAAAATAATATTCTACTTTCTGATTAAACAAAATCAAACAATACTGGACTATGTATGTTTTTTCATTGCTTCCATCTCACGGAAGTTCGCTTTGAAATGAAATTAGAGTAATCAACTCACTATAATGAAACACAAGAAGACAAAAGTAAACTAAGAATTTTCACGGCATGAGAAAGTCAGTCTTTAAACGAAAACAAATCAGTATTAACATTTTTAATGAAACAGAAAAAATATTAAGCCTAAATGTGTCAACGATTTTTATGTTATATTTACAGATAGGAAATGCGCAGGGAACATGTGCGAAACGTTTCATGGTATAAACTATGGCCTTTTCGACGTGTTTTGTGGACCCTGCTGTATGCTAGTCTCGGTAATTGGGCG
>NC_061100.1:143690696-143710696 GCF_015104395.2 Macrobrachium nipponense | reverse complement strand
AATTTGATGACATTTTAGAAATGCGTTTAGAGGGCGAATCACTCTTAGTGCGCTAGATTCTACTATGACAGATCAATTGGAATGTAATGGAATTCTACATTGATGATATGTAACTGTGATTTTGAAATATCTTTCAATATTACATTGTAAAAAGACGGAAATGTCCTTCATCTTACGAATTTGAGCATGAACAAGGATCTACATCGTTACAGCGCCGACTCATCCCGTTAACAACCTTCAAGAAGAATAGATCACAGTCACATATAATAAATGTAGAATTCCCTTACATTCCGTTCGTCCATTCCTGAGATGTGCCGCTGACATTAAAAGGAAGACCTACTGACACGGGTGCAGACTTAACATCTTGCCAACTAGGTTGACTGAGGTGACTGAAGTCAACTAATTATGGCTGCCTCGGCAATTAGAGAAGTTTAGGAAGTCCGTAATGAGTCGTTTTGCTCCCGGGATGTCTCCCAATTTCACTAAATTTACTTGATGATCAGGTCCGAAGAAGGGAGTAAGTAAGGTAGTTGGCAAGAAAAAAAAAAGTAAATGAATAAGATAAATGAAATAGTGGTAACAAAAATGTTACCTTCAATGCCTTTATTAGTGACTGGCATTGCACTTCATGTATTGATGGAGAGTCAGCAAGAAATGAGAGAGAGAGAGAGAGAGAGAGAGAGAGACCAAACGCCCTCCAATCCCAACGCCCTAAACCCCAAACCTCAAATCGCCATCGCTTTACTGAATTCCCGAAAAGTGAGTCGAGGCAATAAAGATTTTTTTTTGCTGAGGATTCCAGAGTACCCTCGACTGTATCCAGCTTAGAACTTTCATAAAGCTGTGTTTACTATCAAGCTGGAAATTTACCCCCTTCAATATTTCAAGCATATTCGCTAGCAAACACCAGGAGAGCGGAGGGCTGCCGATCTTCATCTTTTTTTTCCCCTTATTAATTGTGATGATTTTTTTTATTTCTCTAGCTACAGGTGTGGAAGCAGGTGGGAGGCTGCCCTTTGAAATTTGGTGTTCGTCGGTAAAGGAGTTGTTTGTTCAGAGGGGAAATATAAACCTTGACAGGAAGAGATGAGAACATGTTATAAATGTATATAATACACACAAGCAGTTATGCACTTAAATTAATCTACGCATGTATACATACATTTATACGTACATACATACATATATACATACACGTGTGTGTGTAAAGTTTTTCTGCTCTTGAATTTGTAAAATATTTCATCGTCTTTGGCTACATAATCTTTCCCTATGCACCTTTAAATATATATTTTTTTCTATCATCTGAACTCCAAAGAATAACCTTTTGCATTAGCCTACTAATTTCTTCATCTCAAGAAAGAGTAACTTGGACTAGCACATTTATAATCGTTTTACACCTCTACACAGAATATCAAACACTACATGTACTGTCTTTTACTACCTCTGCAACCCTGAGGCGGCCAAGACACGATCACTCTTTATCTTTCTTAATTTTCCAAACCCTGCTGTTTCTACTAAGTAAACATCCAACTCGCAGTGATTAAAGAAATTAATTATTATAGATTTCTCTTTCTTATTGTAGCAAAGCTGTTATAGTTCATCCTTCTATATGTCTATGTCTATCAGTCTTCACACACACACACACACACACACACACACACACACACACACATATATATATATATATATATATATATATATATATATATATATATATATATATATATATATGTATATATAATATACATGCATGCATAAGATGCAGGTTTGTTCCCATAAACTCCGTTCCTTAACACACTGGGAAATTTATCAGCGATGAGAATGATGTATCATGACTGATGAACAATTTTTACCACCATGGGGAACACAATTCTCCACCTGGCTCTCTTTTGTTTTGGGATGCAACCTTGAAACATATACATACATACATACATACTGACATACATACATACATTTATATTCATAATCGCAGCAATTTGATTTCGCTTTCAACGCTCACACTCCTTATAAATAAACAGTTCCCCTTATAAATAAACAGTTTTAAGCGATTCACACTCTCCCACATACGCATAAAAGTTGCCTGTTCACGAATAATTTACGGCTAATAGAGAAAGTTAATACAGAGCAGTAACCTCCTGTGATTTTAATGTTTGCATGTGATTAAGCTTGAAATATCGGCGCTGGTAAATTTCAAGGCTCGCTGTAAACACGGAGGTTTGAAAGGGTTATTAAGCTTCAGATAAGTAGAGTGCCCTCTTAATGTTCGGGGGGGAAAATCATTATTATCAAAGCGCATTTTCCGGGATTTCTGTTTTGAGGTAGAGAAAATTGAAAGTTGAATATAGGAGCAGATCGTTAATTCTACTTCACTCACTTTCTATTTATATCTCGCATCTTTTTATTTCTTTATTTTCCGTATTTTCATCTTGTCTTTCTTATTCTTTTTATTTTCATCTCTCAACATTAGTCACCATAATAATTATATTTTCGGCCAATTCTTTTTTCTTGGTCTCTTCATTTCTGCCTTAATACTTTCAGAAATAATCAGCTAGAACTTTTATCTCTCGTTTCTTACTAGTATTTCATTCCTTATCTATTCAACTTTAATGGATTATAGCTATAAATATTGTTATATAATAACCTTTTTGATAATATTTATAAAAGAAGAAATACCTCCAACATCATAAAAATTAATAGCAACAGCTGCCTCAAGTTCACATCTTTTCTTTTTAATATTTTAAGTCTTTTTTTTATCTGTTCCTTCTGAAATTTTCATATGGTAAAATCGCTCCCGAATTTTGATCAATATGAAAGGTTCTGCTGCCCTCGGATATGAAATTTTTGAAGTGCATATTTGGCTCTCTCTCTCTCTCTCTCTCTCTCTTCTCTCTCTCTCTCTCTCGTCTCTCTCCTCTCTCTCATCCTCTCTCTCTCTGCTCTCTCTCTCTCTCTCTTATATATTAGTATTATATATATCTTATATATATTATATATATATAATAATATATAATTATATAGTATCTAGATATATATAATATATATGTATAATATATATCTCTATCTATATTATATATAATATGATATCTATATATCGTATAATTTTATATATCTATATATAATACCCTATATATCATTATCCATATCTCATATCTTCTCTCTATCTATACTATATATCTCTCTCTATATCATATCTATCTCTATATATAGTATATATATACGTACATATTTATATATATCTATATATTATCATGATATATATATCACTATATATATCTATATATATAAATTATATATTATATATTATATATCATATATATATATATCTATATATATATATTCTATATATATATTCTTAATATATGTATATATATCTATCTATATAATATATCTATATATATATAATATTATAAATATATATATCTTATATATATATATATTGTTACAACTTTATTTATTTGTATTTGTTTTTGCTTGAGATGCGATGATCAACCAATAGATGGCGGCGTAGGTTGGATCAGGAAGTGTGATGTTTTTGTATTTATCCTCCTTGGTTTTCTATCAAGTGTAAAGTTCTGTTGTTTTGATCCTTTCAAAAGTTTACTTGGCTACTTAGTTTCGTACGTCATCAGTGTCTCCTGGAATTGTAGTGACAATAAGTGGAATATATTAACTAATATCACGAAAGAGTGCAAAGTCTATATTATTAATATGGGTAAAGTATTGATTCTCTTGTATTATTCTTCTATGTACGTGACTTAGCCATCTGAAGTGTTTTCTCTGTATTACGTGAGTACGAGGTATTCGAGTATTTTTTCGTTATAATGAGTTTATTGACATATTATGTATTTCTTTGTGTAAAGAGTGTTAATACTCGGTTTATTACATCCCATGATTTCTCTACTGTAAATGTTTATAGGGTTTCGGTAATGCTAAATTAATTATTAAATAATAATTATATTAATTTTTAACGGTGTTTGAATAATTGCCTTGGGTAAGCAAAATATTTACGTTTCCCTATCTAATAACTTAAGAGTATTAGAAGCAGATCGTAACAAGTGGGGGCCTGTCCGGGATAGAAATTTGTTAGCCCTCGGTAATTGTTTGTATAATGATCGTTGTGCAAGATTTGTTATATGCGTATTGACGTATTGTCAAATTTATTTCCTTTTGTGCAGTTTATCTAAGTGATAATTAGTATATTAAGTTGATAATTATGGAGTCCTTTAACATTAGTGAGTTTGTTGAAAATCCTACGAGTGGATATTTGAGTTCGCACCGGATGCGAAAGGATGATTGGTTAGAGATCGCTAGTCACTATAAGTTTGATAAAGACATAAAGAAAGCGTGGCGTAAGTCTCAGGTTAAGAGTAACGTAATATCGAAGTTAGTCGATGATGGATTTCTCTCGGAAGAGGCCTTTGATTTATGTGACGAAGGTAGTTCAGTCTTGGAGGCAAACAGAATAGAAATTCAGTATGCAAGAGAAAGAGAGGAACTTGAACGTCAGGACAGATCAAAAAGGGAGGAACTTGAGCGTCAGGACAGGTTAAAAAGGGAAGAACTTGAGCGTCAAGACAGGTTAAATAGAGAAGAAAAAGAATATCAGTTAAAGTTAGAAGCCCTCAAGAGTGGAAGTAAAAGTAAAATTTCTCTTATTGACGAAGGTATGCCTGATGTATGTAAGTTTACTAAGATTGTGCCTAAATTTGATGAGTCAGAACCTGATGAATTTTTTTCACTTTTCGAGAAGTTAGCACAAAGTTTAAGTTGGCCTAAGGAGGTCTGGCCTGTGATTATTCAACCTGCTTTGGTAGGAAAAGCTAGGTCTGCCTTTCTAGCTTTGGATGCTAGTGAGTGCAAGGATTATGATTTTATCAAAGATAGTATACTTAAGATATATGAACTTACTCCTGAGTATTATCGTTTGCGATTTAGAAGGTTTCGTAAATGTGATAAACAATCATATGTAGAGTATACCCATAGTATTGTTAAATTTCATGATAAGTGGATTAAAGCAGCTGGAGTCACGTGCATGGAAGAGTATAAAGAGTTGATGTTACTTGAACAATTTTTAAGAGGAACTCCTGTTGATGTACAGAGATATTTGTTTGAAAGAGAAGTCACAACTTTGCAGAGAGCTACTACTCTGGCTGAGAATTTTGGTCTGTTAAAGCCATTTAAAAGGGGAAACAATTCCAGGAGATCACCACATACATCACCTTGTAAATCATTGCAGAATTCACCACATTATAGTCCTGGCCGGAGTAAAAATAAAGGCCAAGGGAAGGACTATGCTGGAAGTAATAATAGTACTGTTGTGAAATGTTATTTTTGTGGTGAGGTTGGACATATTCACAGAAATTGTCCTGAACGGCTTAAAAACAAAGAAAAGACAGGGAGTGTAGCTTGTTCTATCCCGAGAATGTGTAGGTATGGTAAAGAAAAGTCTCCTCTGGTTAGAGAGGAATTTAAACCTTTCTGTTTTAAAGGAAAACTTTGTGTTCCAGATGCAAGTTCCAATGGAATCTCTGTCAGGATAGTACGAGATACGGGTTCGTCGCACAGCTTGGTGGTCAGAGATGCAGTTCCTGGGATAGAGAATTGTATGACTCAAGATAGTGTAATTCTGAAGAGCATTGGTGGACTGACTACAGTACCCAGAGCAAAGTTGCATGTGGATTGTAATTTGTTTACAGGGAATACTGTTGTAGGAGTTGTTGATTCATTACCTATACCTAACATTGATTTTCTATTAGGAAATGATATCGCTGGTGCCAGAGTGATTCCAGATCCTGTTGTTGTGGATACTCCTCTGATTGAAAATCCAGTGAAGGACCTAGAAGAGAAAGCCATGTTTCAGTCATGTGTCGTTGAACACAGCCTGAGGACTTTGGATACTGCAAAGAATTTGATTTGTACGGATGCTGTTCATGCTGATGTCGCAGCAGGTGATGTAGTAGAGGAGCTAGAGCAGAGAAACTCTCCTCTGATAGAAGACAAGGTAGATAAAGTCAGCAATGAAAATGACTGTAAGCCAGACAACGCTATTGTGGAGATACTTGGGATAGCCACTTAGAGACGTTAAGGAAGGTATTCGCTCGGTTGAAAGCTGCAAACCTTACCCTGAATTTGGCGAAGAGTGACTTTGGTTATGCCCGAATTCAATATCTTGGATACGTTGTTGGGAGTGGAGAAGTCGCACCCGTTAATGCCAAGGTGAACGCCATCTTAACAGTGAAGGAACCTACCTGTCGGAAGGAAGTTCAACGCTTCCTGGGGATGGTGGGGTACTACAGAAGATTCTGCAAGAATTTCTCGGAACTTGTTTTTCCATTGACTGATCTGACAAGCAGCAAGAAAAAGTTCCAGTGGACTTCAGAGTGCCAGGAGGCATTCGACAAAGCTAAGACTTTGTTAGTCTCAAGCCCAATTCTCAAATCTCCTGATTTTGGAAGTCCGTTTATCCTTGAAGTGGATGCCAGTGAGATTGGAGCAGGAGCAGTTCTTCTGCAGAGAAGCCAAGATTCCATTATTACATCCAGTGATGTACAGCTCGCAAAAGTTTAAACCCCATCAGCGTAACTACTCTACGATAGAAAAGGAAGCTTTTAGTTTACTTTTGGCTTTGGAGAAGTTTGATACTTATCTTCATTCGTCCCCATACACTATTGAAGTGTATACTGATCATCAACCGCTTACGTTCTTGCAGAGAATGAAGACTAAGAATAAGAGACTGACGAGATGGTGGTTATCTTTACAAGATTATGATCTACATGTGAGTCACATCAAGGGAAAGGATAATTTGCGTGCAGATTTTTTATCCAGGCATCCTGTAATGTAAAATGGTAAATATTTGTCCTTGGTATATTATGAATTGTAATTTTTGTTTATCCTCATTGGTTATAATGATGATTTTAAGGAGGGAGGTATGTTACAACTTTATTTATTTGTATTTGTTTTTGCTTGAGATGCGATGATCAACCAATAGATGGCGGCGTAGGTTGGATCAGGAAGTGTGATGTTTTTGTATTTATCCTCCTTGGTTTTCTATCAAGTGTAAAGTTCTGTTGTTTTGATCCTTTCAAAAGTTTACTTGGCTACTTAGTTTCATACGTATTAGTGTGTCTCCTGGAATTGTAGTGACAATAAGTGGAATATATTAACTAATATCACGAAAGAGTGCAAAGTCATATTATTAATATGGGTAAAGTATTGATTCTCTTGTATTATTCTTCTATGTACGTGACTTAGCCATCTGAAGTGTTTTCTCTGTATTACGTGAGTACGAGGTATTCGAGTATTTTTTCGTTATAATGAGTTTATTGACATATTATGTATTTCTTTGTGTAAAGAGTGTTAATACTCGGTTTATTACATCCCATGATTTCTCTATTGTAAATGTTTATAGGGTTTCGGTAATGCTAAATTAATTATTAAATAATATTATATTAATTTTTAACGGTGTTTGAATAATTGCCTTGGGTAAGCAAAATATTTACGTTTCCCTATCTAATAACTTAAGAGTATTAGAAGCAGATCGTAACAATATATATATATATATATATATATATATATATATAATATATATATATATATATATATATATATATATATATATATATATATATATATATATGTATATGTATGTATATATATATATATATATCATATATATTATATATATATATATATATATATATATATATATATATATATATATTTATATATATATACTACATATACATATATATATATATATATATATATATATATATATATATATGTGTGTGTGTGTGTGTGTGTGTGTGTGTGTGTGTGTGTTGTGTGTGTGCGTGTGTGTGCAATGGTATATATATAAAGAAATAAATATATATATATATATATATATATATATATATATATATATATATATATACTATATATATATATATATTATAGATGAGAGAGAGAGAGAGAGAGAGAGAGAGAGAGAGAGAGAGAGAGAGAGAGAGAGAGAGAGAGAGAGAGAGAGAGAGAGAGAGACGCAGCGAAAGTGAATGACAGGAATTGGACGAACCGATGAATGATCAGAAGAGAAGGGGGATTATCAACCCATCAGTAGCTCAGAGACATCCTAAGCCCAGCCACGTAAATTGAAATAGTGACATTTAAAAAATATTTAACGATTCCGTGGGAAGCATCAATAGCCATTTCGTGAGGAGCAGGTATTGATCAAAATATATAACTATTCCTCCTGTCTGCAACTGTCTTCGTCATAATCTTACTCTGAGGAGGCGCTCCACTCGTTTCTTTTTGATCTGGGTAATAAGATGTCTGAACCTCGTGTTTTACTATTAAAAGATATAATAATTCTTTTACTTCCTTGCTTTCCAGACTGCAAATATTAAGATTTTCTTTCGAATGATCGGTTCTTCAACTAATTTCTATCCTTCTTGTTCTTGACAATCGCTGCAGTTTCTCTAAAAGGTTCATCTTTAAAATAGGGAAAGGAAAAACTTAATGACCAGTTACACGGAAGTTATGTAGGGATCGGGGGGTGCATAGAGGTGTATATTCTTAGCTATGAAGCTGACGGTCGGACTATGTATGTATGTCTATTCCCTATAGACGGCGAAACTACTGGACCGACTTGAACCAAATTCCGATATACATGTAGATTTTATAGTGGATGGTTTTCATCGGGCGCTGTTATGTTCCGAATATCCGGCCAGATATCCGGCCACGCTGACTTCTTTAATATTATTCGTAGAAGAAAAAGAGATAAAACATTATTTTAGATTTATTGACGAGGATTTCAGAAAAGCTTTTACTTTCTTCTACGTATGAAAAATAACGATGATATTGCGGTTCAAACAATGAAGTCCTACGGTTGCCAGGCGCCGCCGGCTAGTTATGTATAAAGTTGGGAAGTATCAACAGAAAATGTGTATTGACAGGAGTTGTGTGTTGGATATATCCAAGCCACCTTTATTTCCTTCCGTCATTGTACCATGTATAAACGGAATTTCCTCTTTAGTGTCATTCATAAGCCTCTTACTAGGAGTCAAATAATAGCTAGAAATTGAACTAAGGTTAAAAATACTGTTGTTCAAGGAATGACACCTCGAAGCTTTGATTCATCCCATCACAGTCATCTGAAAAACATTCGGACAAATTCACTCAATTGTACATTCGAAAACTGGACAGGTTACTAAGGAATCGCGAATTTAGAAGTTTAGTGTAAAATTATATGTTTGAATTCTGATTGGCTAAAGTAAAAAAAAAAAAAAAAAAAAGAAGTCTGTAATCACTTACCCTGAAAGTCCTGTAGTACTTTGTTGTTATTATATGAGACACAATGATCTATATTCTATTAGTGAAGGATTTGAAATTAGGTAAGAGCCACTGCCAGCTCCTCAGATCGTATTTGAGACCTCGAATATCATGTAGTCGGCCCATAGTATCTTAAGAGACGAAAATACTTGTCTATATTTCTTAATATCAGGGTTTAAATGAAATGTAAAAATAAATAATAATAATATAATAAAATAAAATAAATCACCAATAAGTCATCAAACATTAAACTTTTCACCTTCGCTCACTCACATAAACCTAATCATGAACTGAAATTCCTGAGACTATTACTTCAAAACAATCTTTCAGAGAAGATGAGATGTTAACGATAAAGTATCGAAACCATAACAATACTTCATGTCAACAGTCTCTCTCAGTGCTACATTGAATTAGGAATTAAGTATAAAGGTCAT
Organism: Macrobrachium nipponense; assembly: GCF_015104395.2. Lineage (NCBI taxonomy): Eukaryota > Metazoa > Arthropoda > Malacostraca > Decapoda > Palaemonidae > Macrobrachium > Macrobrachium nipponense. The sequence continues at coordinate 143,700,950 of NC_061100.1, read as the reverse complement.
TTTCAGTTGCCTTGCAACATTTTAGGATGAAATTCTAAGAAAGTCAATAGAGACAGCAGGATAGCTTTAAGAATCTGAAGTTTGAAACGAATGCTCTCCACTAGTACTACTAAATAATTGGTTATATTGACAAAGCCGTGGGATTGTTGAGCAAGTCACCAATGCTTATTAAAACCCAAGGAAGACGCATGTATGCAAAAGATTGAGTCTAATATTAAGAAAATATACGAAAGTGATGGACCCGAAATCTAAAAGAAATACTGAATTAATTCCTAAAACTAAATTCTCTTCTAAATTTAATTTAAACCACCTAGAAATCCTAAAGACAACCGATTTGAAAATCGAAATGAAAGTTCAGCGTAAATATTTGAATATATCTGGACCATATCCCACCATCGCAGTCGATTCGCGAGCATCGACCGTGGCAAACTCAGTGTCGTTTCACGGTTTGGAAGTCCTCCTCCCCTTGACCTGGCTCAATCAGCACGCTCAGCCTGAATCGAAGCGATTTCGTTTTCTCTTTCGAATAATAATCGTCACTTCCGCTTCGGTGTTTGGATTATTTGAGCGAATTCCGCCTCCCCTCCACGACTCTCCTCGGCTTGGCAGCCTCTGCTCCCTCCCCTTCGTCATCCTCTGGACTTTTACATGAACTGCGGACAAGGTCGCCTTCATTTTGCATTAATGCTGACGCCACTCGGGGTGTGATCATATTCACTACATTCTCGGGCGCTTGAAGCAAGAAAACACACACGCTCACACTTAGACACACGCGCGCACACACACACACACACACACACACACACACACACACACATATATATATATATATATATATATATATATACTATATATATATATCTATATATATGTATATATATATATGTATATATATATATATATAATATATATATATATATATATATATATATATATATATATATATATATATATATGTATATATGTGTCTGTCATCGTGCAAGGTGGACCATTGAAAACGTTGTAATTCATTTTAATTCATTATTTCCTACGTTTCGTAATATCTTTATTACATCTTCAGGGAATCTGTTAGACAATAAATAAAATTACTTTAAAAATTACTCTAAAATTCAACATTTACAAATTACAACACAATTAAAAAAACACAGAAACAAAAACAAGTCCAAAAACCGCTAACCAACCTTATGCAGAGAAGGCAGGAGATTGAATAACAATACATAAATAAAAGTTAACTCAGGTACAGTTGTATGAAGGAGGTCTGGGTATTTAACTGGGGAATCAGTTGTTTAATAAATAATGAATCTAGGATAGGCAGTTCATATGCATTGCTTGTTTGGCCTATGATACGGAAATTGCTTCTTTCTATATATATTTTACAGTTTTGTACAGAAACTTAATCCCCGATGAGAGTCGATTCTGACCCGCAGTAACCTCCTCGTGGATCCAACATATGTCCCAGAGTTACACTTAGGGCAAGTATACTTATAAACCACGTTGGAGGCCAAAAGAGGGTCCAATCGATCTTTATATCTGAAAAAGGAACCGATTGTTAGTGGGTTTAATGGGATGAATTTCATATTAATGGCACCATAATGTTTATGAACAATTTGTGCAAACTTTTTTTCAAAAGGAGTCATTGTGTAAAAACGGGAATTTATCATAAAAAGCTAATTTTGGTACTGTACAGTGTTTGGCGACATTAACGAATTGTTTGTTAAGAAACAAACGGAGCCTTTTATAAAACAAGGTCTGTGGGAAGCAATTATGCGTAAAATATCCAGAAAGAAAACTAATTTCTTGGTGGAAGGATTTCCAGTTCGAGGTAATAAAAAAACGCCCTGAAAAGGAGAGTGAAAATAGTTTAGTTTAAAATCATAAAAACAAGAAGTATAGTAACTGGATCCTAGTCCAGTAAAAGTCTTCTTTCTGAAAACAGATGTATTAAAAGAGTCATTATCCCTAGTGACAAGAACATCTAAGAAAGGTGATTGATTATTCACCTCTTTTTCCACGGTAAAGTTAATGTCACTATGTTTAGTATTAACATATGTTATATAGGTATATTGATTGTCATCAATATAGGTATATTGATGAAACCTTCGCCTTATTTAAAAATGACTGTGAAATTTACTCCTTTTTAGCATATGTTAATACTAAACATAGTAACATTAATTTTATGTATTATATATATATAATATATATATATTATATATAAATAATACAAAATATTATTAATCTGTTTATATATAAATATATATATGATATATATATATATATACTATATATATATATATATATGAATATCTTATAATTTATCTATATTTATTATATATCTTATATTATATATATATAATATATATAGAATATATATATATATATATATATATATATATATATATTCTGCAAAATTCTTTTCTATATCAGGTTAAGAAAATAAGGAGAGGAAAATGCAAATATTTTAGAAAGGCTTCTCCTTCTGCCTTTGAATCTCTCTCTCTCTCTCTCTCTCTCTCATATATATATGATATATATATATATATATATATATATATATATATGAGAGAGATGAGAGAGAGAGAGAGAGAGAGGAGAGAGAGAGAGAGAGAGAGAGAGAGATTCAAAGGCAGAAGGAGAAGCCTTTCTAAAATATTTGCATTTTCCTCTCCTTATCTTCTTAACCTGATATAGGAAAGAATTTTGCAGAATTCCTTTTGTTACTTTGAATGATTAACTGAATTAAATGAATGCATTTTCTAAGACTAAATTGTATTAACTTTCACTCGATCATTTTTTCTAACTAACTTTTACTCTGATTTTATTCAAGAAGAAAATTTTCTGTAGTACCATAGATGGATTTTGAAAGATAAAATCTACATTTACTTCATAATTTGTCAAATTTTCCTAATATTTTCCTGAAGCTCTTCTCATGTCCTTCCATAGCGAATTACTCAAACTCTGAACAAATTTTCATGAGAGCAGCCTTTACCTCGACCCTCCATTTGTAGAGAAGATTAAATGAACAGGTAACAACAAGGAGGCTTCCTTTGCTGATAAATGGTAACTAATAAAAGAAAATAACCGATTAAAATCGAAGAACCGACGAAATATAATTAGTATCCTTTTACAACAGTGTGCATGATGTTTTAGTGTTGATAGTTCATAAACATGTAATCAAATAATAATGTGACGAAATTCTATTATAAGAACATATTATCAAGGTTTTGTTTTTGTGTTGTACTGATCCCTTAAGCTATCAGTTTTATGCTCAGATTAATAATAGCCGCTATCAAGAGTTTGTGACAATACTTGCAAAAAATATCCTGGTTCTACTTTAAAAGTCATTGTAGAAAACTAGAAAATTTGATCAAGATATTTCTATCCACTACATAAATTAATATATATATATATATATATATATATATTATATATTATATAATATATATATATATATATATATATGCAAATGTTCGCGCTCCTATCATTTCAAAAAAACAACCAACGATTTCGTTCCATCAATAACAACATTACTTAACATTAGTTAGTTTCGTAGACTTCATTATTTCAATATATATATATATATATATATATATATATATATATATATATATTATATATATATATATATATATATATATATATATATATATATATATATATTTATATATATATAAATATTTTTTTTTTTTTTTTTTTTTTTTTGCCACGAAGGAAAAAATGAAAAAACGAGTTGGCCGAGTACTTTCGGTCCTATTCGGACCCTTTAGTAAAGGGTCGGAGAAAGTACTCGGCCAACTCGTTTTTTCATTTTTTCCTTCGTGGCAAAAAAACCTTTATTTATACATAGCATCACGTTCTATATACTTCGTGATCAAGTTATTCTATATATATATATATATATATATATATATATATATATATATATATATATATATATATATATATATAATTCTCGAGGTCCTGGTACTGGTATGGAAATATGTATAAGGAATGAGTATAGGCAAGCAACTTCAGACCATGACCATGTGTAAATCCAGTCCCAGAAAATGCACCCATACACCTAACCTTACCACCTCCTTCGAGGTAAAAAATGATGATGGCAAATGCAAATACAGTGTGTACACACCTACTAATAATAGATGCAGTCATTCGAAGTTCATAAATCCATGATTTATTGAAAGTCTTCTCAGAATTCGTGTTTTTAGTTCATGTACATTTTGGTCTGCATATATAAGCACAGTAATTATGAAATTTAATACGCTTGTAATCATAAGATGAATTCTGTGTACGCACAGTATTAAAGTTAAAGCACAGACACACGTAATATATATATTTAGTATAGTATATATATATATATATATATATATATATATATATATATATATAAATATATATATATATATATATATATATATAAAGAGAGAGAGAGAGAGAGAATAACTGAGTACCAGCAGGAGAAAGAGGAGAGCTCAGTGATCGAGGCATATCAAAACTGGAGTTGATGCGCAAATCGCCTCCCTTTCAATCATGCAAGGGGTCTCTTGCACGGTAGTTTGGAAGAGAGAAAAAGGAGGAGAAAGAGAGAGAGAGAGGATCGAGAGGAGAGATATGAGAGATGAGAGAGAGACGAGAAGAGAGAGAGAACCTCTTGCTCGCTCTCACAGGTTAACTGGAGGGCTTTGCCACACGGTCTGCTCATTTCCGAGATGAAACATTTTGTTTATCTTCTTGTCAAGGGAGAGGGGAAATTTTACATCCAGACACGCTTATCACATTAAGATTATTGGTCAGCCACGGCAAACAGATTCTCTAATGGTTTTAAAAGAGAGATGGAGCAATAGAGAGAGAGAGAGAGAGAGAGAGAGAGAGAGAGAGAGAGAGAACAAATATTTTGCTCCTCCAGGTGAAGGTCAATTTTATTCCTAATAACTACGTGCATTTTGCATTCGACAGAAGGTTGGGAAGGCGGGAAAATTAGCCAGGCAATGACTTCAGAACGAAAGGTCGAAAAACGAGCATGCACTCTTTGAGCCATCAGCTTTACGTGATTACGTAGGTAAAACTCCATGATTGACAACAAAAAGCGCTTTCAGAATACCCAAGTTTGATTTACCTATTCATATTCAGGGCCTGTTTATCCCATTGTCAATCAAGAGACTTTTGCGTTTTACTTATTCATTCCAAGTCTAAGATGGGTACCATTCTTGCAGCATATTGTCCATGATAACCAACTTGAAAATAAAAATTCACTTAATTTCGAAAATGATTACTGATTTAATTCTAAACGAAAAACAAATGAAATATTCATTGACGAATAAGCCATTAAACCCTTCACAAACCGTAATTCAACTTGATGATCATGAAATATAACTTAATTGCATAACTCTTCAACTCACCTTGGACATAAAAAAACCCCATAAAAGGAAGTCTCACTAGATATAGTAATTATTATCGCACTGCACATGCAACATAAGTCTGCTCTTCTTGGTAGAGTTGGTGTGACTGGATATTCCCTCATTGAGACTATAGATACTGGATCGAATCCCAAATTCGATGGATTGCAGATCATCAGCATCACCTTCTTTCAATCATGGCTTGGACTAGCCGACAATTATAAAATTCAACAGCATTCCAGGCGCCCTTTCTGGACTACCTAAATACTGATTTAAGGAAAATTCTTAACTTTCAAGTGGCTTTTCCACCTTAAAGGGGAACATTACAGAAGTACTAATGATGACAACCTTCCGTTCAGTAGTTACAATCACCTCTCAGCTCGGCACTCAATCTGCTACAGCTTTCCTAGATAGTGAACCCCAAAGGTTTTATGGGGTCGTTATCTAGGACTAATATTTCTTGGGGTGATTATCTTTATGATATTTACAACGGGATTGTACTAAACAAGCCACAAAGGTGGATGGATACCGGGTCAAAACCCGTAGGTTCACTATCTAGGAAAGATCCAATCTGCTTTCCTGGGCTCTTGTTGCATTAGGAGAGAATTTAACGGACGGAACCGAGGAAGGTTAATGCAATGTTTTTCCAGCCATCCTCAGCGTTTTCCATGGATTCTCCAATGGTAAGGTCGTCGGCCCTGTTGTGATGGTGGCAAGGGTAGCAGTCGGTTTAATTAGCGTTCCTTAGATGAGATTGGTGTAGTCTCTCTCATTGCCTCACACTCCGGTTTAAAATTGTTGCCTTTTTTCACCAAACAATGAAATGCACTTAGATCTGTGTGTTCACCCAGTGGCTATCATTCAATCGTTCAGTTAGTGTCATTAAATTCCTATGTGGTATGTATTTTTTGTCAACCAAAACATCGTCCACACAAGTAATCCCATCTTTTTTGAATGCTGCTGTTATACACTGTCACAGTCTGTCAACCTAAACACAGCCACCAAACAGCGTTTAGTGAATTTGAGTACAATTAAGATACAAGACATATGTCGTGAAACCTTTGAAACAGTTCACAAACATGCCCTCATACCTACCACATTTTGAGGTTCACTGTTGTGATGTCATCAGCGTACCCTGATAGTGCAAAAACGCTCATTCGTATTAAGGTTTTTTCATAGAATTTCCTCTAAATTGCCATATAATCCAAGTCTCACTAACATATTCTAACCTAAACATGAGCTACGTACATACAGTACGTACATACAGTCACTAATGAATTTGTGTACTAGGCTTTCCCCTAGTTTTATTAGCAACCCGAAGGGGTTAACAAAGCCTTTAATTTTGCTGCACAATAATCATTTCTAGGTGAAAGTACAATAAGCTTGTTATAGGAGGAGCAATATTGGTAGCCCACCTGTAGTATGTAAATTGATTACAAACAAAATCTCCATAATTACTACTGAAAAGTAAATAATGTTTTGGCTACCGTCAAGTGTCATCCATTTACTCTTTTTGTTTTAGAAACGCAAGAACAATTTTCTTAACTATCTTAAATTAATCATTCTATTTTCAAAAAACAACATATAAATTTATAATACGTATAACACGATAACAGAAAACTTCAAAGATTTTTCATTGCTTACCTTCTTGAAAATATAGATTTCGACCATTCATTTGAGAAATCAATCTTCTTTGTCTATCTCGTTCTATTGCTTGTATGTTTCCTGTTTGGTTTCTCCGCTCATCTGCTCTGATATTCTATTATTCGTGTTCTTATTAGTTAATGTATTAACTAATTCTACGTTATAATGGATCCAGTGATTATGACCATGGTGGTAGTACAAATGGTGAATCTGGAAGCAAGCAACAGTGAGTGTCTATATTTTTAGACAAGCCTTGTTAGGCAATTTGCGTTTCTTTTTAAATAATTAATTGTAACTCATGGCAGTGACTGAAGTGTTTAATATATTCAGACAAAGGAGAATATTTTCAATTTAATTATACACACACACACACACACACACACACACACACACACATATATATATATATATATATATATATATATATATATATATATATATATATATATATATATATATATATATATATATATATACGTCGGATCAACTCGAAGGCTGTTAAGGGTCAGATATTGCTCTCACTTGGGCTTCAGCTTTCGCACTGGTCAGAGAATAAAGCAACCTGAATTTTCCAACATCAGAAATCATGCTTTTAATTGCAAAATTGAAGTACAAAAAGAACAGTTTTCCATAATAGACCATGTCAAACATCCTGACCATTTAACCACCCTTGAGTCTTTATATATCAAGAGGCTTGTTCCTTCTCTTAACAGTAACACGTCCTCAGCAACTCTGTACCTGGCATAGTTGAAGTCGTTACTTTTAACTTGTCGTAGTTCATTCCATCTTCTCTCCTCACAATGAACGGTTGGTGTTTAAGCAGTCTCTTTTTAACCTGTTTTTTTCATTTTTACTTTGTTCTTTTATGTAATTTTAAGACTATTTTTAATACATGTGAATTCCTGTTTACACTTTTATTGTTTGTTATTTATAAATGTGTCTTTATCTTTCACAGACTGATGATGCACAGAGATTTTCATGTGCGAAACGTTTCTTAGAATAAATTGATGTTTTAATCGTTGTATCATGGACATCCCCTGGAGGTTTTATATGTGTATTCACTGACCTGATATATATATATATATATATATATATATATATATATATATATATATATATATATATATATATATCAGGACATGGTGGGTGGCAAGGAGACAGTCTGTATTTATAGGTGATATTTATTCGCCGACGAGCTTCCTAACACATTGTTACATCTTCAAGTGTAAAAGAGAGAATACAGAAATTAAAATACTTGGAATAAAATTAACAACTGCAAGAGTCTCAACATGCTACATACATATACATGGAAATAAGACATCTCAGGAGAAGCACCTGATAGACTAAAAGCTGAAGGCTGAATGACTCGAGAGGAAAACGAAAGCGGCGACGAAGACTGTCTGAAGCCAGATTCCTGCCCAGAGGAGGTGTGCGAGTTCAACTTGGGTACTAACGGCAAGGATGGTTTTGGCGATCAGTGTCGGGGTATGGTATTGAAGTAGCTGCCCAGGAAGTGTTGGTGGTTCAGCGCTTCTGTCTACACGAGCAGTCTCCGAGCACAGCTATGGTACCATGTTTCGAAGCTATACTTGGCCAAGTATCGAGTATAAGAGCCTTAACTGTTTAATAAATAACTATTCTAAAATGAACAGATGCCCTGTCCTGATATATACTGTGGCCTTGAAAACTACAGAAGCTAGAGGGCTATAAATTAGATTTTTTTTTTTGATAAAAGGGTAAGGTTAGAACTCTATTCCATTATCATATGACAAAGTAATGACTCATGGCTTACTATTATGAAAAATAAATGAATAAAACTAAATTATGTGCACTCAGATTGATCTATTGGAACCACATGATTATGTTCTGCGAAGCACAAGCCGCCAAGAAAAACTTTGGTATGTTAAGTTATGTATATCTTAGTTTTACCAGACCACTGAGCTGATTAACAACTCTCCTAGTGCTGGCCGTAAGGATTAGATATTTTTACGTGGCTAGAAACCAGTTGGTCATCTAGCAACCGGACCTACAGCATTATATCGAGAAATTAATTTCTATCACCAGAAATAAATTCCTCTATTTCCGCGATGGCAGTGCCGAGAATCGACCTTCGGACCACCGGATTGGTAGCCAAGTGCGAAAAGCTCTCGTCCAACGCGGAACTAGCTTTTGTACGACAACAAATCATTGAAATGAAGGCTGAATATAGTAAAAGGGAAAATCACAGAAAAATAATGATGCTAATAGTTTTCGGGTGCTTATATACCTCTGTCGAGATATTACGGAGAGAACAGCGTCCCAGAAAATTAGCGGAAAGGTAACATTCCATATTGAAAGCAGGGGAAATAAAGGATAAACTATATTTAATACTTATCACTGAATTGGGGAACTTTTTTAATCCTTGAATAATCCCAGTGAAAAGTGACTAAGCTTTCACAATCATCTGTGAATCATATTTTAGTTTTCTGTAAAAGAAAACTATTGAGATGACTTTGTCTGTCCTTGCGGACGTTTTCTCTCCGCCCTCAGATCTAGAGAACTACAGAGGCTAGAGGGCTGCAAACTGGTATGTTGATCATCCATCCTCCAGTCATCAAACATAATAAATTGTAGCACTCTACCCTCAGTATATTTGATTTTATGTAAGGTTAAAGTCAGTCATGATCGTTCGTCTGGCACCGTATAACACCAAAAACACAGTGTCTGAAAGTTTCATGAGCAGCAGCTGAGAATTTCATGGGCCGTGGCTGAGAGTTTCATACAGCATTATACGCTGTACAGAAAACTTCGGCGCATTTTTTACTTTTTTTTTTTTTTTTTTTTTTTTTATTCATCGTTTGGTTGAATGGTGTTTTAAAGAAATCTGGTGTCTCAAGTTTCATGTCTCTGTGCGCTTTGCAAAATTCAGAAGACCGACAAAACTAGTACGCTTATATTTCAATTTATTTTCTACAGGATTGTTATAATTTCCTTAGCGAAATAAATCCATAGTTATGTAAGGGAAGAAATATATTTAAAAACAAATCTAAACAGAGAGCTTTCGGGAATATGTTCGCCATGAGACTGGCGGGGCTTTCTTCAGAAAACGACGGCATTGCCTGATCTACAAATACTTCTCTTAACGTCTGGTTCCTTGTTTTATAAACAACTTCGCTTGTTTTGAGTGTCTACACTTTTACTTTGATATAATTTTTACATCACCTTGCTAGATTGAAAAGGG
>NC_061100.1:143683196-143685696 GCF_015104395.2 Macrobrachium nipponense | reverse complement strand
GTATTCCTTCTCCTGCTGGAGGGGAGTATATGGTCCGATTCTTGTTGGACGTTCAAGGTCGGCTTCTGAATAGCGATGCTCACTGCTTCCGTTATTAAGAGGCGACCGTAGTTGTCTTCTCTGTGTACGACCTGGGTGCCTTCTATGACTCTTGTAGAGATGGCTTCCTGTCGTGAACATCTATGTAATGTTGATGGATGGCCCCTTGATTTCTATGAGCCAGCAGACGTCTCCGAAGGGTCGTTGTAGTGTGCCCGATGTAGTTTTGGCTGTGAGGTTTACACACCTCCTCTGGACAAGTAAATTTGTAAACTACATTCGTGCACATCTCCTTCGGTCCCCCCGGAGCGGTGCTGTTCTTCATTATTAAGGCTGCTACAGGTTTGGGCTTACTATATATCCTGAGGCTTATTTTACGACGTTCGTCGAAGAAACGATCGACATCATTCTTGATCGTGTATCAGGTCCGAGAAGAACCCGCTGCCCATTTCCGAAGATGTCCTCCGAGAGATGCTGAAAGCTAGTACTACAGAAGCCCCTTTCCTCTCTCATCAGGGGGTAATTATTTCGACAAGTAGACGGAGTCGCCATGGGATCCCCACTAGGGTCCTCTTTGCAAATATGTACATCCACCGTCGAAGAAAGGACCTTTAGAGAACATCTAAACCTAGGATTTATGGGCGGTACATCGACGATATATTCGTCACATAAAAGAGCCCTGAAGATACCAAAAAACTAGGCAGATGCTCTGAAAAGAAACTCAGTGCTCAACTTCACCACAGAGCACAGCCAGCAGAAGACTTTGCCATTTCTTGATGTCCTGGTAAAACAACAAGAAGGACAGTTTTTAAGACGACCGTTTATACGAAAGCAACGAACGCTGGGCGTTGCTTGAACGCACGCGGGGAGTGCCCGACGCATATAAAAAAGTCTGTCGTGAGTGCGTATGTCAACAGAACCTTCACACACAGCTCATCATGGAAGATATACATAACGAACTCGACCGAATTCGCCAACTGCTGACAAACAACGGGTATGCAGATCAAATTATCGAAGCAGCAATAAAAAAGAAATGGACGAATTTTACCAACCCAACACGATGGCGAAAAACGAGGAAAACTTGATTATTTACCATCGTGTACATTATGGGTCTGCATACAAGGAGGATTGCTGCACACTACGCGGGATAATAAACAGAGGCGTAACCACAAAAGCCCCTTACCATAAAAATAAGCCTCAGGATATATAGTAAGCCCAACCTTGGTAGCAGCCTTAATAATGACGAACAGCACCGCTCCGGGGGGACCGAAGGAGATGTGCACGAATGTAGTTTACAAATTTACTTGTCCAGAGGAGGTGTGTAAACCTCACAGCAAAACTACATCGGGCACACTACAACGACCCTTCGGAGACGTCTGCTGGCTCATAGAAATCAAGGGGGCATCCATCAACATTACATAGATGTTCACGACAGGAAGCCATCTCTACAAGAGCTCATAGAAGGCACCCAGGTCGTACACAGAGAAGACAACTACGGTCGCCTCTTAATAACGGAAGCAGTGAGCATCGCTGTTCAGAAGCCGACCTTGAACGTCCAACAAGAATCGGACCATATACTCCCTCCAGCAGGAGAAGGAATACCCAAGCCAACAGGGCCAGACAGCGCGCCCAATCCACCGAGAACATCGCGCCCCTTGGAAGGCATGAGAAGACCCAGCGTCAGCGAAAGTCAAGTAACATCCTTACTCAGGTCGCTGAGACCCCGCCCAACACGAATCAGCAACCGTTTAACAACGTAGACCATTTTGGACATACATACACACACACACACACACACACATCAAATTTAAATCATACACATTTATGTATAAACAGAATTATCTCTTGTACCTTTATGCATGCTATAAAATATATACATATATTTGTACTCCCGTATTTAGATTTCTATATTCATTTTCATTCCTGTATGTAATTTTGTAATTTTTATCTAAAACCAGCATGTAACATATTAAATTTTAAACATACATTTAAGGAAACTCTAGCACATGGCATTGTATTTTGAATATTTATTTTAACCACTGTTTCACTTTCACTCTTATTGTCGCAGTACATATGTCCTTATATTCTTTGTAACTAAAACAACGCCCTTAAGCTGTTAATCCCTAGACTAACCATACCCATACCTCGAGGTCATACCTCCCACACGATGAATAAATAGGCCGAAAGGTCAGATTGTAAGTCAGTAGTCGCTTGATAATGCCATAAGGCGAAACAGCTGTCGTGACAAAATTCAATAAATGGAAGAAGGAAGTCTGCGTATATTTCACCAGAAATTGACGAACGAGAATCGGAAAAAACTTCGTCGGTATGAAGATACCTGCAAGAAACTTATTGATGCCACTAAAGCAATTGGCTTTTAACGAAAATTGTATTAGAGAAAAACTATGCCCTAAAAGTATATATATATATATATATATATATATATATATATATATATATA
>NC_061100.1:143665696-143673196 GCF_015104395.2 Macrobrachium nipponense | reverse complement strand
AAATTTGCTTGTACTACCTTATAATAGTAATATGAAAGATATCCCACATCTCCTGAAGAATTTTGGTGTTAATGTAGTTTTTAAAAACAATAAAACAATGAAACAGGTACTTATTAAGAACTCCCCCGACAATGCTAAAGGATGTGTATATAAAATCCCGTGTAAGTCTTGTGACAACTTTTACATTGGTCAAACGGGAAAGCACTGGAAAAAAGAATAGAACAACATAAACAATGTGTGAGATATGCACAGGAAATAGTGGTATATTTGTACATGTTAGTGAGAATCAAAAAAAAAAAAAAAAAAATCCTGCGTATTAACTGGGAAGGGGCAAAAAAGCTGGTGTGTTCTGAATATGCATTGGAAAGGAATATCATTGAATCTAGTTTTATAAAAGAAAGTTACAACAATAATATGAAAATCATCCAGTCAGGAATGTATAAACTTGATCCTTTAATATCAAAAGAAATTGTAAACTGTTTAAATCTTAAGGTTGGCTGTAGAGATATATGAAAAATAGGATTATTATATTTGTAAACACAGTAAAGGGGGCAGTAGTGGTAATGAGATGTTCAACCCCGCCTCCCTGACACCTGTCAGGTGTGGACTTGTACCCTAAGCGGTAGTATCCCTAGAGAATTTATTGTAAATTTAGCCTAATGATTTTTGAAAGCCACTCCTACCTTGACACCTGCGTGTGGGTGGATCTGCAGTCTCAAACTGTTGTGTGTATGTTCGTCAGTACTGTCTTTGTAATATATATACTCGTGGAATTCTAGTACTATGTATCAGTCCTTTGTCAATGGCTTGAAAATAAAGCCGAAACCGGTCAGGACCTACACCCTGTCTCTTATTTTTCACCTGTGGATATGTGTGTCATATATATATATATATATATATATATATATATATATATATATATATATATATATATATATATATTATATATTTATACATATATATATATATATATATATATATATATATATGTATATATATATATATATATGTATATATATATATATATATATATATATATATACATATATATATATACATATATATATACAATATATATATATGGGGATACAATCCACAATGAAGTAAAATCCTCTTGTAGTTTAAAATATACATTTCTTGTGCAGGATTAAAGCTTTCGACCATCAACTGTGGTCTTGTTCACTAAAATGTGATATGTCACCTTAAGGAACTAACAAGTAAGAGCACAACCATTTGAAGAAACAACGGTTAGGTAACAAGCTAGTTTATATAATGAATGATCAGGCGGTTGAGCCCTCGTTCTTTCCAGAATTCGTCTTGATCTTCGTGGGGGAATGTTTCTATTGTCAACTGCTTGTTCTCTGCTGGTTGGGTGGTTTGTTGGAGAAATGACCTGAGTGGAGTAAACAGGAGAGGATGCAGCAATCGTTATTGGCACATATATTTCTAAAGTTTGAAATTTTCCCTTTTCTACATATCTCTTCACAAATAGCTGTATTTTCTATAATACCAGTATTTCCTGCAAGGTCTCGTTTAATGAAATTAACGCCACTTCTACTACTCGTCTCAAAGTCCTGTCGTTACATGCAAAAAAAACCTTTGTACCTTTTAAATTTTATTGCGTGGTTTTTCTCCCATGTATGTTGCGCAATTGCACTGTATGAACTTCCCCTTCTGCAAGCAGCAACGTGTTCTTCCCTTCTCTTATCAATGGAACGTCCGCTTTCTCCCACGTAACATTCATTGCAATCACTGCAAGGTATTACATATACTCCTACATTCTCTCTATTACCCAGGTTATTTTTAATGAGTTTCTTCTTGATTGTACTGTTGTACTGAAAAACTATGTTGAAGCCGTTCTTTTTTCCTTTAAGCTGCCTAGAAAATTTATTAAGTTCTCTATTATGAGGAAGAGCAAGAGATGCCTTAAAATCTACCTTTTCAGTTATGAGGGGCGTAAAACATCGATCTAGCTTTAGATAGAGACTGTAGTATAAAAAACTTTGGGTAACACAGTTTAGTAAAACTATCTACCAAGAAATTTATTTCGGCGCCAATGAACTGGGGATCACATATTCGGTATGCTCGAAAAAAACAAATTGGTTAGAACGTTGTGCTTTACTTTGGGTTCATGATATGAAAAGTAATGAATATAAGTGTTTGTGTGGGTGTTCTTCCTATACACGCTGAATTTAAAGTCACTACTCACTGTGTCTCTATGAACTACCATATCTAGAAAGGGAAGCCTATTTTCCATTTCCTTTTCCACTGTAAATTTAATAGAGGGCAATGTAGGAGTATATGTAATACCTTGCAGTGATTGCAATGAATGTTACGTGGGAGAAAGCGGACGTTCCATTGATAAGAGAAGGGAAGAACATGTTGCTGCTTGCAGAAGGGGAAGTTCATACAGTGCAATTGCGCAACATACATGGGAGAAAAACCACGCAATAAATTTTAAAGGCACAAAGGTTGTTTTTGCATGTAACGACAGGACTTTGAGACGAGTAGTAGAAGGGCCGTTAATTTCATTAAACGAGACCTTTGCAGGAAATACTGGTATTATAGAAAATACAGCTATTTGTGAAGAGATATGTAGAAAAGGGAAAATTTCAAACTTTAGAAATATATGTGCCAATAACGATGCTGCATCCTCTCCTGTTTACTCCACTCAGGTCATTTCTCCAACAAACCACCCAACCAGCAGAGAACAAGCAGTTGACAATAGAAACATTCCCCCACGAAGATCAAGACGAATTCTGGAAAGAACGAGGGCTCAACCGCCTGATCATTCATAATATAAACTAGCTTGTTACCTAACCGTTGTTTTTTCAAATGTTTGTGCTCTTACTTGTCAGTTCCTTGAGGTGACATATCACATTTTAGTGAACAAAACCACAGTTGATGGTCGAAAGCTTTAATCCTGTACAAGAAATATATATTTTAAACTACAAGAGGATTTTACTTCATTGTGGATTTTATCCCCATTTACTTAGAGGTACGACATAGTACCTGGCTTCTGCATATATATATATATATATATATATATATATATATATATATATATATATATATATATATATATATATATATATAATATATATATATACTATATATATCTCAATTCCTACTTCTAATTTCAATTTCAATCTGTGTTTGATTCACAGTATTTATTGTAATAATTACACACACACACACACACACGCACACACACACACACACACACACACACATATATATATATATATATGTATATATATATATATATATATATATATATATATATATATATATATATATATATATATATATATATATATACAGATATACAGTTTTTCACTGTTTGCATCGTAAAGAGTAATTATTTACAGAGGCGTGGAAAGTAGACCAACTTAACAAGCAGACGTAGAGAGAAAAAGCGAAAGACAGGCGCATAAGTACTAAACTAAGTCTGGGTCTCTCTTCCCCACAACTTCTCTTGCTTCTCCCTCTAATCCGTGAGTCATAGAGAGTAATGTCTCTCACTTTTTCTCTTACTCTCGTCTTCCTCAGCTCTCCTCGGGGTGGAGGCGCCACTTTATGCATGTATTTCTTTCCGCATCGTAAACTCAGATCCATCTTTATATTCCTATATTCTTGCGAGCTTAGAAATGTCAGCGAGTGGCCATAAACTCTTATAATGTGGCAGACAGACTCCCCCACCCGAACAAAAATTATGAAGAATGACCAACGAGATGTTTTGGTTTCAGTTGTTGCTTGTGCGCATCTTGCTGTTCTTTTGTTCATGACCTTCAAGCTGTTTCTTTTGATTCCTATTTTTTTTAAGTGGCCTCCCACCTACAACTTTCATATCTTAGTACCAAATTCTTAATTAGTGTTTAAATTTTTTTTCAGATATAGAAAAATGCCAGGCATTTTTTGACTTTCTAAAGACTCACATCTGTGTATATGCAATAACCCCGACCATTCCCAAACGAACTTTTGACTTTTGGTTTATAAGAGAAGGCGCTTGGAATCAGATCCGAGTTCACTCATCCTATCTACTTTTAGTAAGATAACCCTTTCAGCGCACTGAGTGTATAACTGTAACTTTTGCCACTCAAGGCATTCCACAGAAGCCGAGAGACCCGCCCTTCATAGCAGCGTTTTCTACCATAAAATTTGATGGGCGTGAGCAATTTACCCATTATTGTTGTCGCGAACGCTAGTCAGAAAGGCCATAATGGACTGCCAGAATTTTATAACTTTTCGGATGCTTTGGGTTCAAAATTAGCATACAAGATACTCCGTATGTTAGGGGGTTATGAAATGAGAATAAATGGGACATGAAATCACAGAGAACTGTTTTGTTTAAGATAGAAATGCTTGCGGTAGTATTAGAGTTAAATGCCTCTTATCTTTTGATATCTCATTGGTGTGATGACATTCTGAAATCTATAGTTCGAAGTAGCAAAGAATACTCATTTGTGCTTTATCTTCCAAACTGGTTACTTTAAAGTTTGCGTAGTTTTCAGAGGATGACCAGCTAGTCAGTCTTGCTCTTTCAAACATTCATGCCAGCACAGAACTGCCACTATCCCACATTAAATTTGGCGCGCCTTGGGTCTGTGCATACTACACGTTCTTAAGAAAATCTGTTTCTGTATTCAGTAGATATACTGCACAAACAGCTAAGTTCGTTTATAGATTCTGTAATGCATGGCCCTGTTTATTTCGTCGTCTTCTTCTTCTATATAAATAACTGATATTCTTACTGAAATTACCAAAGAAAATTAGATAATTTTTTTAGTCCAGAGACCAACTCCCCAGCTCAGACCGCTAACCAGATTTATAAATTTATTTTGATAGTTTTCTGTTTTGGTGGAAGGGTGAGCAGAATCTTTCAATTAATTGCGATGCTTGTTTCTGAATGCTGGAAGACATAGGAGGGATCACTTAATATCGTTTTGCTTTAACGGCCATCTGTACATCTCTCCGCAAAAGGTCGCTGGAACCCTTGCTGTTTATATTTTTTTATTTTAATTTTTTTTTATAATCTGAAAGTTCTTGCACCGTTGTTCCTTTGTTTAGATCTATTGGTCAGTCTCACTTAGCGGTAGTCCATGAATATTTTGACTTTAGTACTATCTAAGTGTTCCAGTCAGGAGGAGAGAAAGTTCATAAAAGTATGTCTTAGTGAATCTAAGTGAATACTAGGAAGCAAACTAAACTTCAAAGTATTTCAGTACTAGTAAATCAAAAGCACGAGTGACATATAATCCTCTACCAATGAATAGTGAATGTGGTTTTCATCAATGGCATGAAGATTTTCAAACGCACAATGAAACATTTGCTGTATTTATTTTAAAAAACTGGTCTGCTCAAGGATAAGTCAGAATAACTTAGAAGGACATCTACACCACAGCAAAACACGTCATAAACACACGTAGACAACTTACCGCATGCGTATCACAAACAGGTTTAAAACAAGTCAATGACTATGAAGCGTGTGCGGTAAGTTGGAAAATGTAGTTACTATATGTTTTGTACATTTTGGACGCACCCTAAGGTTACTATCTTATCTAGAGGTTTTCTTGCAATTATTAGAATAACCATTATTTGTAAAGTATAAGAATGGGAACTGATGAGAATCATGACTATTTAACCGCTCATTTATATGAATAATTTGAGAAACCATTATACTCAGAAATACACGCAATATAACATGCGAAATGATTAGCATATAAGTTTTAGTCAAACTTGGTTGACATTTCTGCAAATGAGAAACGTTTCTTTAGTGGGAAAGTACATTACACACCTGACAACTAACTGAGAACTAGCGGTATACCTATACTCTGTTTTTTTCCATCTGTCCATCCGCCTGTGGTGTTTGCGCATGGTAACACTGCGTCCCGGGTTTTAAATAATATCCTATTTCGAATATTAACGGTGTAATTCGCATACAGTAAATTAATAAAACACTTTTCAATTGCAAATGTACACCAAGATGTCTTTTTATTTACCTAAAACTTACACATAGCGTAACTATTTAAAGCCCGGGACGCAGTGTTACCATGTGCAAACACCACAGGCGGATGAACAGACGGAAAAAAAACAGAGTATAGTCACATGTTTACCAAGACCGTTAAAGGAAAGCTCGCTGACAAAAATATTTATAAGTGACCGATGATTTCATTCGTTTACTCAGAACTTATCAAGTGAACCCCAAGACATTTCCGAAGAAATCAAACGGCCGAAGACTCCATGTTTGCATTCCATTTAAGTAATTGTTTGGGCTGGCTCGTAAACTTTAGGGTTTCATCTCCATTTCAATAATTCCCGTTATCAGCTATTACAGAGGTATATGCATCCTCCTTTCAGGCAGATGTAGACTTCTTCCAGATGAATGTCCATAGAAGCTTCCAGACAGGCCTCTGTTAAAAGATTTGACCCAATTAAAATCGACATTTATTGATATCATTATGCTACATGTATTTGTCCAAGTTTTTTTTTCTTTTTTTTTTTAACAAAACACATCCCAAATATAGCTTATTTCTTATGGGGAGCAGCAAGACATCTAGGTGTCCCCAACGAAGAATTTTGAAAGTAAAAAAAAGATAGTATCGTTGTGCCAAAATTTATTTTTAAAAATGTAACATATGCAATACATAGGTACAACTACATATTCTTTAACTGAAATCTTTCTAAAATTTATATTTTTTCAGTTACTTTACATAACATGCCATGACGGATTCATGAGAACATAAGGAAAATAATACCAACCTCATAATAGTAATAAGAATAATAATAATAAATAATAATAACAAAATGACGAAGTTATGTTTAAGCACACGAAGTTATGACTTATAGAATCAATATGTAACAAGATTTAGCAGTGCTTAA
Source organism: Macrobrachium nipponense (assembly GCF_015104395.2). Classification (NCBI taxonomy): domain Eukaryota; kingdom Metazoa; phylum Arthropoda; class Malacostraca; order Decapoda; family Palaemonidae; genus Macrobrachium; species Macrobrachium nipponense. The sequence continues at coordinate 143,666,314 of NC_061100.1, read as the reverse complement.
TTGCGCATTTCGGTAAATTCGCTGCGGGATCGGTAAATATTTGAGTGTAGACACACACACACAACACACAACACACACATATATATATATATATATATATCATATATATATATATATATATATATATAAATGAATATATATATATATATATATATATATATATATATATATATATATATATATATATATATATATATACATATGACTGTGAGTGTGCGTGTGTATGCAAGTATGTATGCATATAGGTGTACGCATGCGCGTTACCAAACAAATTCTTTACAACAACTTATTACATTTTCTCGTATGGAAGTACCTCTTGTCAACAAATGTAATCTACTTGTGCTCAAAATCTATGAAATAGCATTCCCAGGCGGAGAGAAATTAAGGCGAGTAGGTAGTCCAATTTGAGAGCAATATTTCATACATATCACTTTCAACTAGAAAAATTGAGCTGGTTTTAAGTACTGATAGACCTATCTTGAGTAATTACCAAAAGAGATTGATGCGATACAGGAGAGAGAGAGAGAGAGAGAGAGAGAGAGAGAGAGAGAGAGAGAGAGAGAGAGAATATCACCACCATTGTACTGTAAAGAGAAGTTTTTCATTAAACTTAAATGA
>NC_061100.1:143645696-143653196 GCF_015104395.2 Macrobrachium nipponense | reverse complement strand
TATATATATATATATATATATATATATATATATATATATATATATATATATATGTATGTGTGTGTGTGTGTATGTGTACTCTATAATTAAAACGATTTTTTTTCCTAAAGAAAAAAAATTGTATTTTGGTTGAACAGCAAAAGCGAACAAGTTGGATCCCTGATCAAGGTCAAACGATCCAGAATATTCAATCACAGATCCTTGTGTCTCTGTCAAAGTGCTTGTGACTCATCGTATGGTAGATAATTGACTAAGTTGGCTGCTGTCACCTTGGAGAAAGAGATCAGAAAAGCAACCTCATTTCAGAATTCGAGGTAAACAAATACTCACAAACACATACTGTCTCTTTCGAACTCTCTCTTTCACACACAGATATATACACACACACATATATATATATATATATATATATATATATATATATATATATATATATATATATATATACTATATATATATATATATATATATATATATATATATATATATATATATATATGTGTGTGTGTGTGTGTGTGTGTGTGTGTGTGTGTGTGTGTGTGTGTGTGTGTGTGATGTCACTTATAATAATTTAAAAAAAATTTCCTTGACCAAGTCATAAAAAAAATTTAATAGCACAGTGAAAAATTCCTTAAGATAAAACAGAACTACTAGGCAAATTGTCAGTCAAATTTCCTTCGCCACCTTACCTGTACGGATTAGTCAAAACGCACAAAAGAAAATAAACCTATGCGGTCTATTATCAGTACTGTTGGCTCAATTTCATATAAACTTTCGAAATATATCACTAAGATCTTGTCCCCGTTACCTGGAACTATCTCTGATTCTCAAATATATAATTCTCTAGATTTAGTTGATAAATTAAACAAAATTACTTTTTGCCACACTGATAGATTCGTTAGTTTTGATGTATGTTCTCTTTTTACTAAAGTCCCTATAGACTCTATTTTAGAATATCTTAGTAATGAACTAACTCAGCATGAATTACCTCTACCTATAAGTCACATTATTTCACTCACTAGGTTGTGCATTTGTGATTGTAAGTTTATATTCAATGGTGAATTTTATCAACAAATATTTGGCATGGCAATGGGCAACCCTTTATCATTACTCCTCTCAAATTTGTACATGGAATTCTTTGAAAAACGCTATTTACCTAACATCATTTATGTTCCTTTAAAGTGGTATAGATATGTTGCTGATATTGTAGCTGTTTTGCCTGCTGGTATTGATGTAAATGATTTACTCTCTGAATTAAATAACCAGGTACCATCGATTAAGTTTACTCTAGAATGGGAAAAAGACAATTGCCTCCCTTTCTTAGATGTTTTGATACATAGAAAACCATTTCAATGTAAATTCAGTATTTATAGGAAACCAACCAACAACTTAGCTTATGCTCATTTCTCTTCAGGCCACCATCTTAATATCAAAATATACAGTTTTTTCTATGTTTTTACGAGCATTGCGCATTGTCAGTCCCTAATATTTGGATCAAGAAATTGAATACATAAAAAGAATAGGGAAGGATTTATGTTATCCTTCTCATGTATTAGATATTTGCTATAATAAAGCCCACAAAAATTTTATAGAGTAAGTAACACGGAGAAAGAAACTTCTAAAACATTCTCAGTTTGCCTTATTTTAACCGTATTGAAACCGTTAAATCATTGTTAAAATCCTTTAAGGCCAACCTCATTTTTCCTATAATAACACACTAAGATGAATGTTTATAAAAAAAATGGCCCCGGGGAAAGCAACACCATAATATATATAATTCCATGTATGGACTGCCCCTCCTTTTATCTCGGGTAATCGAGCAAGGGCTTAGAAGTAAGAATCAATCAGCATAAATATTCTGTCAAAACTGGGCAAACATCTAATGCAATATTCATTCATTTAAGTGAAAACAACCACCGAATAAATTGGATTCTTAGTTCAGTAATTGCCAGATCAAAAGATGTCTTATCACGAATTCTTTTAGAATCTGCCATTATACAACTTACTTCCCATTGTAATTTTAATATTAGTCGTGGCCTGTTTCATTTAGACCCTTGTAACTGTAACATGTTTAAGAATGATCTCAAAGATTCAATCACAGAGTTGAATACAAATTAGTTGCCTCATAGATATTTTCTTTTTACGTGTATGTTTAATAAGTTCTGTGAATAAAGTTTTGTTTACCAAAGGTTTGGCTGTGGTAAATTTTCCGCCCTCTATTATCCTTTAATTGTCTTGTCCCTTTGTCTGAGTAGTTGGACTTAATCTTTTTGTAAACCTCTTAAATTGTACCATGTTTATCCTTGTTTGGGAAGGCTACTAATTCTCTAGGTGTGTTGGATTCTCGGTACTATTCTCCTTATAATCCCTATCTGTCACTTATACGACCCTTCCTTGTCCTCTCAGTTTCTCATGTATGTCAGTCGGCCTGCTAAGTGAAGGACGTGAGTCGAAAGGTCTTGCAGCTACTCCAGTGCTTCACTTTCCTTCGTGACTTATACCTTTATTTATGCATTTATCACGTTATACACACACCCACACACACATATATATATAATCTATTATATATCTATATATATACTATATATATATAATATACACGAGTATATACAGTTGAATAAATATGAGTTGTGTATTCCTACATATGAATGTTGAGTTCCCAAATATAAGCAAATATGACTATCGTGGCTAATACACTGTAATTATTCCCATGGCTGGTATTCACTTCTTTAAAATAACCATGATTCAAATATAGCGTTTGAACTACGTATGAAATCAAAGAAATAAAACAAAATAAAAATAGCAAATCATAACAAAAACAACGCAAAAGGCGAAAAGTTCATCTAACCAGACTGTTCTTTATCGACGATCGAAATCGTTAACCCCGAATTGCTCTGAATTGGAAGCAGAGATGATTGACTCTGTAACGAAATTCCTTGGTGGAAATTACGCTTACTGAACGGACTGAGTTTGCCATACAGAGGTCAACTATTTCATCCGGGTAAAAATAAAAAAATAAATAAAATAAAGTCCATTTCGCCGCTTGTAAAAAAAAATAGTGATCGCCGGCAGGTTTTATCACCTTGTCATCACGGGTACCTGTTGTAAGACAGTGAATGACAAAGTGTTATGAATCTCTGAGTGAATGGTGGTAAAATGGATTTTTCCTGTTCTCTTTATACGCACGAATATATTGCCACTAGCCCTCGCGAGCGCTTTCATATATTCACGCCCCCCCACCACACATTTATATGTATGTATATATATATATATATATATATATATATATATATATATATATATATATATATATATATCATACATATACATATACATACATACATATATATATATATATGTATGTATTACATATACATATACATATATATACATATACTTACATACATACATACTATATATATAATTAATATATATATATATATATATATATATATATATTACATATCATAATACCTATACATATTAATATAATATAAGATACATATATATATATATATACATATATTATTAATAAATATATTTTTTTATTATATATATAATACATATACATATATATATACTATATATATATATATATATATATATATATATATCTATATACTATATATATATATATATATATTCTATATATATATATATATATATATATATATATATATATATATATATTATATTATATATATATATATAGACGTGGCGCGTGTGCGCGAGTATGTACCGAAGGTATGGGAATTATTTATCTGTATATCTGGAAATTCGTTATGAAGCCTGATGACTCCATATCCTGTACTGATTTCAAATGGGACAGAACTTAGATCTTGAAAGTTTACCTTATGATATTAGAAATTTAAGCAAGAAACCCAATCTCATAACCTTAGACCTTAACATCGGCGAGTTTTTCTTCTTATCAAAACCTTTCTAAATAAGAAAATCCAGTTAAAATTCTATTGTACTCGTTTGTAGATTAAACTGATATACATACAAATTCCATATTTCGCAATAAGAAATTTTATCATATTTTAAGGAAATCAATTTGCATATCACTCTCTTTCTTTCTTCTTGCAATGATGAGCGAAAACATCAGAAAGCAAGCATTTTCTTACACTCAGAGGCGCCCTTCCATAATTCAAGGGGGGAAGCTGAACAAAATGCTGACTTATTTCATAAGAGAATTCATTCGAGGGCTTTCCCGTGCGCGGTATTTATCTTGGCTTGAGTTCGTGTCATAAAAGTCATCAGCATAAATTATATGGAGAGACCCGGAGGAGAGAGAGAGAGAGAGAGAGAGAGAGAGAGAGAGAGAGAGAGAGAGCAAGCACAGCTCTCAAGAAGAAAAACAATTTCCGCATTATGCGAAATACGGCAAGAACTTGAAGTTTTGTACGCAGCCATAACGCCAAAATCCACCATTATCTAGATGTGGTGGATATATATATATATATATATATATATATATATATATATATATATATATATATATATATATATATATATACACAAAGGGAGGGCGGGGTTACAATTTGTTAATCTTGGCAGAATGTTCTTTGAGCAAAAAAAGACACGGAGAGAGGATCAAGAGCTGATTCTGAGTGGAGATTTATTTTATTCCTCGTTGACAAGTCGTCAATAAAAACGTCAAGGAAGAATATAAATTTCCACCCTGGTTTAGCTCTTGATCCTCTTTCCATGATATTTGTGCTCAAAGAACATTCTGCCAAGATTAACAAATTGTAACCCCCCCCCCCCCCCCCCACCCCCCCATCCCCCCCCCCCCCCTCCTTTGTTTTGTATAAATAAGGCTCCAACCTTTCTGATTTAGTGTGTACTTGAGAATGTAGAAATAAACTACGGAAGTAATTGATCCTAAGTCCCAAGTTCACTCACCTTTCTACCGTTGATTTAATGATCTTCTTAAGCGCGTGTTGCTCCGTGCTACTGTATACACACACACATATATAAGTATATATGTATATATATATATATATATATATCTATTATATATATTACATATATAAAATTCATATTCTATCCATATATATATACTATTATCATAAATTATATAATATATATATGATATATATATATATATATATTATATAGATATATATAAAAATAAAAGTTCCATATTCTACGCAGACTCACTCACGCATATATATATATATATATATATATATATATATATATATATATATATATATATATATATATATATATAACATATATATATATATATATAGATATATATATATATATATATATATCTATATATATGACATATATATATATGTACTATATATATATATATATATATATATATATATATATATATATATCTATATGTATAATATATATATATATATAATATATATATATATATCTATATATAAATTATATATATATCATATATATATATATATATACTATATATATATATATATATATATATATATATAATATATGCGTGAGTGAGTCTGCGTAGAATATACATTTTATTCAATAGAAAAATTACCCGTCATACCCACATCATTTTAGCCGGTAGTGTATGGATATGTACGCATCATTGATAATAGCATTAATACACTCACTTCTGGTATGTAAGCATAGATCGATTAATGCGTAAACAAGTATATATATACTAACGCACAATGACAGTGAACAGTGTACCAAAATAGCACATAGCAGGTACCGAGCATCAATAATTCTTCATGTAAATACGAGTATGGTAAAGTTAAATGTGGGTAAATATTCCCCATGAATATTTGAAGAAAACTCTACATTCCAAAAGGAAAAACACTGATAACCATTAAAATGTAAACAAAATTAAAATTTAAGGGAGGCGGAAGATCTAAATTACAGCCTAAAAATTATTTATATGTTATTTGGGTAAATATGTTTCTAGTTGAAACTAGTTCCGAAAAAAGGGCGAAACTAGAACAGTCTACATGGAATGCCTAGGAAAAATGGGGGAAAAGAAGCAAAGAGGATAAAAAATATATGAACAATTTGAACATACCAAAATGCTCTTTGCTTTTGCCTAGAATATATCAATTAATTTCTTCATCTGTATTTGACAGCTTGGAAAAGACTTCTCGATTCAACTAACTGCGAATATTTGTTCTGATATTCGTTGCAAAGCTTGTTTGTGTATATTGCATAGATCGTGTAGGTATGTATTCTCTCTCTCTCTCTCTCTAACCCTCTCTCTCTCTCTCTTTTTCTCTCTCTCTCTTTCTAACGTGGTCAGTTTTTTTCTCACGAACAATACATATTCTCGCCTGATATATATATATATATATATATATATATATATATATATATATATATATATATATATATATATACATATATATATATATATATATATATATATATATATATATATATATATTAAACAGGCGGAGGTTTCTCTAAACCCAACTATACAATGAAGGTAGGGAAGCACACCAACAGGTCAAGGAACTCATATTTATTAAGTTGCAACGTTTCGAAGCCAACCAGCAGGCCTCATTTCAAGCTAAAAAGTAACAATATCTAATTAGTACAATAAAATCAAGCTACAATATTAAAATACACAATGTAAAGTACAATAAAACAATCACAGTTAAAAACACAAATAAGGACCAACCGTTGAGTGTGAAGACAGAGGAAAGACTAACAAAAACGTAAGCAGTTCACGAGAGGTAAAGAGGTGTAGACGTGGCATGGGTGTTCAGTGAGGGGACCAGTTTTTTAATAAACAAAGATTCATTAATTGTTAAAACCTTGTGATTGGAAGCTCTGCCCAAAACCTGAAAGTCTTTGTACTGGTATTCGATCCAGTACAAAGACTTTCAGGTTTTGGGCAGAGCTTCCAATCACAAGGTTTTAACAATTAATGAATCTTTGTTTATTAAAAAAACTGGTCCCCTCACTGAACACCCATGCCACGTCTACACCTCTTTACCTCTCGTGAACTGCTTACGTTTTTTGTTAGTCTTTCCTCTGTCTTCACACTCAACGGTTGGTCCTTATTTGTGTTTTTAACTGTGATTGTTTTATTGTACTTTACATTGTGTATTTTAATATTGTAGCTTGATTTATTGTACTAATTAGATATTGTTACTTTTTAGCTTGAAAATGAGGCCTGCTGGTTGGCTTCGAAACGTTGCAACTTAATAAATATGAGTTCCTTGACCTGTTGTGTGCTTCCCCTACCTTCATTGTATATATATATTATATATTATTATATATTATATAGATATATGTATGTATATATATATGTAATATATATATATATATATATACACATCTATATATGCTAGCTGACCAACCCGGCATTGCCTAGGTAATCTCTGAATGACAACCGATTAACTCTCTCTCTCTCTCTCTCTCTCTCTCTCTCTCTCTCTACTCTCTCTCTCTCTCTCATTTCTGTTAAGATGGTTGTTTCAGTTACATTGCCTTGCATTTTTGACATTTTACATTTCACCACTTCTCACC
>NC_061100.1:143628196-143640696 GCF_015104395.2 Macrobrachium nipponense | reverse complement strand
GGTCAGCGTATTCATCCGTCGCAATACATTGCGAGCAATGAGTTGCTCAGTAAGCTTTGTGAGTGCATGTTGCTAGTGTTTTCTCGCTCGAATACCGAGTCGTTCGAGTATCTGTGCATTCGCGTGTTTATACGGAAACGCGCTCGGTTTGGCGGTCAGGTATTCTCTCATTTGAAGATGTGAGTGTGAAATTATTATTTTTTGCCTTTGTTTATGAATCATTTTTTGGAGTAGAGAATCAGTTCACAGTGCCATTTTTTTTCTCAAAGAAGTAGAACTTGATGTTTTTTTTTTTACTGGCACATATTGGGAGGAGACGCATTTGTCTTGTTTTTGACACAGTTCAGTTCTTGGGGATGCTTGGGTTGCATTTTTTTGGGCTCGGAGACAGCGGTCACTCATGTATACGTACTCAGCGCAATTTTTGCTGAGCAACCGAAGGGTAGCGCCCAAGAGAGGCTAGTGGAATCCTTCCATGGAGTTGTGCCAACAGGGGGGGGGTTGAACTTCCTTTTTTTTTCTTTGTGCCAGGGTAAGGGGGCGAGTTTGGCCTTGAATAGGAAAGTTCATTGCCATGAAATCAGCTGATAGCTAGTGAGAGATGATATGATATGCCCGTAGGGTTTCTTTTAGAATGATTTTTTTCTTTCTTTTGCGAAGAGAAAATGCATATGAATTTGGTGCAAGTTTTCCTTATGCTTTGGAGAATGCCTTTACGCAATGATAGAGGACATTATTATGACTGGGGATACAGAGATTATTTAATAATGGGGGTTTGTTTGATATATGGAGATTATTTTAAAATGGTGATGACTGATGATGTCAAGTGGTGATGATTGGTGTTGTATCTGTGTCATGGTAGTTGCTTTATAGCAAAGAAAGATAAAGGAAAGGAAAACGCACCTTCGAGAAGTTCTGCAGCAAGGAGGCATTTGCGCATGAGTTGGAGGTGCCTGTTCTCATGATGGTTCTAGAATCAGAAAAAGTTTTATGGAACTTGACAGGTGCTGACATGACGTGAGGAACGCCGCGACTTCTGATGCAATACTTCGTCGAGATTCTTCTAAGAAGTTCCGGTAATCTCGGGAGCCTGTGACGTTTGCTGGTAAGCCACGCCCTCAGGTTGCCATATAAGTACAACTGATGAAGTAGGAGGGAGCAGATCATCAGTAAGAGTCACAGATCAGATTATCAGTGAAAGATCAGCAGCAGAGATCATCAGAGAGAGAAAAGTGAAGAAGGAACAGACGAAGGATCAGAGAGGAAAAGGCACTCGAGAGTTGATCGAAATCTGGTTAAACCGTTCATTCAGGGAGAACGACCGAGGTATTTTCGACGTTGAGCAAGCCTTGAGAGAAGAAACTTTCTACAAGAGGTTTCGGGGAGTTCCTGCCCTTCAAGTATCAAGAATAGACATTGTTTCCTGCAATACAGAGTCAAGAAGACGTCTCCAATTTCATTTCTCCTTTTGTGAAGCCACAATTTCGAGCATAGATCTCCGACGGCGCAAAACTGGCCAGCAAGTTCTTGCATTACCTCACTTCTTCCCCAGTTCACGCATTGTAAGATTTTACTTGTGGTATGTAAATAGGAGAAACCATTCTGCATTTATCTTTGTTAATGAGCTTGTAAATAAACCTTTGTTCTGTTAGTGTTTCTTTCTATATTTGTATCCCCAGTTTCAACTATTGGTGTTGAATTCTATTTGTTTATCATTATATCGAACTTGGAGCGGACCTCTCTCAGGGTTCGTAACATTGTGGCGACCTTGATTAGGATATTCAGCATTGTAACAGTTTGAAACAGGGAGAATGTAGAAAGAACCAGAATGAGTGAGATGGTGAAAGAGTTTATTGAGTCGGGTAAGCTACTATAGGGGAATGATCTCCATGAGTATGTTGAAAAGAAAGAAAGAGAAAAGTATGAGACAGATGAGAGAGCAGCTGAGAGAGAAGTAATGAAAATGCAGCAAGAGAGAGAAGCAATGAAAATGCAGCATGAGAGAGAACTAATGAAAGTGCAGCGAGAGAGAGAAGCAATGAAAATGCAGCAAGAGAGATATATGTTGGTAATACAGCAGGAAGAAAGAGAAAGAACGATGCATGAGCAGGAAGAAAGAGAGAAAGAACGTATGCACGAGTTGGAAATTGCTCGGTTGAGGCAAAGCACTCTTAACAGTTAGTCAGGCCAGAACGAAAACGAAGCTGATAGGTTAGGTATGAGTGCAATACTGAAATTAGTACCAAAGTTTGATGAGGAAGATGTAACAAAATATTTCATGTGTTTTGAGAAGTTAATGGAAAGAGTAGGTTCTCCTAAAGAAATGTGGACTTTATAATTAGTCAGTTTTGAGTGGTAGGGCACCTACTGTGCATAGTTGCATGCCTAAGGAGGAATGTGATGATTATGATATTGTGAAAGAAACCGTTCTTAGTGCGTACAGGTTAGTACCGGAGGCGTACCGTAAGAAATTTAGAAGTTTGAGAAAGGACGAAAATATTACATATGTAGGATATGGTAAGAAGTTAGAAAGGCTGTTTTTTGATTTGTTAACTTCTGCTAAAGCTAAGGATTTTGATAGTTTGAAGAACTTAGTGTTGTTAGAAAACTTCAAAGATAACGTATCCCCTGAGATTAAGCTTTATATAGAAGATAGCCGAGAAGAATCTTTCACAGGAGCAACTGTTACCAGACAAATATAGTCTAACTCATAATTTGAGTGTTAGTAAGAAACGAAATGATCCTTCATCTGGTAGAGTACAAAGCAGTAAAGGTTTCAGTTCAAGTAATAGCAATGCGATTAAAAGTGACTATTCCTGTTATACATGCAGAAAACTTGGTCATACGTCTAAGATTTGTAAGAGTAAAATGGCATCTAGTGGCTCAGAATTAACTTGTTTCCGATGTAATGGGAAAGGGCATTTAGCGAGAAATTGTACAGTAGAAAGGAAGGACGTTAAGAAACCAGTGTCTCTAGTTAACCTTTTGTCAAGTAGGAACGATGTGATGAGAGAAACAAGGAAAGTTTTTGGTGAATTTCTGGCAGAAGGCATAGTTTCCTCTCTTGGAGGAGTATTTTCGAGAGAAGTAGTCTTGCTTCGAGACACAGAAGCTGCTGTCTCACTGATTAGGAGAGAGAGTGTGCCAAACAGGGCGGAAATCAACATGGAAGAAAAAGTCATGTTAGGTGGATTTCCTAACACTTGTGTTCTTTGTCCTTTGTTGAAGTTGAACTTAGAAAGTCAGGTAGTGACAGGAGAAGTGAAACTTGCAGTTGTTGACAGTTTGCCTGTTGATGGCGTTGACATTATTGTCGGTAATGACTTAGCTTTATCTAACAATGTGAATCCTGTTGTGAAGGAGATTCCAGTGCCTGAAATGGTAGTAACTAGGTCGGGTTTAGATACAGACATAGACTACAGTCATAATTTGTTCGTGGATTCGAACGAGTGTGAGTTCGTGGATTCGAACGAGTGTGATAGAGGTGTCGAGGTTGATCTTGGCATGAGTGTGGCTGAGAGACCGGACTCTATCGATTGTGACAGTGATAGTCAAGGGGAAGGTGTAGCTGTCGAGGGTAACGTAGTAAATGTACCGGTATCTAGTACTAGTTACGGTGATGAATTAGGTACTAATCTTTTGGATAAGGATGAGCTAGTCAAGTTGCAGAGAGAGGATGAGACACTAACCCGAATTTTTGAATGTGAGCTGGATGATGATCTCGATGATGTGTGTAAGGAAACTTTTTGTTTAAAGGACGAAGTTTTGTGTCGTTATGTTCGTCCTAAGTCAGGTAGTAAAGGGGAAATCACCGAACAATTAGTGGTTCCTAGGAAGCTTTGTGAGCTAGTTTTGAAGTTAGCACATGATGAACAAGGATATTTAGGAGTAAATAAAACTTTCAAGTGTATTAGTAGGGCGTACTTTTGGCCTAAAATGAAGAGTGACGTAAAGAGATATGTTCTAAGCTGTCATGAATGCCAAATTGCCGGGAAACCGAATCAAGTAATTCCCAGAGTTCCATTGTGTAATATTCCTTCGGTAGGCAAACCTTTTGAGAATGTAGGTATCAATATGGTCGGATCTTTGTCTGTAAGTAAGGGTAGTGAGGACTACGTCACTAATCTAGAGTATTATAAAAATAGTTTAAGAGATGGTTGGCAACTAGTAAAGGAGAACGAGAGGGAGAGTCAAGGGGAAACTAAGCGGAACTTGATCTTTGAGCGAAAGAGAGACATCTCTGTGTAGGAGATAAAGTTTTAGTATTAGTCCAGAAAGAAGGTCCCTCTTTATCGTATAAGTTCGAAGGTCCTTTTTCAATTTTAGAGAAGAGGGGAATCTGAATTATTTTAGAGACATGGGTAATCGTAGAGCATAGTGGCTGCATGTAAATTTGCTCTAGAAATATAACGAATGCCCCATGCCTGTAGTTACAGTGTCCCAGAAAGAAATTAGTTTTGAGAAACACTCCGAGGTGCTTTAGAATTTCAAAGTTTTTAATCAGGGTTTAGAAAAAGAAAAGGTGAGGGAAATATGTAATGTTTTAGTGAATTATCCTGAAACTTTCAGTGACAAACTAGGCCTAACTAAGGTTTTAGAACATGATATTGAGTTGCAGGACACGAAACCCATTAGGCAAAATCCATATCTTCAGAGCCCAGCAAAGGCAGATTCTGTGAGGAAAGAAATTAGTTACATGCTAGATAATGATTTGATAGTACCTAGCAAGAAGTTCCCCGGAAGGTAAACAGTGTAACGAAGCAAAGTAACTTTTCCTTACCCAGGATTGACGATTGCTTAGATAGAATCGGAAATTCCAAGTTCATCTCGAAGCTTGATTTGGCTAAAGGTTATATGCAAGTACCTTTAAGTGAACGAGTCCGGAAAATATCCGCCTTTATAACGCCATTTGGTAGTTTCGAGTACTAAGTTATGGCTTTTGGCTTGAAGAACACCGCTAGTACTTTCCAAAGATTAATTAATAAAGTTTTAAATGGCATCAACAATTGTGTCATGTACTTAGATGATCTTGTAATATTTTCTAAGACTTGGGAGGATCATGTAAGGACTTTGGCAAGAGTCTTGAAGGCCTTACCAAAGCGAATCTCGTTCTTAATCTAAGGAAATCAGAATTTGGGAAAGCCTCTATTACTTATCTAGGACAAAAGGTAGGTCTTGGTTAAATCTGTCCAAAGGATCGGAACATAGAAGCTATCGTGAATTTCCCAATCCCAACAACTAAAAAACAGGCCATGAGATTTCTCGGAATGGTTCCGTATTTCCATAGATTCGTACCAAATTTCTCGGAAATAAGCGCTCCCATAACTAATCTGTTTGAGAAAGGACGCAGTTTTGTATTTGATGTCGCGTGTGTGGAAGCCTTCAACAAGTTAAAGGCTATAATGATTCACGAGCCAGTTCTATTATTACCTGATTAGCGATCGATGCCAGTGATATTGGCGTAGGAGGAGTTTTCTTACAAGAAGTGAATGTAATGAAACTCCCAGTTGCCTATTATTCAAAGAAACTGAATAAAGCGCAACAGAACTATTCCACTATTGAAAATTGTTTGGTTTAGTTACAGCCTTGCAACACTGAGATTTACACACGTAGTAGTTCTGTTTTAACTGTGTATACTGATCATAATCCGTTGGTTTATTTAGAGAGGTTTAAGAATAAGAATAAACGTCTAATGCATTGGAGTTTAGAATTACAAGACTATAACCTGAAGATAGTTCATATAAGGGGAAAGGATAATGTTATAGCTGATAGCCTCTCTAGAGATTTTTCAGAATGAGTAGCCTAATGACCTTTTTCTATTTTGGCACGAGTGGTTGAGTGAATGAAGAAGTATTAAAGCTTTATGCAGAATTGTTCCCCTGCTATCTAATTTTTTGCATCTCTTTAGAAAAAAAAATTAAATAATTTGATTTCCTTTTTTTTCCTTTTTTGGGGGATGTGTCATGGTAATTGCTTTACAGCAAAGACAGATAAAGGAAAGGAAAACGCATTTTCAAGAAGTTCTACAGCAAGGAGGCATTCGCGACTTGACAGGCACCAATGTGACGTGAGGAGCGCCACAATTTCTGATGCAATACTTCGTCGAGATTCTTCTAAGAAGTTCCGGTAATCTTGGGAGCCTATGACGTTCGCTGGTAAGCCACACTCCCAGGTTGTCGTATATATACGGCTGACGAAGTAGGAGGGAGCAGATCATCAGTAAGAGTCACAGATCAGATTATCAGTGAAAGATCAGCAGCAGAGATCATCAGAGAGAGATAAGAGAAGAAGTAACAGACGAAGGATCAGAGAGGAAAAGGTGCTCGAGAGTTGATCGAAATCTGGTTAAGTCGTCCAGTCAGGGAGAACGACCGAGGTATTTTCGACGTTGAGCAAGCCTTGAGAGAAGAAACTTTCTACAAGAGGTTTCGGGGAGTTCCTGCCCTTCAAGTATCAAGAATAGACATTGTTTTCTGAAATACGGAGTCAAGAGGACGTCTGCAATTTCGTTTCCCCTTTTGTGAAGCCACCGTTTCGAGCATAGATCTCCACAGCGCAAAACTGGCCAGCAAGTACTTGCATTACCTCACTTCTTCCCCAGTTCACACATTGTAAGATTTTACTTGTGGTATGAAAATAGGAGAAACAATTCTGTATTTATCTTTGTTAGTGAGATTGTAAATAAACCTTTGTTCTGTTAGTGTTTCTTTCTATATTCGTATCCCCAGTTTCAACTGTTGGTGTTGAACTCTAATTGTTTATCATTATTTCGAGCGGACCTCTCTTGGGGTTCGTAACAATCTGGTGATGTCAAATGGTGATGCCATTGGTGATACATGGGTGTTTGGTGCTGCTAAATGGTGATGATACCGGGGAGTGGTAATGGTGATGATATTGGAGTTATGGGGGTGTGCCAATGGTGAAGAATACTGGGGAATGGCAATATTAATGCTTTTACTGGTGACACTGGAGATATTTTCCGGAGATATTTACAGGAGAATTACTATTGAGAATTATTATTACGGGGGATATTTAAGTGGAATTATTATGGAGGATTATTATAATTACTGGAGATATTTATGAGGATTCTATGGGAGTCATGATAATAATGAATTTGGGGAATGTGCCAATGATTTATGGGTGGTGAATTCTGATGAATTTTGGTGATACTAACGAGTACTGATAGTTGGTGATTCTAATACTTAATACTGGTGAATGGGCGAATAATAATTTTGATGATACTGGCGAGTGCTAATATAGTGCTAACATTGGGCGAGTACTGATATTTGCTAATACTGGTGATATTACTGATACTGGCAAATTCTGATACTGGTGATACTGATACTAACATGGGTGTTGTAATGAGTATTAAGGGTGGTGATGTTTTGTGAATATGAGAGGTACTAACGACACATTTTTTATTTTTATTTTTTTTGAGTTCAGCAGATAATTGCTTGAAGTCTATGTGAGTCACAGATGTTACAGGTGTCTCGGGAATAGTTAACAGTGCCATTGATTTTTCTTTTTTCCTTTTTTAGACGTTAGCCATCGCTGATGTAAGTTTTTTTTTTATCATGGGCGAGTTTGAATTTATTTTTCTCTCAGGACAGTTTGTGTGAATTTTTTAATACCTCAGTTCGTGACTTGGAGTCATTGATCAGGAATGTCTTTATAATTTCAGCCGTTTGATGCTGCAGAGAGATTTATGGGAGAATTTTTGCATTTTTGAATGTATACATGATTGCACTACATTTTTTTTCTGGACATTTGACATTATGCTGCCAGAGACGTGCAGTTATTTTTATTATAGTGTTTAATGAGCCAGCCAATGTGTTTTTTTATTTATGAGCTGTTTTACGTGACCTGTGGCTAGGCTGGTGCTAGCTTAGAGGTGGCCGCGCAATCTGTTACATAAAGAGGGGGATTTGCTATGATATGTTTTAAATAATATATAATTTGATGTGCTATGACGTTTCTTAGAATGTGGAGAATCATCATTTAACTTCTCCGGAGACAGAGTGTTCAAGTGACGAGATTAGGAATGCTAATGCATCCTTCTTTGAGGTGGTGTGATCAAGAGTACTGTCTTAGCAAATCAGTGCCTCGTCCTGTCGCTATGAGAGCTTGATGTAGAGGTGACTTTGAAACTGGACTCTAGCAGTTTATGGGAGTGAACATTGTGTGTGAATTCGTACGTGTGAGCCTTTTCCCCCTACATAATGAAATGTAGTGTTACCAAGAAGGGGAGACTATTACAGAGAAGGCAGAGCCAGGATGGCTTCTGCCAAAGTGTTTGTTGGTAAGTGATAGTACAACTGTGCTGAAATGGGTAAGCCTTTTCTTTATTTTGGCCAAAGTGTGGCTGGATTGTATTTGAGTATTTATTTCAGAGATTCTGGGATAGGGGAATTGTTCTGGAGAAGAGTGGAATGGTTTTGGAGAAATGGGAACTGACTTAATTACTATGGTGTACTGACTATGTTGACTTTGCCTAGTGTTATGGCTAAACAAATGTTAGTTATGTGAGTAATCACTAAGGGTTATTTGGGCTACTGAGTTTAACATTTCATTTAATCATTCTGTTAAGAATCTGAGTTATTCAGAGGATACTTTGCTTTTAAAAAAATGCATATTTTTGTAATTCACGACTCTGATTTGATGACCTTAGATAATGGAGGGGAGGTATATCGAGAAAGAGAAAGATGGAGGGAGAGAGAGAGAAAGAGAGAGAGAGAGAGTTATTGAGAGGAGAGAGAGAGAGAGAGAGAGAGAGAGAGAGAGAGAGAGAAAGCTGTTGGGTATCAGGAGAAAGAGAGAGAGAGAGAGAATGTGTTGCCAATTGCCTTTGGCCGCTCTTGGTCCATCGCTACCTTTTAAAAATATGATAACGTGATTGACCATCTCGTTATATATATATATATATATATATATATATATATATATATATATATATATATATATATATATATGTCTATCACATTACCGTGATTCATATACATATATCGAACTACAAATGTCATGTCCTTTAATATCTAATTCGCTCTACCTCGGACTTAATATATTTTCATATATGCTTAACCCAGGTGGAATTTATTAAGCGATAATAGAATTGCCGATCGACAGGCGCGAACCAGCAACCTCCCAGTTCTAGGACTGGCAGTGAAGCCTTAAACCACCCCGACACCGCAAGAGATATAAGTTCATGCCACCTCCCACCTGAAATACCTTTCGCGCGCAGGTATTTTTGTCTTGGAGACTGCATCAACCCATCTCGTTCTCAGTGGTGTGGTATATGAATCACGGTAATGTGATAGACTTATATAATGACTATGTGCGGGCAAAAGTACTACCACGCCACTGAGAACGAGATGGGTTGATGCAGTCTCCAAGACAAAAAATACCTGCGCACGAAAGGTATTTCAGGTGGGAGGCGGCATGAACTTATATCTCTTGCGGTGTCGGGGTGGTTTAAGGCTTCACTGCCATTCCTAGAATTGGGAGGTCGCTGGTTCGCGCCTGTCGATCGGCAATTCTATTATCGCTTACTAAATTCCCCCTGGGTTAAGCATATATGTAAAATATATTAATTCTGAGGTAGAGCGAATTAGATATTAAAGGACATTTGTAGTTCGATATATATATATATATATATATATATATATATATATATATATATATATATATATATATATATATATATATGTATACAACTAAATCATGAACATATGGAATGTGATGAATAAATAGTAAAAGTCAAAATCCACAAAGGAAAGAGGAACGATGGAGGTTGCAAGGCCTTTCGAGTTCTTGTCCTTCACTTAGTAGAGTGGAGAAATATAAAAAAAAGTTAACAAAGAAAGCATGCATAAATATGAATGATGGGGATCACAAAGAAAAAAATATGTACCCAGAATCCAACACAATTGAAGAATTAGTAGACTTAACAAAACAGGCTTCAGAGGTTTTACAAAAGATTAGGCCCAATAGCTCAGATGCAAGGACAAGTCAGTTAAAAGATTATATAAAAAAACATGATTGACCACCAAAAAACAAAAAAACGTTATAAAAGTACTACTCGATACCTATCTAATTGGTAAGCAATAAAAATTTTTGCAATGTGAAAATTTAAGGAAAAAATATTAAACACACAAATACATAACAAATAAAAATAAGATAATTAATTTGAAATTAAGTCAGTGATTTTATATTTTAGGTCATTCTTGAACATTTTACTAATACAGGGGTCCAAATAGTACATCGCAGGGCTAAGGTTAAAATTATAACTGGCAGTAAGCTGTATGTATAACAGCGGATTCTAAAAGTTTTCTTGAAGAGAAACCTTTCGATCTGGCAATCACTGAATTTTCATTCCAATTTATTCTGTGAGAGATTTCACTTAAATGAATGAGAATAGCATTGGAGGTTTACCCAGTTTTGTCAGAACATCTTTGCTGTTTAATTCGTATTTCTAAATCCTTGCTAGATTGGCCGATTTTAAAAAGGGGCAGCCCAAACATGGAATTTTATATTTTATGTTGTTGTTTTCCTTAAGGATGTTTTTTTATTGGCATTCCTTTTGTTATAAGAAAAAACGAGGTTGACATTAAAAGATTTGAAAAATAATTTGACGCTTTTCAAAACCACTGAACTAAGGCAAGCTAAGAATGTTAACAATAAGGATTTTTTTTCACTGTGCTATTAAAATTCTTTATGACTTGATCAAGGGGATGTTTTGTTTGTTTTTTGTGAGTCATATCATCATCCAGGAGGGCTTGTATAAGTTTACTTTAGAATTAGAAAAAGACAATTGTCTCCCTTTCAGTTATGTTGGATTCCAGGTACATACTTTTTCCTTTGTAGTCCTCGTCTGTCATTTATATGAGCTTTCTTTGTAAACTTATCTTTATATTTCTTCACTCTGCTAACTAAAGGACAATTAGACTACCTTGCAGAACTCCAGTATGTATGTATGCATACATACATACATACTAGCTGACCAACCGAGCACTGCATGGGAAAACTCTGAATGACAACTGATAAACTCTCTCTCTCGCTCTCTCTCTCTCTCTCTCTCTCTCTCTCTCTCTCTCTCTCTCTCTCTCTATTTTATTTTTAACCATTTCTCACTATGGATTACATGCTAATATACAATGCTACATTGTATTTTAATCACTGGTAGAAGGAATCTTAGTATGAATACGACTTCAGGATTTTATTTATTTACCCCAGCCCCCACCCACCCCACTGGGACTTCAAGCGCAAACAGCTATGGATGAAACACTAACATCTGTAGTTTTCGGTTATTTTTAGATGTCACCAACCTCGCACCCCCTTCTCACCCCTCTTCCTGTCAGGGCTAAACTTAGACTGGAAGGGCATTGTCACTATTCATCTCAGCAACCTAGAAAACTATAAATTAAACACTGTCATTTTGTTATTTTTGGCTATTTTTACATGCCATCCCTTTCCCACCCTTCCTTCCCACCCCTTCCTATTGGGACTGAACTTGGGCTTAAAGGCCATTGGCAGTGTCCCTATTTATCTCAGCAACCTCAAAAACTGGATTAGACACTAATAAGTTTCATTTTCTGTTATTTCTATATGTCCCCCCTTCTTACCCCCCTTTCTTTCAGGGCTAAACTTGGACTTAAAGGGTACCAGAAGTGTCACTATTCACCTTAGCGACCTCAAAAATATGGATTAGGCACTAATATCTGTCATTTTCAATTATTCTTATTTTCACCCCTTCCCCACACCCCCTACCCCTTTGGTGATAGTGATGTCTTACCCCCACACCATTCTTTCCTTGATGTTAAGTTGTAATAGTAATAATAATAATATCCTTTATTTCAGCTCAGGGCCATATACATGGAATATACAAAATAGAGACAGTAACATACACAATGTAGATACATGAGACAAAAAGATAACAAAAATTAATAAACGGCACTATCCACACAATAGCTGAGTTAGTATAAACGATAATAATCATAATACTGGTAATAACAGTAATAATATTGGAGAGAAAAACAATGCATTGAGAGTTATAATAGTTAGTGCACTGATTATATAATCTAAATTTCAGCTAGAAACCTTAAGTGTTTACAGTAGTTAGGCCTAAGAGTTGTATATAAGAAAATTGAATGTTGAAAAACTTTAACTTGATAGCATTCACAGTAATAATGGAAAAGTAAAATGTCAGCAATAAATATGATAACAAAAACAAATTCTGCAGATGACACCTTGCCAATACAGAGATTAAGTCCTTTAGGGAACAGAGGCCTCATTTTCCCATCTTTCTCACAATTTAAATCTTCATGCTTCACTCCTTTGGATGCTTTGTATGAGCGAATTGCTGCTGTTTCTCACGCGGGATATCAGACTGGACATTGTTCGCCTTACTATGATTTTTAAATTGTCCAGGCGGTTTCTGTTAACATCTGCGTGGCGGAGTGGTAGCGAGGAGTGTTTGTGAGGCGTCTCAAAATGTCATTGTGCAC
>NC_061100.1:143615696-143623196 GCF_015104395.2 Macrobrachium nipponense | reverse complement strand
GCTTTATCGCAATAGATAATCAATTTTCTTCATATAATATTATTACCAGTACTCGGGTACTTTTGCATTTAATCCTTGTGCAATACAAGGTTATTCCAACTCTTTGTGCATACTCTGCGATTACTGCTTCTGTTATTTCCTGTTGAATTTGAGAATCATCTCTAACTGTATGATCTATTCTATTAGGCAAGTGTTGTAAATCTTATGGTACTTCGTTGACAGAAGCAATATCGTCTGCTTATTCTAATTCTGTCAAGTTGCCATCGTTACTCCCATCGAAACCTGCTCCATCTCCAGGTATATTGCTGTAAATTTCAAATAAAGAACACACACATAATGGCTGTTTGCTTAAAATTCTTGAATTGTGGAAGGTGAAAAGGACGAACGCAATTAGGATTTCGTAATAACATGATATCAATAGTGTAAGTAGAGATGAATAAGTAAAGGATATGTGCAGAGGATATTTGGTGTTGATATACTTTGGGATACGATCTTTCTCAAGTAGTCGATCAGTAAAAACAAATGAAGAAATATGGAGGTGCACAGTAATCTTATTTTCGATACAAATTGACACTGGCACTGCTGAACACTGAAGGAGTGCCTTCCACTATTGTATGCACAGTGCATTGTGCCTTAAGATAGTTATGTAACTCGTAGCTTCCATCTGAAATTGTATTCACATCCTATATATACAGACTAATACGGGAGTGAAATAAGGAAAAAAACTTGCTTCCAGCAGCCTGAGAAATGAAACTTTTAATTTCGCTTATGACTATAAAAGCTTTATTTAGAATCGCAATAGGCAACAACTAATCTCTCAGTATTTACTGGAAAAAATAAATAAGAATAAAGAATTGTCAGACTCATCCTTATCCTCCGTCACCACCACTCTCTCTCTCTCTCTCTCTCTCTCTCTCTCTCACACACACACACACACACACACACACACCGAGGAGAACATACTAGCTTTAAATGTCAGCATCAATCGTGACATTTATGAATTTCCAAAAAATGCGATTGGATCCCGGAAAGCAAGTGATCTATCTCTTCTTTTGATTTACGAAGTAATTATGAAGCTTTGCTTTTTAATAAATACGGTTTTTGTGACGAAAACACATTTCTTGAAAGTGTACATCAAAATATTAAAGATAAATGCGAACGAGAAAATTGGTATTTCATAATATATTTAACTTTTTGTCTTTTTTTTATCACAGTTAATAGGCTTCTTCCTTTCGTATTGGTAAAGAATCAGTTAATAGGCTTAGCCCTTTAAGCCTACAGGTTCATTGATTTATCTTGATTCCAACGTATCTCATATATATCATTATTGTCACAAAAAGGCATGATGTGTTTTTAATTGGTATGTGTCGTTACTGAACTTTTTCATCTACACTTTCATCTATCTATCTAATTATTTTTAACCTCTTCTTTCTATATTTCCCTTTACTTAATGTTACTTCCTCCTAATGAACACCATATTCTTTGGAAACTTAACTGTCAAGTCAATGGCCCCTTAGGCTTGATCCATATTAATAGGTTTCATCTACTGAATATATAATAATAATAATAATAATAATAATAATAATAATAATAATAATAATAATAATAATAATAATAATTGAAAAAGAAACCCACAAAATCACTTTGTAACTTGTTTACTTCTCAAGTATTTACATTTAGTTATACTGCACACTCGAGTACTTTCAGGCCCTATCTGTGGCCCATTTCAAGAGATGTTTGGGCCCCAGATAGGGCCTGAAGTACTCGAGTGTGTAGTATAACTAATGTAAATACTCAGAAGTAAACAAGTTACAAAGTGATTTTGTGGGTTTCTTTTTCAATCTTCAGAAGAAAACTGAAAGAATTTTTTTGTTTGGTTAATAATAATAATAATAATAATAATAATAATGATAATAATAATAATAATAATAATAATAATAATAATAATAATAATAATAATAATGTGGCGCCGTGGCAGAGTGGGTTAGGTCGTCAATGGACTAGTTAAGCAACATTTGGGCTGGTCAGTCGTTGGATGGGTGACCGCTCTCCTCGGCGTTGATTCCTTGGGAAAGGATCTTTACCATAATTTCCTCAGTCTACTCAGCTGTAAATGAGTACCTATCCCTGATGTGGTAGGGTCCAGCTATAGGGTTAAATTAGCAAAACTCAGCAATGATGTTAAGAAATAGAGGAATAAACGACAACGACGTAAATGGAACCTCTGGCAACAGAGGACTTCGTCCGGCAGCCAGGTATTCAACCCAATTGAAGGGGAAGACGGTCAGATACTTGGAGGTCGTCATCCAGCAACTGACCACCACACGACAGTAACCAACAGCCTGAGATTGGAGCTACAGAAGCAAACCAAAGGAACAAATGGACAAAAGAAGAAAATAAGGAAATATGGAGATGCTAACACTCAGAAGCAACCCAACGGAGAGAGGGATATAGAAGAAGGTTGGTCAACATCTGGAATTAGCGGAATAACACCCCCCAAACAGAGGCTGGCAGACCAAATAAGGAAACATAATGAAAAAGAACAGGCTCTCCCCAACAGAAAGAGAAGAACTGGAAAGGGAAATGCCACACGACAACGAATTACACGACGAGAAACTGAGAGACGATGCCACAGAAAGACGACATATGCAGGAGGCAAGATTTGTAGCAGAACTGATGGGGATTCGAAACACCAACACCACCAGCACACCAACCCAACAGAAACCAAAACAGCAACCTCCGTGAAAGGCGCCTGGAAAAGCAAATCATGGTGATGAGATCTGACTTGAGTAAACTGAAAGAGATGGCAGAAAAAAGGCTAAGAAGCAAGAAAACAAGGGAGTAACTCAACGAGAAATACAAAGTACAAGAGAGGGGACTAAACAACACAATAGAAGATGTAAAACAGAGGCTTAAGGCCAAAGCACATAAGATCCAACGGTACATGAACAGGAATAAGGGATACCAAAACAGAACAAATTATTCAGAACTAACCAGAAAAGACCATGCAGCCAACTAAGAGGGGAAGACAACCACCAAGAAATTTCTGAAGCCGAACCAAGTAAGAGACTCTGGGAAAACATATGGAGCAATCCAGTATCACACAACAAACATGCAACATGGCTCCAGGAAGTCAAGGAGGAAGAAACAGGGAGAATAAAGCAAAGATTCACAGAGATCACGACAGACACCAACTGAAGAAAATGCCAAACTGGAAAGCCCCAGGTCCTGATGATGTCCATGGATACTGGCTCAAAAACTTCAAGGCCCCTACACCCACAAATAGCAAAACAACTCTAGCATTGTATCTCAAATCACCAAGCACCCAAATGGATGACTACAGGAAGAACATCCTTAGTACAAAAAGACAAGAGTAAGGGAAATATAGCCAGTAACTACAGGCCTATCACCAGCCTACCAATAGTGTGGAAGTTACTAACAGGTATCATCAGTGAAAGGCTATACAATTACCTAGAGGAGACAAACACCATCCCCGCCAACAGAAAGGCTGCAGAAGGAAGTGTAGGGGCACAAAAGACCAGCTCCTGATAGACAAAATGTATGAAGAACGGTAGGAGAAGGAAAACCAACCTAGGATGGCATGGATAGACTATAAGAAAGCCTTCAACATGATACCACACATGGCTAATAGAATGCCTGAAAATATATGGGGCAGAGGAAAACACACCATCAGCTTCCTCAAAAAATACAATGCACAACTGGAATACAATACTTACAAGCTCTGGAATAAGACTAGCAGAGGTTAATATCAAGAGAGGGATCTTCCAGGGCGACTCACTGTCCCCACTACTCTTCGTAGTAGCCATGATTCCCATGACAAAAATACTATAGAAGATGGATGCCGGGTACCAACTTACGAAAAGAGGCAACATAATCAACCATCTGATGTTCATGGACGACATCAAGCTGTATGGTAAGAGCATCAAGGAAATAGATACCGTAATCCAGACTGTAATGATTGTATCTGGGGACACCAGGATGGAGTTTGGAATAGGAAAATGCGCCTTAGTCAACATACAAAAAGGCCAAAGTTAACGAGAAATGAAGGGATAAAGCTACCAGATGGGAGCGACATCAAACACATAGATGAGAGGATACAAATACCTGGAAATAATGGAAGGAGAGGATATAAAAACACCAAGAGATGAAGGACACGATCAGGAAAGAATATAGGGCAGAGACTCAAGGCGATAATCAAGTCAAAACTCAACGCCGGAAATTATGATAAAAGCCATAAACACATGGGCAGAGCCAGTAATCAGATACAGCGCAGAAATAGTGGAATGAACGAAGGCAGAACTCCGCAGCATAGATCAGAAAAAACCAGGAAACATACGACAATACACAAAGCACTACACCCAAGAGCAAATACGGACAGACTTATACATAACACGAAGGAAGGAGGGAGAGGACTACTAAGTATAAAGGACTGCGTCAACATCGAGAACAGAGCACTGGGGCAAATATCTGAAAACCAGTTAAGACGAGTGGCTAAAAGAGTGCATGGGAAGAATGACTAATAAAAGTAGATGAAGACCCAAAATAATTATAAGAGAGAGGCGAAATGACAGACAGAACAGAGGACTGTCACAACAAACAAATGCACGGACAATACATGAGACAGACTAAAGAACTAGCCAGCGATGACACATGGCAATGGCTACAGAGGGGAGAGCTCAAGAAGGAAACTGAAGAAATGATAACAGCGCACAAGATCAGGCCCTAAGAACCAGATATGTTCAAAGAACGATAGATGGAAATAACATCTCTCCCATATGTAGGAAGTGCAATACGAAAAATGAATCCATAAACCACATAGCAAGCGAATGCCCGGCACTTGCACAGAACCAGTACAAAAAGAGGCATGATTCAGTGGCAAAAGCCCTCCACTGGAGCCTGAGCAAGAAACATCAGCTACCTTGCAGTAATAAGTGGTACGAGCACCAACCTGAGGGAGTGATAGAAAACGATCAGGCAAAGATCCTCTGGGACTATGGTATCAGAACGGATAGGGTGATACGTGCAAATAGACCATAGTGACGTTGATTGACAAATTTAAGGAGAAAGTATCACTCATTGATGTCGCAATACCATGGGACACCAGAGTTGAAGAGAAAGAGAGGGAAAAATGGATAAGTATCAAGATCTGAAAATAGAAATAAGAAGGATATGGGATATGCCAGTGGAAATCGTACCCATAATCATAGCAGCACTATGCACGATCCCAAGGATCCCTGAAAAGGAATCTAGAAAAACTAGGCGCTGAAGTTAACTCCAGGACTCATGCAGAAGAGTGTGATCCTAGAAACGGCGCACATAGTAAGAAAAGTGATGGACTCCTAAGGAGGCAGGATGCAATCCGGAACCCCACACTATAAATACCACCCAGTCGAATTGGAGGACTGTGATAGAGCAAAAAAAAAAAAAAAAAAATAAAAAAAATTAATAATATAATAATAATAATAATGATAATAATAATAATAATTATAATAATCTAATGCACTCTGACATTATTTAATATAACCATAGGCACCCAAAAGAATTCTTGCCATAGATTTTACGCCAGTAGGCGTATACAAGCATTCCTAGGTATTAGTACACTCTCAGCATCTCAAATGCTGCATTTCATTTGCAAACTAAAATGTCTATTAACGTAGTCTAACATTTTAATTTTTACAAACTTACTAATAGTTAGAATGAATTACATAAGAAATTGTTTAATGGAAGAGACATTCAGTTCCCTTTAGGCATGCCGATCTAAAATTTATAAGGACTCATGTCGATAAACGAGGTTGATGACCTAAAAGTAATTTGGTGAAGGATCCATAAAACCATGAGTTTCTCCAGACAGTATCAATTCGGCAAATTTCTCTCGTGCTCCTTCGGTAAATTTGAAGTCAAAACAGAGAAACAAATATGGGAACGGGTGGAGGAAGACATTACAAGAATTTTAATTTGTCTTTTATTATATGTGGTTGTGATCTCTGATATGTCTATGTACTTCTTTGAAACTGGATCCATAATGTGGAAATATTTCCCCATTGAAATACGACAACAGAATCTGTTATTGGCATGTTTTCTTCTCTTTTATATATCTCGTCATTGTTCTTGCTCCAATTCCTTCAAAAATATAATGCACCATGTCTAAATTAATATCAAAATCAGCTTCAGCCTTCATTAGTAACCTTACCTTCTAAATTATCCCCAGTTTCTTCAGACTCATATTTCTTCTTAGCCTTATTCTTCTGAAACTTGAAATATGAACAAGCAATTGATGATTCACGGTAACCAAGAGACAGAAAAATTACAGGGACAATTTTGCCTTGTGAGGTTTTACTTCCTAGAATGCGTTTCTGAAAATAAATTGCGACCTCAATATAATGGTCAGTCGGGAACTATCCTGAGTTGTTTGTGGAAATTAATTTTCTCTTATGTGAGACGGAATTGAATTATGGATGGTTTAGGCAGCCACCGAATCTGGAAAAAATCACTGAGTAAGCTTTCGCAGTAGTTTTGTGTTTGTGTAAATTTCACTTTCATAAGAGTAGCCTCATAATATCAGTATTAAGTTCCTTGAAGCTGTCCAAACTTACCTATGATCTTTTAACTTGTTTGATGTTTAATATAACTGAATTATTAATCATTTAATAAAGTAACAAGGAAACTTTTCATCAAACAGAGCAGTGTTTTACTTCTTTGATATAATATAAGAAGAACAGTTAAAATGTTTTCAACAAAAGGTTACGACAGTTCTTAGTTTTTTAGACACAGCTTGTAAAAATTTACTCCTGATAGGTTTCAGTGTCCTTTTCTCAAAATAAAAACAGATGTAAGATAAATTATGGTGGTTGTAAATAATTTCACACATGTATGCACATACGTGCATAATCTCTCTCTCTCTCTCTCTCTCACACACACACAGACACACAAAATTTCCTGAGCATTTATACTGTGGGGTAATCTATTTCGGAAAATCATCTTGCGTAAAATGACTAGAAAAACTACTCATAAGCGGATATACATACACAAACGCACACACACACACACACACACACACACAACACACACATATATATATATATATATATATATATATATATATATATATATATATATATATATATATATATATATATATATATATATATATATGTATGTTATGTATATCTTTCAGAAAATTATTTTCCAGTTTTCACAGGAAATATTAAGTCGAAATATGAGATGAGTAAAATATTAGTAAATTAAAAACAATGATTTTTGCTTTAGAGTAAACAGATTGATATTTTGAAGAATGAGATTAAGTTATACTTTCTCTTTTGAACGTTTAGTTATGACCTTTCTGTCTCCACATACATGCGCCATTCTATATATCCATCTATCTATCTATCGATCTCACTGTTTGTTTCTATAACATGTGATCAGTGCCATAAGAGTAACTGATGCCTACATTATTCAAGTCCATGAGTCTTCTTTTATTTA
>NC_061100.1:143598196-143610696 GCF_015104395.2 Macrobrachium nipponense | reverse complement strand
GTGTGTCCATATTTAAAAAGTCTATGCAATCATAATCTCCTAATCAAATATTAAAAATTCCTCACTAAACAAAATATAATCTTTACCCACTGAATTCTCACAAGTAATCCCATATCTGACAAACACACTATCAAAAGAGAACCCATAATGTCTAACAGTAAAAACCCCTTTTATTGTTTATATAACTAACTGCCCCATGAAATATAATGCCGAACACCCCTTCTATCTAACTCACATACCCCGACAAATTATATCTCTTATCTAAAATAGAAATGCTGTTTAGAGCTTAACACCAATTATGACATCTCTCGTAGGAAAAGAGAAAAAAGAAAAAAAAAGATAATAACAACAATAATAAGTCAACTTTCCCTCATTACACAGCACACATAAGAGAAGAAAAAACATATATAATATAACATTTTCCTCAAAATGCAATATGTACCGTTACGGAATCTGCTACCGCAACAATCCCATCGACCAGAAACGACCGAAAAACAACCCCCTTACATGATACATCTCCGTGGAATGCCATAGTCAACATCTACGAGAATAGTGTAAATCTCCGAATAATCAACTCCAAAGGAAAAAATCAGCAACCGGACTCATCACAGCATTATCAGCAAAAATCCACCTGTGAACACCTCAGGTGCTTCGAACCGCACTATAGATTTGTCGAGTCAGACTTGCAATGCCAGAACCCATTATTCCCCAAATATTTCATACAAACAACATACAGCCACATTCCACAAACTTATCACCCGGATATCATCAAGGTGCCCCCCCCAAAAAATTGTCCTTAAATCTAACTCCCCACGACATTACCCCAATTATATAAAACCACAATGCAGTAGTGTCACTCCCCCCAATAATCACAACACAAAAAGAAATTCAGCCCCAAATTTCATACACAGGAATTATCACATGTTTATCATCACGTTTCTCAGCTAAAACAAAAATTTGCTGTATTTCCAAACAACTTCCCATGCAAAATATTAACCTCGGAATCTTACGCAAAAACGCCGCAGATTTGCGCATAATAAGAAAAAAAACAGTAGAAGGAAATGAAAGAGGGAAAAAAAAATGTTAAAACATTTCACAACCAAATTGCAAAAACCAGACAGCAAGAAAAAAAAAGAAAAAATGTGTGACAATATATTAATAACCACAACCAATTCTTTTCAATTTCAAGCTATGTGTTAATCTCAACTGACCTGTTTTTTCCTCTAAGACTACAAAGCTGTTTCCAATTTGTTCCTCAATGGCTTTAAAAGGACCTTCAAATTTCGGGCCTAATTTGTAGTTCAGTTAATTTCTGACGTAAAGTTTTAAAAATACCTTGTCTCTGACATTGATCTTGGGATCATATGTTTTACTAATACTTTTCTGTACCATCTCTCTGGTTGTGGATTCAAGATTACGGCTGAGACAAACATATCTCTCTCTCACTTTGGATACCAACGCCTCGATCGTATCCTCCCTATGATGAGGTATAGTTAGCAAATCAAATGTGCCTTGTGCTGGACAACCAAACAAAGCTTCCAATGGGGACATTTTAATGGAATCATTAACCATAGTGTTAATACTATGTCTAACAACATCAACATATCTGTCCCAATTCTTATCATTACCTATTTGCTTGTTCACACAACCCATTAGGCTCAGGTCTGTATGGAATAATGGTTACTTTCTGTATCCCCATGACTTCCGCTAAACATTCCAAAGTTTTGTTTACAAATTCTCTACCATTGTTGGTCAATAGAACTTCGGGTGAGCCGTAACTGCAAATGATACCATTGAAAAATGCTACAGCTACTTCTTCAGCCGTTTTATGCTTCAGTGGGAAAATTTCTACTATCCTTGTAAGTTCATCTATTATTACTAACAAGTACTTGTTCGCATACCTAGACTCACAAAAATTTCCCAGGATATCCATATGTATTCTCTTAAAAGGTCTACTCGGTAAAGGATACGATCCTAATTTGCATGAAGTTATTCTTGCAGGCTTACATGCATTGCACACTATACAGTTTCTCACAAAATTTTCCACATCTTTCCCCATTTTTTTCCAAATGTATTTAGCACAAATCTCATCATATGTTTTTTCTATTCCCAAGTATGGACTACCGAACCTGCAATGAACTATATTCAAAACCACTGGAATTAGGACTTTCGGAATTACCTGTGTCGTATCTCCTTTACTTTCACTGGTCTTCAATTTATATTTAATTTTCCTAACCAATAGATTACCTTCTAACTCCAAGCGCGAAAATGGCAACTTATAGCATTTCCTGACTAATTTCCCTCTAAGAAACGTTTTTGAATCTGCTAGAATCTCGTCTTCATCTTGTCTTTGCTCTATGAGGGATATATCCCATTATATAGCCTCGCTAGAGACTTACGCAACTTGGAACTCTTCCGTGTCTTGAAAACTCCTACTAAGAGCATCTGCAATTATGTTATATTTGCCCTCTATATATTTGAGCTGTGCATCAAAATCTCTGATAGTTATAAACCATCGAGCTCTTCCCGCAATACATCAGTTAGGGGAGCTGCTATATTAGAGAACCCTTTCACAAACCTGAAGAAACCGGCGATACCCAGGAATGACTTAATCTCTTTTTTTGATCTGGGGTGTGAAAATTCGCTATTGCTTTGACTTTATCATCATTTACTCTAACCCCTTCCTTAGATATGACATGGCCTAGATATGGGATTTGTTTTTTCAAGAACGAACTCTAAGCTAGCTTAATTTTCAACCCCGCCAATCTAAGCCTCTTAAGTACTTCTGCAAGCACTTCCAGGTGTTGTGCGATTGTGTCTGCTGCGATCAATATGTCATCCATATGCACAAAAAAATTATTTACCCAATAACCCGTCCAAAACTGTGTTCACCAACCTGGTAAAAGTCATTGGACTTCCCGATAAACCGAAAGGCATTCGCGTAAATGCATAGTGTCCCTTGGGCACTGAAAAAGCCATATATTCCTTGCTACTTTCACGAAGAGGGACCTACAAAAAACCTGCACCAAATCAATTGAGCTATAAATATTATGTCCCCCAATTTCAACAAAAAGATCTGGTATGCACCCACTGGATAGCGGTCAAGGATTGTCTTTTCATTTAAACGTCTAAAATCGATGCATACACAGATAGAACCGTCCTTCATAGGCACTGCTAACAAGGGAAAGTTGTAAGGAGACACGCTAGGTCTAATGATTCCTTCTTCATCCCATCTATTGACCTCTTTCTCTAACTGTTCTCTGATTTTGAAAGGTATGCAGTATGCAGGAATATAAAAAGGTTTTGTGCCACTCTCCATATTTCCATTATGCTCTAACACATTAGTCAACCCCAATTTATCACCTTGTAAGGCTACCGTATCCCCAAATTCTGCCAAGAGCTCGCTTATCGCTTCAACATTAGCTAAATGTTCTCTAAATATTCGTTTCCTTGATTGCATTTCTGCCTCTGAAAACTCTACGATAGCCACTGAACCTCTGTCACAACTCTAATTTTGGGAATCCAATATATATATGTATTCCTCTGGTATCTCCTAACTGTATCATTACAGTTTAGTAATTCCAACCAAGTGGTCCCATCCATGGATACACTGTTCACCGATGCCGTGCTAATAACCTCTCTAAGCCTCTCACTATTTTCAATAACACACACATCCGTAGGTTTTCTCACTTCCCTCAATTTGACTTTTACCATAGTCTTTGAACCGGGCAATAACACAATATCCTCCGATAAAACACCTCTATATTTGTGGTTAGTATCTCCCCTTTCCACCACCCCGTACACATTACCACCCTTAGGATCATCCCCAGCATTGTTAGTATCAGAAATAACTGCAATATTAGTATCAACATCACCATCCATAATATCATCACCACCATTGTTATCACCGTGAACTCTGATAGAATCCCCGCAATAATTTCCAATATCAGCAATGTCGGTTTGAATATTACCGCTCCCCGTAACTCCCGCATCACCGCCATTAATATCACCAAGCACATCTCCTTTTTCAATAATCTCCATGTCCTCCGTTCTAATCACGTCCTCATAAGGAAGAAAAACACCAGGTATTCCGACTGTTATCCCATTAACACCCGCATGGAT
The DNA here is from genome assembly GCF_015104395.2 of Macrobrachium nipponense. NCBI lineage: Eukaryota > Metazoa > Arthropoda > Malacostraca > Decapoda > Palaemonidae > Macrobrachium > Macrobrachium nipponense. The sequence continues at coordinate 143,606,574 of NC_061100.1, read as the reverse complement.
CGAAATCTTGTGTCTCCTACACGCAGGATGACCCAGCAAGTCTGTTGCCCAATGAAATTCCTTTCATTACCAAAAATGGTTCTGTTAGTACTCTGTCACCGAGAGTAAACTATATTTGAACACAACCCAGGGTATTTAATCTATGGGTTTGCACATCACACACCGTCTCTGTTGAGGGTTGCAAAGGGTAATTGGAGAACATGGATTGATACAAATTATAGTCCATTAAATCGGGATATCCACATCCCCTACTGTTCCATAAACTGTACGCCTGGGCTCTGGGGCGTCCTCCATGAGACCACAATGGAACATACTAATCACCTGTACCCTTTTTGTTGATCGGCCTTCCAAAAATTTCGCCGATCCCTTTGCCCTCTGGTTTGACCTGCCTGGGAAGTCCTCCCATTATAACTCCCAGAACTTTGAGGTGTAGGCCTCGCATCTCTCCGTATCTGAGACAGACAAAGATTGCCAATAGTGATCCATACTCTTACACATTCCACAATATTTAGCTGTACACAATTTCTTTGGATGCACTGTTTTATTGCAGTTGAAACAGCGCAACTGCTGTTGCCTTTGATCGATCAATCTTTTGTTATATTTAACTTTTGCACACAGACGAGGAGAAGAAAATTCTGTCTCTTTACACCCTAACTCCCGGGCCTGTCCCATTAAAAACTGTACTATCTACAGTGGGACATTTAGACACATGTTTCTCAATTCGGGTATAAAGTAATTCTTCATCTGAATTAGTTTCAATCTTTTCATCAAAGCTATTCACTATTGCATACGGTACATCATGCAAGAGCATCGAAAAATGGATCAGTTTATGTAAATTATCAAGTGAGACACTACTTCCTGTAACCCATTTACCCTTAAATGCCGATTGGACGTATTAAACGTCGACGAAAATTGTCTGTTGGGTGCCGAATTGACGTATGAAACGTCGACGCAAAAAAGTTTTTTTTTAAATTCATGGAAAAATATTTATAGGCCTATTTGGCAACAATTTTTTAATCACGTGCCTTGAGGAATGCTGGGAGTTCACGGATCAACCTGTTGTTTTGTTTACAATCGTTACTCAGGTGCGCAAGCGCAAATTTCTTTCTTCTTGCACTAAAAAGTATCAACAACACATCTCAGAAATTATTTTGTCACTTTGACATAATTTTTGCACCCTTTTATATTAGCAGTTACATAGAGTTTTATATATGAAAATATGTGCAATTTCATGTAGAATACAACAATAAACAACCCATGGTTGTAGCTTATATGAGTTTTGAAATATTTACATATAAATAACGATAAGTGCCAAAATTTCCTCCTTTAGTCAACTTTGACTAGACCGAAATGGTGAAAAAAACGCAATTGTAAGCTAAAACTCTTACATTCTAGTAATATTCAATCATTTACCTTAATTTTACAACATGTTGGAAGTCTCTAGAACAATATTTTGATTTATGGTGAATTTATGAAAACATCTTTTTCCTTACGTCCGCACGATAATTCTTCCGAAAAAAACCAGAAATTTTTTTGTCCGATTGTTGTAATGTTTGCACCGTTTTATATTAGCCGTTACATAATGTTTTATATATGAAAATGTGCAAAATTTCATGTAGAATACAACAGACAACAACCCATGGTGGTAGCTTTTATCAGTTTTGAAATAATTTCATATAAATAACGATAAGTGCCAAAATATCATCCTTTGGTCAACTTTGACTCGACCGAAATGGTCGAAAAACGCAATTGTAAGCTACAACTCTTACATTCTAGTAATATTTAATCATGTACCTTTATTTTGCAACAAATTGAAAGTTTCTAGCACAATATATCGATTTATGGTGAATTTATAAAAAAAAAACACTATTTCCTTACATCCGCGTGGTAATTCTTCTGAAAAAACCAGAAATTTTTTCTTCCGATTGTCGTAATGTTTGCACCATTTTATATTAGCCGTTACATAAAGTTATATATATGAAAATGTGCAAAATTTCATTTAGAATACACTAAAAAACAACCCATGGTTGTAGCGTTTATCAGTTTTGAAATATTTTCATATAAATAACGATAAGTGCCAACCAAAATTTCAACCTTTAGTCAACTTTGACTCGACCGAAATGGTCAAAAAACGCAATTGTAAGCTAAAACTCTTACGTTCTAGTAATATTCAATCCTTTACCTTTATTTTTCAACAAGTTGGAAGTCTCTAGCACAATATTTAGATTTATGGTGAATTTATGAACAAAACTTTTTCCTTACGTCCGCATGGTAACTCTTCCGAAAAAATCTGAAATTTTTTCGTCCGATTGTCGTAATGTTTGCACCATTTTATATTAGCCGTTACATAAAGTTTTATATATGAAAATGTGCGTAATTTCATGTAGAGTACAATAAAAAAAACCTATTGTTGTAGCTTTTATCAGTTTTGAAATATTTTCATATAAATAACAATAAATAGAAAAAATTCGACCTTCTTTCAACTTTAACTTGACTGAAATGGTCGAAAACTGCAATTGTAAGCTACAACACTTACAGTCTAGTAATATTCAATCAATTGCCTTCATTTTTCAACAAACGGAAAGTCTCTAGCACAATATTTCGATTTATGGTGAATTTATGAAAACAACTTTTTTTCACGTCCGTGCGTTACGAATTCATGCATCATATTGTGATAATATTTTCTCTGTGTTTCTTTGATCGTTTTACAATTTGTTATATACCAAAATCATTGCAATATAGTTTACAATACAACGAAAAAATAATGAACTCATTAGCTTTAACCGTTTTGCTCACAGCGCGATTTGTATACAATTATATATGAAAATTTTTTCGCTCTGTCATATATTCCAATATTTATATATGATAATGATATTTTTTTTCATTTCTGAAGGTTGCATACTAAACTTCAGGCAATGACAAAATAGGAGCCAAAAATAAACTCTTAATCTTGAATATTAAGCGTGCTGTGATTTAAAAAAAAAAAAAAATTCCCGCTTCTGCGCTCACTCGCGAACGCCGCCAGCATACGGGAGACACTTTTGGAAATAGCGGCTCGGCATTTAAGGGTTTAGATGTTTTCAGTTTTCCTACCCAATCTACCACTGAGTCAAAAAGTTTTGAACTATGTTCTACGAGGCTATTTGTGCCCTTCCGTGTTTTATAAAGACCCCTGAGGTCCCTCACCATATCTCTGTGTTCCTTTGAGCCATAAGCTGCTTTCAAAAATGCTTGCAAATCAGTCCAGGTACGACATTTTGCAAATTGGAAACTTCTGCAATGATGAGAGAGGTCACCTTTATTGAAATCTAGCAAAGCTTTCGTCTCTCTAAATGCCTCTATATCATCCGTTATGTTTTTTGCGCGTAAATAATTATTCACTCCTTCAATAAGATTTGCACTGGCTGGGACAACACACCATCTACGATTCCCTTGAACGGGCTCACGCCTGCACTCACATTCGTAACGTGATGTAGCAGCATTGTGGTACTCTTAGCATCTGCCATTTTCCTCTCTTAATGGAAGCTTTTCTATTCTATAACATTCCCCGACCTCAGTAACATTAATGTATTTAAATACACACAAAAACCAATCCGGAAAAATTAATACAAATTTCCCCCATAATGGATAAAGAAAAGAAATGTGCCCCGCACCCAGCTGTTTGCAGAACAAGGTCATACGAAAAATAAAAAAATAAATAAATAGGGAGGGGACAAAAAACAAAAAAAATGTGCAAAGCGCTTTGCTAAGCGTATCAGCCCAGCAACGAAGTCCTCCCGTCCCTCAGACTCACACACTTAAATTCTTGCCTCCCTCTCTCTCTCTCTCTCTCCTCTCTCTCTCTCTCTCTCTCTCTCTCTCTCTCTCATGGCGTGACTCACAACAACCAAAAAAACCTAGCTCATATCATTACAAAAACTCCCCAATGTCTGTCGAATTTCGGGAGACATCAAAACAAAAACACCCTTTGAGTAAATTCATCACAAACAAAAAAAGAATAAAAATTAAAAAAAAATAAAGGAGAAAAGAAGAAAGAAAACATGAAATTACATTCACATCTTCATATAACTGGAAACCAAATTTGTATACGAGCATCCCAAATATGCGTAGCCTATTCACCACACCCGCGAAACACTTTTAATATGTCAAAAATTAAACTTTTTCCCCTCACGGTTTTAAAATGCTGGTTTTCATGAATCACTAACCGGCTAACACTGAGATGCAGAGAGATACCCAAGTAACCCGATGCTTCGAACACCACACTAAACTATTGAATCAGCAAAAAGAACCCCGAGTTGCCTGTGACATGATTATAACCACTTTTCCTACCAAAAAAATATGTCTAACTAGTCACCAGTCTCTTCATTAGCGTACTTACAGCCAATAAAATGTATAAAAGGCTTCTTAAACCACTGCCACTACTATAACCCCCCCCCCCCCTTTGACAAAACTACACAAATTGGCAACCCTTACCTGTTGACAGCAGCCGCCCTCTATCTGCAAACATGTTACTAGGCTAATAAGCTCACATAAATACAAAAATACACTATTTATTTCCCAAAGCAGATGAACATAAACTAGAACAAATGATAAGAAGTGATAAAAACCCAAGTCTGCCCCAAAAACAAACATAAGAATTATCATTCCCTCTCCTCCTGTTTAGTCCTAAGTAATCACTCCTAGGCTCAAAATGTCAACTGCTACATTGCAATAGTCCAGTTTAGATAATCCCATTTCTAGTGCCATGTTTTGGAACACATCTGTAACAAAGATATATTCATTATATTTCCTATTACACAATATTAAATAAAGGTATACACTGCACACTTCTCTCTTTTCAAAGGCAACTGTTTTTAAGTCATTTAAATATGTACCATACTTTGAGATGGGTTTTCTCTCTCTACACCTGGCGTCCTTTTCGACCATTTTTCTTCTTATCACAAAGGAATGTGTCTTTCCCTCAAGTGCCTTGAATGGTCGGACCTGTGATATACGTACAAATGAATGTACATACCCGCTACGCCTAAAAATCGCCTGTGGCAACAGTCAGGCAGTTACCAAAAATGCACACACATGGAATTCCTTTATTCAAGGAAGCTATCTCTACGGCGCTCTCTGTCTCCAAGCAAGAGCATCTGATACACCATGTAATTTACTAACACATCAATTCATACTTGTAATATATAGTATATATATATATATATATATATACATATATATATATATATATATATATATATATATATATATATATATATATACACACACATATATATACTATATATATATATATATATATATATATATATATATACATAATATATATCCACATATAATATATATATATATATAATAGAGATATATAATATATATATATATATATATATATATATATATATATATATATATATATATATATATATATATATATAATATATATATAATATATATATATCTATCTCCTTATATATATATAGTATATATATCTTATATATATATATATATATATATATATATATATATATATATATATATATATATTTATATATTATATATATATGTGTGTGTATATATATATATATATATATATATATATATAGTATATCGTATACATATATATATATATATAACATATATATATACATATGATATATATATATACATATATATATACTTTTAGGGCATAGTTTTTTTTCTCTAATACAATTTTCGTTAAAAGCAATTGCTTTAGTGGCATCAATAAGTTTCTTGCAGGTATCTTCATACCGACGAAGTTTTTTTCCGATTCTCGTTCGTCAATTTCTGGTGAATATACGCAGACTTCCTTCTTCCTTTTATTGAATTTTGTCCACGACAGCTGTTTCGCCTTATGGCATTATCAAAGCGACTACTGACTTACAATCTGATTTCCTTTCGGCTATTTATCTCATCGTGTGGGGAGGTATGACCTCGAGGTATGGGTACTGGTTAGTCTAGGGATTAACAGCTTAAGGGCGTTGTTTTAGTTACAAAAAGAATATAGGACATATGTACTGCGACAATAGAGTGGAAAGTTTAAACAGTGGTTAAATAAATATTCAAAATACAATGCCATGTGCTAGAGTTTCCTTAAATGTATGTTTAAAAATTTAATATGTTACATGTTGGTTTTAGATAAAATTACAAAATTACATACAGGAATGTAAATGAATATAGAAATCTAAATACGGGAGTACAAATATATGTATATTTTATAGCATGCATAAACGGTACAAAGATATAATGTTTCTGTTTTATACATAAATGTGTATGATTTAAAATTTGAGTGTGTGTGTGTGTGTGTGTGTGTGTGTATGTCCAAAATGGTCTACGTTGGTTAACGGTTGCTGATTCGTGTTGGGGGCGGGGTCTCAGCGACCTGAGTAAGGATGTTACTTGACTTTCGCTGACGCTGGGTCTTCTCATGCCTTCCAAGGGGCGCGATGTTCTCGTGGATTGGGGGCGCGCTGTCTGGTCCCTGTTGGCTTGGGTATTCCTTCTCCTGCTGGAGGGGAGTATATGGTCCGATTCTTGTTGGACGTTCAAGGTCGGCTTCTGAATAGCGATGCTCACTGCTTCCGTTATTAAGAGGCGACCAGTTAGTTGTCTTCTCTGTGTACGACCTGGGTGCCTTCTATGAGCTCTTGTAGAGATGGCTTCCTGTCGTGAACATCTATGTAATGTTGATGGATGGCCCCTTGATTTCTATGAGCAGACGTCTCCGAGGGTCGTTGTAGTGTGCCCGATGTAGTTTTTGGCTGTGAGGTTTACACACCTCCTCTGGACAAGTAAAATTGTAAACTACATTCGTGCACATCTCCTTCGGTCCCCCCGGAGCGGTGCTGTTTCTTCATTATTAAGGCCGCTTACAAGGTTGGGCCTACTATATATCCTGAGGCTTATTTTATGGTAAGGGGCTTTTTGGGTTACGCCTCTGTTTATTATCCCGCGTAGTGTGCAGCAATCCTCCTTGTATGCAGACCCATAATGTACACGATGGTAAATAATCAAGTTTTCCTCGTTTTTCGCCATGGTGTTGGGTTGGTAAAATTCGTCCATTTTCTTTTTATTGCTGCTTCGATAATTTGATCTGCATACCCGTTGTTTGTCAGCAGTTGGCGAATTCCGGTCGAGTTCGTTATGTATATCTTTCCATGATGAGCTGTGTGTGAAGGTTTCTGTTGACATACGCACTCACGACAGACTTTTTATATGCGTCCGGGCACTCCCCGCGTGCGTTTCAAGCAACGCCCAGCGTTCGTTGCTTTCGTATAAACGGTCGTCTTAAACTGTCCTTCTTGTTGTTTTACCAGGACATCAAGAAATGGCAAAGTCTTCTGCTGGCTGTGCTCTGTGGTGAAGTTGAGCACTGAGTTTCTTTTCAGAGCATCTGCTAGTTTTTTGTATCTTTCAGGCTCTTTTATTGTGACGAATATATCGTCGATGTACCGCCCATAAATCCTAGGTTTTAGATGGTTCTCTAAAGGTCCTTTCTTCGACGGTGGCCATGTACATATTTTGCAAAGAGGACCCCTAGTGGGGATCCCATGGCGACTCCGTCTACTTGTCGAAATAATTCCCCCTGATGAGAGAGGAAAGGGGCTTCTGTAGTGCTAGCTTTCAGCATCTCTCGGAGGACATCTTCGGAAATGGGCGCGGGTTTTTCTTCTCGACCTGTATCACGATCAAGAATGATGTCGATCGTTTCTTCGACGGGAACGTTCGTAAACAAACTCTCAACGTCGAGTGAGGCAATGTCGTCTTCTGGTCCTTTTTCCTGTAGGAAGATCAATAACTCCACCGCTGATTTCAGTGAATATGCACCGGGTATGTAAAGTACCAGCAAATCATTCAGGACTTTCGCTATCCTATACCTGCAGATACCTGCAAGAAACTATTGATGCCACAATGGCAACAAGAATGCTTTTAACGATATATATATATAGATAATATATATATATATATATATATATATATATATATATATATATAATATATGTATATATCATATATATATATATATATATATATATATATATATATATATATATATATATATACATATATATCTATGTATATATATATATATATATATATATATATATATATATATATATATATATATATATATATATATATATATATATAGTATGTAGTATATATATATATATATATATATATATATATATTATATATATATATATATATATCTATATATGTATGTATATATATATATATATATATATATATATATATATACATATATATATATATATATATATATATGTATATATATATATATATAATATATATATATATATATTATATATCTATATTATATATATATGACTGGTAAGATG
>NC_061100.1:143583196-143593196 GCF_015104395.2 Macrobrachium nipponense | reverse complement strand
GAATGGCTCAATGAAGATTTTTGTTGTTCTTGGACGAGTCACAAAGGAGGCATGCGATCACTAGGTAGAATGAAAAAGGGAGGTTCGTTTGAGAAGTTAGAATTGAAATTTGAAAATGTGTGAGAGTTTGTTTGACTTGGAGGAAAAGAACTGGCAATATGAATGTAACTCAGATGTACCTGGGTGCCTTATGGAGTGTAATTTGAGGATGGTGTCGGCTTTGTCCGAGTTAGGGGCACGCCAGTCAGTGCCCTTTGTTAGGCCTATTTGGGAAGGCAAGATCGGACGTCTGTCCATTACGAGTGAATGGGCTGGACTGAGGTCGATCCAAGATGCATATACTTGGCATTGGGGGTAGCTTTCCCCCCCGTTGGCAGGTCATTCTAGAAACAGACATACGGCCAGGAAAATGGGGTCAAAGGGAGATGGGTCGTATGAATAGGCCTAGGATATACTTAACTAGCTGCACGCTTCCCTTGTGATTTGTCCCTAATGCTTAATGAAGTTCATGGGTAATGAGACTGTCTAAAAACCGTTAGTACGAACTGAGGTGAAATGGAGCAGGTGTTATTCAGTTAATTAACTGATTAGCACCTTTAAAGAAGATAAACCGAAATGATTTAGAGTTTAATCCTATTTGCGCATGAACTCCTTTGATAAATGAAAAACAAATTTTTAAGAGATCATATGAACACGTGGGATCCTGAGAATGTTTATTGGTCAGGAATTTATACAGCAAACTTATTTTGAAGCACATCCTTGCATGCTGTGTTCTGACATGCCCTCTTGAATACCGTCCAGAAATACATTTATGACTCATAATTACGTGCCAGATAACGCAGCTAAAGCGAGAGAGAGAGTCAGGCAGTCAGAGAGAATTATACATACATACATTAATATATATATATAATATATATATATATATATATATATACATATATATATATATATATATATATAATATATATATATATATATATATATATATATATATATATATAATATATTTATATATATATATATATATATATATATATATATATTTATATATATATATATATATATATATATATCATATATATATATATTATATATTTAGAGAGAGAGAGAGAGAGAGAGGCAGCAGGTACTTCGTAACTGATTCGCTTGCAAAGCATCAGATCAAAGGCTTTCCTTCACAAAGATACATAGATTTATTTCTTTATAAAATTCTCTGATACCATGATTACAAAGAGAGGGAGCGAAGAGAGTTGAAAGAAAGGTTTGCGGAAGACAAAAAACCTAGTGGAGCTTATTACCCCCCCCCTTTTTTTTTTTTATGGAAGATTTTTCCTGTATTGTGAGGTGCTCTTACTTGTGTTTACTCTTGGGCTTGTTTATGAACTCTGGAACAACTTAGAAATCCTCCATGCCGTATTATTTCATTGGAGCTCTCATCGTGGCATTTTAAATCGACTATTTTCCTGATAGATATTAGCTATTCGAGTTCACAGGAAATGTCAGTAAATTTTATTATTCTAGCTTTTCCCAGAAATGTAGATCTTACCGTAGCATCACTATCGACAGTGGAGTGTGTTCAAATTACTGCAACTTTCCTCAGTCATTTTCACTTTGTAAGCAGAGGATAAAAAAAAGCTTTAATGATTTAAAAGACGTCAGCATAAAGATACTACGATACGACTGCTGTTCTTGAATAGTAATTCGAATGAGTTCAATATCAAAATTGTTTAAGGACCCAACTTAACCTTAGTTTCCATAGGACATCTATGGTCTATAAAAACACTAAGATGAATGGTAATTATTTCCTACTAAATGCCTAGATCTTTGACTGGCTGGAAAATCTCAGCTGCCTTGATTTTCCTTTTTTTTCTGGGGATTTTTTTTGGACGGCATCGGGAGATTATCATTGTAAAGGATTAAGAATGGTAAAACTCCTTCCAGTGATGAAAACACATTCTTCGTGTTTTTCTTGAATGGTTGAGAAAAAGTAACTTCATACAACAGAACACTGAGTGAGTAAATACTGACTAGGAGCTTTCGACCTTCTCCAAGGTCCTATTCAGCTCTACTGAAAAAAAAATACCAAGCTTACAAGGACACTGAAGTACAAATACATAATCTTTAAAAGGGCAATTAAAATGAAACATTTAGTTTATGGACCCTCCTTAAGTATTATCATTTTTCTTGAATTGCCTTATTATCTATGCAAGTAACAAGAAAACGCCTTAAAAAATGAAGATGCTCAAGGGAGGCCACCAGAGTGATAGTTTCAATTCTAATTGCTCATTTGAAAATTAAGTTTTGTAAACTTTGTCATTTTTTCTCGGTAGAGCTGAAGAGGACCGCAGTAAAGATCGAAAGCTCCGAGTCTGTATTTACGCACTTGAATATTGTTGCATAAAGTGACTTTTTCTTTAACAATAAATCTCTTTTCTCGCATAATTTGATTTCCTCGGAGGAAAGCTCTAGCAAAACATCATATCAATTCATTTTCCACATATTCAGAAATACTGAAATAATTATTTGTCTCATAAAATGAGGCCTATTCTTTAACTCCTTGTCATATCTAATATCCACAGGTACCTCATACTTGCAAAAATGTGCCACGATTTTAAGATTCAGACAATAGTATCCTAATGATTTTGGGGCAAGAGTTTTTTTACCAGACCAATAGTCTTCCCCTGAAGGTACCTTGTGATTTCTAAATTAACATTATTCTAACAAATAATTAAATGCACGAACAGTGAATGTAAAGGGAAATTTAATTTTATAAATAGCGAGATGTCGCTTATGAATGAATAACCTTCGGAGAATTGTCCAGCTCTCATTAATCATGAATTCTATGACGATCTGAAACACAAATGTTCCGTCGTAGAGTGTTGAAGCCATCATGCCGTTGTAATACGTATACATCTTTTTGGCTTTTCCGATCCATGAAATCCTTTTAACTTCCCTCATATTTGAATGAAACATGAAAGAGAGAGAGAGAGAGAGAGAGAGAGAGAGAGAGAGAGAGAGAGAGAGAGAATGCAATTCAAAACGACCGATAAAAGCAACTCTGAACACGAGGGAAATCCATAAACAAAATTCTAAATCGATCGGAACATTTGAAATCGGAAATTGGCCCAATATCTTGGAAGTGTGTAACATCCACCCAGCAAACTATCTTCAGAGAAAGCATAGTAAAATAAAAAAGATTAAAATGATGGCAGTCACCGGTCATCAAAGAGAAATGCGCAGTTACGTTTAAATTACTATTTTGGTTAGCAATTTTTTTCCTAACAATAGACTAGGAGCTATGGCCACATGCATTGATTCTTAGCGTTTCTATTGACCTATATAGGTACTTGATGGCCCAACAGTTGATTCTGTTGGTCGCATGCAGTCTTGGAAAGGAAATTTGGCTAGTAATGACATCCCTAATATATTTTCTAAAAACTGGAAGGAATATATACGTATACATACATACATACATACATTTATATATATATATATATATATATATATATATATATATATATATATATATATATATATATATATATATATATATATATATATATATATATATATATATATATATATATATAGATATATATATATATATATATATATATATATATATATATATATATATATATATATATATATATAAGTCTATCACATTACCGTGATTCATATACATATATCGAACTACAAATGTCCTTTAATATCAAATTCGCTCTACCTCGGAATTAATATATTTTCATATATGCTTAACCGAGGGGGAATTTATTAAAGCGATAATAGAATTGGCGATCGACAGGCGGGAATCAGCGACCTCTCAATACTAGGACTGGCAGTGAAGCCTTAAACCACCCCGACACCGCAAGAGATAGACTAGTATGTCGGGGTGGATTAAGGCTTCACTGCCAGTCCTAGTATTGAGAGGTCTCTGGGTCGCGCCTGTCGATCGCCAATTCTATTATCGCTTAATAAATTCCCCCTCGGTTAAGCATATATGAAAATATATTAATTCCGAGGTAGAGCGAATTAGATATTAAAGGACATTTGTAGTTCGATATATTTATATATATATATATATATATATATATATATATATATATATATATATATATATATATATATATATATATTATGTACTGTAGCACGGAGGAACACTTACTTGGGAATATCCTTAAATCCACGGTGGAAAAGCGAGTGAAATACTAGGGACTTGGAACAAGTACTTTCGTACTTTATTCTACAATTTTCAAGTTCACACTGAATTATAGTAGAAGTTGATCAGACCTTTATCTACAAAAACAGAAAGGAGGGGGCCGGGTTACAGTCTGTAATCTGGGTAGCGTGTTCTTTAAGGAAAAGAGACAAAGAGAGATGATCACGGGGCAATCGAGGATAGAGATTTAAATTTCTCGTTGATGTGGGTGGCTTCACTAAAAATGCATTCCGAAAGATTTCTTTTGCGGTGAACTTTGACCTTGAAGATTGTCAAGGAATTATTTTTGTTAATTCCATGGACTATCTTAAGCCATTGATTCACAGTGCTATTATTCCTTAAGCTTGTTACTATGGCATATTTGTGCTGAAAGCATCTTACCTTCAGATCTTTCAATGATTGCCATATATAAATTTCATTATATTTTTACAAGGCCCTAATATCGTATACAGTATTGTTTGAACTTGACGGACTATTCTTAATTAGTTTATTTCTCAAAATCATTGTATTTAAATACTAAGTTATTGTTAATAGTTTTTAGAATGGGTACAGCAGGAATGGAATTTGGATGAAATGGTTCACAGAGAACCATTTCATCCAAATTCATTGTTAACACTGGTTGGATTGTAATATGTAATTTTTGCTTTATTTTTACAAAGTTCCAAGATATATAATAATAATAATAATAATAATAATAATAATAATAATAATAATAATAATAATAATAATGATAATAATATAATAATAATAATAATAATAATAAGAAATATATTTTAATGTCTGCTCGAGGTCATATACATGCAATATGCAAAGTAAGACAGTAACACGCAGAATCTAAATACATGAGATAACATGACCAAAAATGAATAAACGGCAATATCCAAATAGTTGATGAAGTAGTAAAAAAGATAGTAATCATTATACTGGTAAGACAGTAACAATATTGAGAAAAATAATAATAATAATGACTATTATTATTGTAATAATATAATAAGCATTGAGAGTTAAAATCGTTGGTGCACAGATTGTATAAATTAAATTCCCGCTAAAGACCTTACGTGGTTATGGAGAGTAACATAATGAATCTCCTATTTTATCAATAATTTTAAACTCATTTTCCAAAAATTCAGAACTACAAATTCTAAGAGCTGTAAGATACATACTGGAAAATTTTGACACCTAAATTTGTTTAGCATGGTTACAATTAAAATGGATGTATATAACAAATTATTCTTGGGTTTCCTATACTTTAAAATAAGAATTGGTGCTATTTCTGATAGCTAAGGCATCTAAAAAAGAAATAAGGAATATTTACATTTTCCTTTACAATACAAAAACAGCCATCTACATATCTAACCTAAAACACCTTAGAGAATAAATTTCTTGGAATAAATCTAGACTCAAAGAACTCCATGTAAATATTAAACAAAACTGGCGGAAGAAGGTTACCCATAGCCATACCAAATATTTGTTCATATATAAACTACCATTGAAAGCGAAGTTAAATTTTTTATACATTAATTATAAATTATTAATGACTTTGGTAGGTAATTCTGGATTATGCAAGTCCAAATGTTGTGATAAATATTGAAGTAAGTCATCAATCGGAACTTTAGTAAATAAAGAAGTTACATCAAAACTGGTTAATTTGTCAGTACTAGATAATTCAATGTGGGTGAGTCTAGCAGAGAAATCAACAGTGTTGTAAATAGAAATTTTAAATAGTACCCAAGAAAGGTGATAATAACTTAACTAGATATTTAGAAAGTTTATAGCTAATAGAACCGGTTGAATTGATAATGGGATGAATAAGGGAATCTCTTTTATGATCTTCATTAATCCGTATATGTAAGGTAAAGATGTACCAATTGTCTACACTTTTTCTTTTATTGAACTAAACATACGAATTAATCACGGTCCATTAAAAATATTCCCTTTTTGTCCCATTATCAGTTTAATCGGTTCGAATAGCTGTAAACTTTCTAAATATCTAGTTAAGTTATTATCACCTATCCTGGGTACTATTTTCCCATTTACAAAACTCTGTTGATTTTTCTGACAGACTCTCCCATATCGAATTATCCATTACTGAAAATTAACCAGCTTTGATGTAACATCTTTATCTACTAAAGACTGAAGTTCTGATTGATGACTTACTTCAAAAATTATCACATTTGGACTTGTATAATCTAGAATTACCTACCAAAGTAAATTCACTTTCAATGGTGAATTTTATGAAAAATACTTGGTATGACTATGGGTAACCCTCCTTCGCCACTTTTGTCAAATATTTACGTGGAGTTCTTTGTATTTAGACTTATTCCAAGAAATTTATTCTCTAAGGTGTTTTAGGTTAGATATCTAGACGACTGTTTTAGTATTGTAAAGGAAAACGTGATATTCCTGATTTCTTGCATACAATAAATAATCTTGTACCATCCATAAAATTCATAATAGAATATGGAGAAAATAATTGTATACCATTCTTAGATGCCTTACTTATTAGAAATAACACCAATTTTAATTTAAAGTATATAGGAAACCCACAAAATTTATATAGGGCAATCATCGAAAGATCTAAATGTGAGGTTCTCTCATCACAAATATGCCATTTCAAGAGGCTTAACGAATAATGGCATTATTCGTTAAGTCTACTAACTGGGCCAATTCCCAAATAATCTGCAGGGTCAAAGATCACCGCAAGAGAAATCTGTTGGAATCCATTTTTATTGAAGCCACGTCAACAAGGAATTTAAATCGCTATCCAGGATTGTCCCGGGATCATCTCTCCTTGTCTCTTTTGCTTAAACAACACACCGTCAAAATTAAAAAACTGTAACTGTGCCTCCCTTTCTGTTTTTGTATATAAAGGTCTGTCAACTTATATTGTATTCAGTGTGAACTTGAAAATGTAGGACAAATTATAAAAGTACCTGTTCCAGATCCCCAGTTTTTCACTCACCCTTTAACCTTGGATATATATATAATATATATATATATATATATATATATATATATATATATATATATATATATATATATATATATACTATATATATATATATATATATATATATATATTATATATATATATATATATATATATATATATATATATATATAGACTGGTAAAAATGTTCTGTAACAACAGAATTCCATCTAATAAAAGGAGCCCATAAAAACACCAAAAATATAGAGAAAAAAGTACTATATTTCAGAGACTGCTGTCTCCCTCTTTCAGGTAGAGGAATGAGAAAAGTTTACAGAAAAGGTGGTAATTATACCAAGATGTCCATCCACAACAAGCCATTTTAAGTTACCCCCGCTGATAATCTTCCTTTAATCTTCTTAAGGGTTGGTTGAATGAAGACGTTGTCGATCGTGTCCGAAATCCATGCTCCTTTTGAGATGTTCATTACCTGCCTCTCTTTTATTAAGGCCGATTCCATCATTTGACTCTTGTACCGGCAGTTGCTGCTATAAATTATACGTGACAAATTCCAGTTTATTCTATGGTTATGTTCATTTATATGGTTGAAAATAGCCGAGTTCTGTTGTCCATACCTAACTGACCGTTTGTGTTGTATTAATCTCTGGGGAAGGGATTTACCTGTAAATCCGATGTATGATTGGTCACAGTCCTGGCATGGGATTTCGTATACCCCAGAGTCCTTTGGAGATGTCTTTTGTTGGACGTTAATCAGGGATTTGGCGGCTAAGGTGTTTGGGTAAGTAAATACAAAAGGGTTCGATTTTCCGAGGGGGTTGGTTATTCTCTTAATCGTGTCCAGGTGGGGAATTATTATTTTATTATTGGGTGTATCTCTGGTCTTGTCTTTAGGGGGTCGGTAGAAAATGACGTTTGCTTTGTGAATTGCTTCTCAATTTATATGGTCAGGATATTTTAAAGACGGAAAGTTGCTTGCGAATTAGTTCAAATTCTTTTTCCAGGAATTCTGGGGAACAAATTCGTAAGGCTCTTAAGAACAAGTTACTAGCTACACCTATCTTGATAGTAATGTCATGATAGCTAAAGTAGTGAATGTATGAAAGTGAGAACGTTGGTTTTCTGTATATGGTAAATTTGTATTCTGTCGTATCTCTGATTATTAAAACATCAAGAAAAGGAATTTTGTTGTCTGTTTCCCATTCAACTTTAAATTTGATGCTGGGCACTAATGTGTTTAATTTCGAGAGGAATTCATTGAAATTATGTGCATCTAATAACGTATTTTCATTCGGGGAATCATTCTACAAGCAAAAATTCGGGTGTAGTATGGGTAGTCCTTTAAGTCCTGTTCTAGCCAATCTGTACATGGAATACTTTTGAAACTACAGTAATAAATGCAATAAAACCCAAAAACATGCTGTGGATGAGATACGTGGATGATATCCTAACATTTTGGGATAATAGGTGGGGCAATTTCAATGAATTCCTCTCGAAATTAACACATTTAGTGCCCAGCATCAAATTAAAGTTGAATGGGAAACAGACAACAAAATTCCTTTTCTTGATGTTTTAATAATCAGAGATACGACAGAATACAAATTTACCATATACAGAAAACCAACGTTCTCACTTTCATACATTCACTACTTTAGCTATCATGACATTACTATCAAGATAGGTGTAGCTAGTAACTTGTTCTTAAGAGCCTTACGAATTTGTTCCCCAGAATTCCTGGAAAAAGAATTTGAACTAATTCGCAAGCAACTTTCGTCTTTAAAATATCCTGACCATATAATTGAGAAAGCAATTCACAAAGCAAACGTAATTTTCTACCGACCCCCTAAAGACAACCGACCAGAGATACACCCAACAATAAAATAATAATTCCCCACCTGGACACGATTAAGAGAATAACCAACCCCCTCGGAAAATCGAACCCTTTTGTATTTACTTACCCAAACACCTTAGCCAAATCCCTGATTAACGTCCAACAAAAGACATCTCCAAAGGACTCTGGGGTATACGACAAATCCCATGCCAGGACTGTGACCAATCTTACATCGGATTTACAGGTAAATCCCTTCCCCAGAGATTAATACAACACAAACGGTCAGTTAGGTATGGACAACAGAACTCGGCTATTTTCAACCATATAAATGACAATAACCATAGAATAAACTGGAATTGTGTCACATGTAATTTATAGCAGCAACTGCCGGTACAAGAGTCAAATGATGGAATCGGCCTTAATAAAAGAGAGGCAGGTAATGAACATCTCAAAAGGAGCATGGATTTCGGACACAATCGACAACGTCTTCATTCAACCAACCCTTAAGAAGATTAAAGGAAGATTATCAGCGGGGGTGACTTAAAATGGCTTGTTTGTGGATGGACCTCTTGGTATAAATACCACCTTTTCTGTAAACTTTTCTCATTCATCTACCTGAAGAGGGAGACAGCAGTCTCTGAAATATAGTACTTTTTTCTCTATATTTTGGTGTTTTTATGGGTTCCTTTTATTAGCTATATATATATATATATATATATATATATAGATATATATATATATATTTATATATATACATATATATGTATATAGATATATATATATAATATTATTATTAATATATATATATTAATATATTAATATATATATATATATAATAATATATATATAATGAATATCACAGGAAAATGATAGGCATAAATCCAAGCGCTTTCGTCTTTACTAAGACACTGTCAAGGAATGAATGAAATACAGTTGGATAGAGACTTATTAGGTAAAGAAAAAGATGAAGAATACCAGGATTATCGGATATCACAAACTTAAA
>NC_061100.1:143555696-143578196 GCF_015104395.2 Macrobrachium nipponense | reverse complement strand
AGTACTGCGCAATGCATTATGTAATCATTGTGTGCTTTCCCCTCATTTTAGTTAGCAAAGCTTTTACTTGAGTTATATCAAGAGTAGGATG
The DNA here is from genome assembly GCF_015104395.2 of Macrobrachium nipponense. Lineage (NCBI taxonomy): Eukaryota > Metazoa > Arthropoda > Malacostraca > Decapoda > Palaemonidae > Macrobrachium > Macrobrachium nipponense. The sequence continues at coordinate 143,578,105 of NC_061100.1, read as the reverse complement.
AATGCCATTTGTTTTTCATTATTATGGAACTTGCGGCAGCTGTAACCTGTACCCGTACCTAGCCTGAAAAGATGTGTTAATTTGTTGATATTATGAATAATCATAAAAAAAAAGATTATGTATATGATGCACCAAACTGGTTCATATATTACCTATTCAGTATGCTTTTCTTGTCCATCCTTAAATTTTACGGGTAGTACGCAGAAATCCACAAAAATGCCCAAGAGGTACAGGAAAGCAAAAGGTTAGGAACTTCTGGTATAAAGGTACTTCTTTTTATGCACTGAATCTCCTGAAGAGTCATTTTGGGTCTTAAAATTCTAAAATACGTTTGTCATATTTTCAGCCGTGTGAGACCTGTGTGGCTGTACGTCGTCAATAATGTACACATTTGCAATAGAATGAAATATATATATATATATATATATCTATATATATATATATATATATATATATATATATATATATATATATATATATATATATATATATATAAAATATATATATATATATATATATATATATATATATATATATATAAAATATATATGTATTATATATATATATAAGGATGAGGCTGCCAGCCTAAAGCCCTTTTCTCACGGTCTATAATATCCCAATATAAGTCAAGTACCTGATTCACCGTTTAGGACAACAAAGCACAACGGGAATCTGCATCGGGTGGCTAACTCAATTCTCCTCTCTCAGAGGGTGAAGCCGAGACTGATTCCTTTGTCAGTTATTGCCATTAATGTTGTTAACTGATCTGCAATTATCTATCAAAAGAGAATGTATGTTCCAGAGGGCTTTTTATATAAAAATTTAGTCTGTATTGCAAAGAGATTGGTCAATCCTGGCACGCTATTGAATTTTATATTATAAACTATTAAACATTGTTGCTCCCTTTACCAATCTTTTCTTTGTGTTTCCTTAAAATGTTTTGTATGATTGAACTCTTTCATTATCCATTAACGAACCCCATTCATGACTGAGAGTTTTTTAATAGGTCTTTGGGTTCATTGGTTGGTATGGGATGTTAACATATTATTCTACTATGCGATCGTAAGCCAATATTTTCTTACCCTTTTTTCTCAGTGACCCAATATTTTCTGACCCTTTTTTCTCAGTGGTAGAGTCAGGAAATAGTTTTGTGCTCTTGTTCAAAGAGATAAACACTCATATCCCCTACTACACTTCATTGCGTAGTAATTAATTAATTGATATATTTACTTACTTATTTTTAAGTAAATACACAATTAAATCATTACCATGAGCATTTCTTATGGCAATGATTATATCATCCGTGTATTAAGCATAGACGCTACTTGGAACTGCTCAGAAAAAAAAGCAAATCTATCATCAGCTTTCGAAAGAATATGTCTTGAATAGTCTAGATCAGAGCATTTGGTCAAAAAGGCCTTAACCAAGGCTGTATCGTGGGTTAACGAACAACTTCATTTTTCAACCCCTTGACATAATTCTGGATGAAGAAGAAAATGTTGAAAACGATAAGGCACAATGATGAAGTTGTTATTGCAAAAATGTTTAGAAGGACTTGCTTCGTTTGTCCTTTCAAACAATTATGCAAGATGTACATAATTCAGCAAATGAAAATAGGTTCCTTCAGAGGGTAAATAATTGTTTCTTTGGGGAACTGTAATTTCTAAATCATTTTCAGTGACGAAGTTGTTGACAAGTAATCATATATATAGTTTTTATATCAGATAATTTTAATTTTCTTTCCTTGAGTTTTCTAGCTTTAGTATCGTTGTAGTTAATCCAGGTGAATTGTGTTTTTTGATTCTATATATTTCTTCTCTCTCTCTCTCTCTCTCTCTCTCTCTCTCTCTCTCTCTCTCTCTCTCTCTCTCTCTTACACACAGACACACGTGACAATTGAAGCAAATGAGCCCTTGGGGTAGAGGATTGATAGAGTAAATATAATTTCCAAATCCCTTGTCATTGCTGCTTCACATTTCTTCACTATCATCAGTTTTCGTCCTTTAGCATTAGTGGTGTTCTTGGAAAGGCGATATAAATACTAGCAGGCCTTCAAGATAAGACTCTGCTGTTTCTACTCCTTCTCATTAGAGGAAAGGGCTTTTTTGGAAGCAAAGGAAGATCGTTTCAACAACATTTTCAGCGCCTCAGCGGTGTGGTTGGTATGGTATTAGCCTCTCACCTCGGTGGTCGCTGGTTCGATTCTCGGCCATTCCACTGAGGAGTGAGAGATGTGTATTTCCGGTGATAGAAGTTCACTCTCGACGTGGTTCGGAAGTCACGTAAAGCCGTTGGTCCCGTTGCTGAATAACCACTGGTTCCATGCAACGTAAAAGCACCATACAAACAAACAAACAACATTTTCAAGGCGGTCTGACAATGTCGCATCTGATTTGTATAATACTGATATTCTCTATGATGCAACTCAGGAGATTGCCGGATTTATGGGCTATAATTATCCTATAATAATGGCTATACCCATAACAAACCACTTCGCTATTGGGCTTAGCGTTGTCCTGTGTATTTATGGAGGCTCACTATCAGATAATTTTTTAGTCAACAAGTTTCATCGGTTTTTTTTTTCTTTTTTTTTTTTTTTTTTTTTTTTTGATAAAGGTGAGGAGGTGAACAAACGAATCACAGTCAAAGAAACAAAACTCCTCTGATCTAATTTTGCTCAGTTATTCGAGCTAACAGCCAACTAAAATTCCCAAGATTTCAGTTATTAAATTTAGATCTTGCTAGAAAAAAAAATGGTAACTAGACTCCCATGCGAGCAGCCGATACAGCCACATTCATGGCGGCGGTAAAAAACTAGTGTAAAAATTAGTCTCGACAGCAAATTTTTCTTCTGGTAGTTTAAAAGTGGTTGATATAATAAAGTCTGTTTCAAAGGAATTAATTACAATGGTTCAGGTAATGAAGCAATTTGAAGGATTAACAGTTTTTATCGGTAAAAGAGTTAGAAGAACCAGGCTATTTACAAAATGCCTATTATAATAAGACAACGTTCAACTATAAAATTAGGAATTTATGATTCTTAAAAACTTTAAAACTTGAAAATTAATCTTTCAAAATCTTGAAATATCCTATTGATGGCGCTTTACTGCTAAAAGAATAAGGTAACAAGTTAATAAGCGGTTCAGCAGATACAATGTTTCTGGAAGATAATTATACTTCTTTCCAAACAGCAAAAACTTGATTTTCTGAATTGATACAACATCAATATCGGAACTGACTGATTCACTGTAGTCGAGAGATGCCATCCCAGAATGAGTGATCACTCGTGTGATTACGTAATCAATTCGGGGAGTCTATGAAAACTCTGCATAAAAAGAGCCATTAAATAAAAACCCATCATTGCCATCGTTCGTTACGAGGTTTGGGCTGGAAGTCTAAATTACTTCCAGGATTTAAATCATGTAAAAGGCAGAATTTACCTTTTTTCCTAAAGGTATGATAACCCTAACGATAGAAACAGCAACATTCTTAGTAAGTGGCTACAAGCCATATTTATATATAATTATTTTTATTTGGGTGTGACAACGTTTGCCATTGCCGTAGTCCAACTGGGCGTATTATGAAAGCGCGGATTCATAATTGAAACCATGTTCAAAAAGCGAGAAAAAACATGCCTTCAAAAGAGCGGCGTTTTTCTCCTCTTTACCTGATTCAACTGGGAAAATATTCTTTCAACACAGGCAGATGAGTGTGGCAATACAAGGAGGCCACACATGAAGTCAGACAATAAACTTGGAATGACCATATCCAGCTAATATCAGATATTCTTTAAATTATGCCAAATTTCGGGTACTTGCTGAGAAAGCTGCACTTTCTCCTTTTCCCAAATAAGGGTCCCCCATTTTTCCTGTAAGTCATCAGGCTGATGCTCAGACACTAAGAAGGAACTTCAGGGCAAGCTTAATGGTGGACTTCAGGTGCCAAAATTTTAGTACTTGTTGCGTCTTAGCTCCATTTTGTGGAACATAGCAATGACACTGTCTTCTGCTAAATGAAACCACTCGCATATCATTTTTCCCTAAATTGTCTGTTTAATGACTTTCTGTAAATAATTTTCAAGAATTCGGAGATTTTCACATTTTCATTTCATGCTTGCAAGCTTTGAGTTGATTTGTCAAGATCTTGAAAGATTTTTCAAGGGCTGGTGACACTGGTAGTGAGCAGGGACGAACAGACGGTAAAGTCTTTTGGCTAACGCGAGGAAATTCTGTTTTTACTACAATTTTTCAAAAATAATTCGTATCCATCCTTCTTATTCAACAAGTATGTAAATAGTTTCTTGAATAATATATTTCAACCCCTTCTGTCCATACCTAATGTCCCTAAATTGCACATGTATGCCTCCATTCCTTTTGTACATTCGAAGAAATTCAAACAAACACTGCAAGACTCAATTCGCAGTACATTTCCAGCTCTAGACATCAGATTATGTTAAAAAAAAAAAAACCTAAGACAATTGGGTCATTATTTCACCATAAGGATAGGCTTCCTGCCTTGATGCGGTCTCTAGTGGTTTATTGTTTCACTTGCCCAAAATGTAAAGTTGGGAAATATATCGGAGCCACTAAGAGATTGCTCATTATGGCATTTCTCCTCGTACTGGTTGCTTGCTGGCCAAGCCAACCAGATCACCGATTTTACAGCACATAGAGGAATGTAATACAGGTAGAAGATTGGAAAATTTTAGTGTGCTTGGTGTTTATGTTAACTACTTGTTTAGTTGTTTGTGTACATACTGTTATCTGAAAACAACTTAACTACTCTACTGTAAATATCCAATCTATTGTAACATTACTCGTATGACATTTATCTTTGTTTACTTAACTATAAAACTGTAAATAAGTTAGTCAGTGTATATCGAAATTCTAAAGGAATAGGAATAAAGCACAGCAAGCAGTTTCTGGAGTTTTATATTTCTACCAAAGGAAATCAACATGGTGGCAGCGGTTATTTAAAGAATCCAAAAGAAAAAAAAGAAGAAAGTAGACTATTGCTACAAAACGTGTTTTCCTGAAGAAAATGGTTGAATCTGTGTTTCGTTTGCCTCCACCACTAGACCCCTTGGATGATAATCTTGCTGATACTTTCAAAAAATGGAGGAGACAAGTGGACATCTATATGACAGCAAGCGGAGCTAGTTCTAAACCCAAGAAAACGAAGGTTGCAATTATACTCCATTGCGCAGGACCACAGATGGTAGAAATATTTGACCAGTTTAATTTTGAAACAGAGGAGCAGAGAGATAATCCTGATGATGTAATTAGGAGATTAGAAGAGTATTGTTGTCCTCGTACCAGTGAAGTGTTACAGTCCTTCAGGTTTTGGAAAATTACATACAAACAGCCATTTAATTCATTTTTGATAGAACTCAAGGTTCAGGCCGATAAATGTAATTTTCAAGAAAAAGAGCGAATGATAAGGGATAAATTGTGTTTTCAGTGACAGGGAAACTACAGGAGCTGCTACTTCGAGAAAGAAAACTTAAATTTAGAAAAAGCTGTCGAGATATGTTTGGCTTATGAAGCAACCGTTAATTGTGCTAAAGAGATGTGCGAAGTTGGTTCTGAGAATGTTAATAAGGTGAACATTGGAGAACCAAAACTACAGATGGTTCCTTTAATAAGGATTTTAACGGACTCAAAAAATATGGACAGGTAGCCGTGAAGTGTCGATTTTGTGGTATAAGCATGAATTTGAAAAATCAAAATGCCCCAGCATGGGAAAAGTCTGTGAAGCATGTAAAGGAAGAAACCATTTCAAGGCTGTGTGTAAGAAAACAGTAAAAAATTGTTAAAGAGAAGAACGAAGAGGCAGATGAAGGCTACGATCATTACATGTGGATGGCACCGGTTGCAATGAAAAATTCAAATAGATTAACTGCATTGTTAATTGTAAACGATGCCGAGGTTAGATTTCATTTGGATACGGGTGCTGACGTGAATGCAATATGTCAAAGGTAGTCAAAGGGATCAAGTGCGATACCAACGTCTGTGAAACTCGCCATGTGGAATAAATCCAAGCTTTCGCCCATTGGCGAGACGACATTGAATGTGAAGAACCCCAAAAATGATATTGAAATTAGAAGTGTAATTTTGCCTTCATTGTGGTTTCAAATGACCTAATGTGTTTACTTGGGTCAAAGACATGTCAAGAGATGGGATTCGTGTTTGTTTTGTCAATGGTAAAGCATTTGTTATCAAAAATTGACATAGACCATGAGATGAGCGACCTTGGTGACCTTGGAGGAGGTTAAACTTAATGTAGATTCTACATTACCACCAAGAATATTACCGTGCCGACGTTACCCATTGCATTATCAAAGGTTCAAAAAGAGTTACACTCTCTTGTGAAAAGAGGAGTTTTAATTCCGGAGACTGAACCAACTGACTGGGTTAGTCAAATGGCAGTCAAATAGAGACACATTGGTAAGGATGATAGATTCACTGAAAAATTACCCCGATTCAATTTTAAAGGAAGTAAGAGACGCCACCAGAAACGATGAAGAGCTGCAAGAATTATTGTCTGTAATCAAGGAAGGATGGCCTGATCGCAAAGACAAAATTCCGGAAGTATTAAAGCCTTACTTCGATTTTAGAGATTCCATGAGTTACCAAGACGGCATCATTCTAAAGGGAACTCGTATACTGATTCCTAGTAAACTACGAAATTCCATCAAAACGAAACTTCATGTAGCTCATCTTGGTTACGATAGCATGATGCGACGAGCAAGAGATGCAATATTTTGGCCGGGGATGTCGAAAGAAATAAAGCAAATGGTCAATTCATGTGACATTTGCCAGCAGTATAAACCTCGAAATCAGAAGGAATCTTTGATGGATGTTGATGACGGAGGCAGACCCTGGAATAAAATTGGATTAGATTTGTTTGAGATTGTTGGAAGAAATTATTTAGTCATTGTTGATTATTATTCCTCATTCACTGAAGTAGAGTTTCTAACGTCAACAACTTCAAATCATGTGATAGCGATAATCAAGAAGATGTTTGCTAGATACGGTATTCCTACCCAATTAGTGTCCGATGGAGGACCGCAATTCAGCTCGTTTCAGTTTAAAGTTTTTGTTAAAGAGTGGGGTATAGAGCACAGGATGTCATCTCCGGGACATCCTCAAGGAAATGGGAAGGCTGAAGCGGCAGTTAAAATAGTAAAAAATATGATGCAGAAGACGCATGCAGATGGTAAAGATCAATATTTGGCGTTACTAGAGCTGAGAAATACACCACGTCAAGACTCTAACTTGAGTCCAGCTCAGATGATGTTTGGACGTAAATTACGGTCGATAATTCCTGAAATTATGAAATATTGACAATCCAGTTCTCAAAAAAAAAAGGAAACCCGGAGAGAATCCATAAAGAAATATTATGATAAAACTGCAAGAGATATGACACCATTAAACGAGGGGCAACCTGTATATTATCAAAATCCAGACAAGAAGGGTTGGGAAAAAGGGCTCATTAGCCATGCACAAGGAAACCGATCCTATATAATTGAAGGAAAGGAAGGAGGGATTTATAGAAGAAATAGAATTCATATCCGTCCAACTATACAGGATTCATCGGCAATACCAGAAATGGAAGAAACTAGTAAATTGAGGGAAACCAACGTTAATGATGAACAAACAAGCTATCATCCTATTTGCGACATGCCTAAATTGCCAAGGAGATCAGCTCGTCTGCAAGAAAAGATGAAAGGCGAATAATTTATTGTTTTTATATTTTAATGTTTACAATGTATCCTACTTGTTCCTTATTTTATGTTGTATCAATTTGTTAGTTTCTTATTTTTGTCAAAACCCAAAGAAAGGGGGATGTTTATGTTAACTACTTGTTTAGTTGTTTGTGTACATACTGTTATCTGAAAACAACTTAACTACTCTACTGTAAATATCCAATCTATTGTAACATTACTCGTATGACATTTATCTTTTGTTTACTTAACTATAAAACTGTAAATAAGTTAGTCAGTGTATATCGAAATTCTAAAGGAATAGGAATAAAGCACAGCAAGCAGTATCTGGAGTTTTATATTTCTACCAAAGGAAATCAACACTTGGTACTTTTAGAGAAGAGTCATTATTGAGAATCTCTGAGTCAATAGAAATATTTTTAAGGAAACCAGATCTTAACCTTGACAATTCATCTTATCCCTTGCTTTTAATATAAATCATTCAGTCATTCATTTGTAGTGTAAACTTTCCATCTCTGTCTTTCCCACCATTCTGTTTTTAGTATACGGTTGTAATTTATTTTAAAGATCTTATATGATTTATTTTTTTAGTATGTTGGTGCAATTTATCTTAAAGATTTTAACCATTATCTTATTGTTGCTACTTTTACTCAGCTTTGTCAGCCAATAATTACATAATCTTGTAACTACCATTAAAATACTGTAATGTCTCTTTTAGGCTTGAAAATGTTGTTATGAAGAAACAACGAAACGCGTCGCAATAAAAATGTGGTGTCTCTTAACCTATGCTCTTCTTTTCCTTTCTGAGATTGAGATTGATATATATATTATATATATATATAACATATATATATATATATATATATTAATATAATATATTAATATTATATATATACCTATCATATATATATATATATATTCTATTTATTATATATTTATTACTATTATATATATATATATCTATATATATATATATATATATATTATATATATATATATATATATATATTATATTATATGTATATAGTATCGTATATATATATATATATATATATCCTTATATATATATATATATAATTTATATGTCTGTATCTATATATATTATACTGTATTAATCGTTATATATATATATTTATCTATATTTTATTTATTTTTTTTATATATATAGAGAGAGAGAGAGAGAGAGAGAGAGAGAGAGAGAGAGAGAGAGAGAGAGAGAGAGAGAGAGGCTCAGCAAGTTCAGGCACAGCCTCTTTCTCCTGTGAAATAATGTTGATGGAGTTGAGCCTTCGTGGAAAGCGTCAAAATGATATTTTGGTTTTCATCTCATAAAGACAAAGCAGAGGAAGTGTCCTACATATTTAATGCTTTACGAAACTTTCAGGTTCTTGCCTAATTCCTCGTAATCGAAAAAACGCCTCCGACATTTTTGCCAAAGTGAATAGTTCAACAGCAACAACCTTAATAACGTTGGTTAATAATCTTGCCGTCATTTTGTTATTTACTTTGGCCAAGTTCGGATTCAACTTGAAGCAAGAAAGGTATATTTAATATCTTTTTATTGGAAGAAATAAGATATCTAAACGATTGAATATGCATTTATTCAGGTCAGTCATTTAAAAGTAACTGCTTCCGTGTGGCTTGAGATTTTGATGTATATTCTATTCTTGGTTCAAAATTAATTGAAAAAATCTGATGATTTTATCTCTCTCTCTCTCTCTCTCTCTCTCTCTCTCTCTCTATAAATATATATATATATATTATATATATATATTATATATATATATATATATATATATATATATATATATATATATATAATATATATGGGGTGTAACACGAGTTTGTGCAGCTATTTGGGGAAATGAAAGACAATGTCACTCTGAGCAGAAAATATTCTGTAAACATGCATTTTAAGGCTTCGTTTGTCGGTGAGGTAAATTTTAAACATAACCGTTATCATTAGATGGCAAAGTAAGAGGTGGTCACGTGATGTCGGAGTAGTCTGGGATACAGGGAAGGTAGCTGATAACTTCACTATTTACTCTAAACAGCTTCGCTTTTCCGCCAAGAGAGTGTTCGGGTTACAAGTGTCAGATTCCTTATTCATTTTGTGAGCAAGAAACTGGAGACAATGCCTTACCGTTCCAGTAATGTGGAATATACAGATATAATGTTATCTATGGGTTTTGCAACAATGGAAATCGGCGATTAGGACGATGTGAATAAAACCCTTCCAAATCAAAGATAATCTTTAGATACTGAATAAAGGGGGAAAAATGCAAGTATCATTGAAACCTTCTCCCTCTCCTTTGATGGTATTCACGGGAATCCGATAAAGAAAGAAAAGAAAACCGAATGGAATCGCCCCTCCATCAAAGATAGGCCTATTCATTACACACCGATCAATGATTTTAAACTTATATTCAAAAGTCTCTCCTTCTCCATCAAAAGTATTCATCATACACCAGTCGAAGGGAAAAACACTCCTAAGAATATTATGTCTTCGTCTATGTTAGAAGAAAAAGAAAGAATGGGAACAATATCGAAAATTTACTTTCTTCATTCTTTCTTGAAAAACTATATGTTCATGCGTAATCGAAAGAGGTAAAAATGCTGACGATGTTCAAAGTGCTGACCTTCCCTACCTGCATTTTCTCGTCATCTGACTACAGTCAGTATCACTCATTCAGCATAGGCCTAGTTCTGACACCTGATTCAAAAATTCCGTGGCATTTACACTACTTTCTTGATACATAAAGCTAATCATTAAAATTAGATTACAGTGAAAAGTCTTTTCACAGGTGATTTACCAATTGAAGGGACTGTAATTTTACATTTTTCAAAAACCTGCGAGAAAAAACATTTTAATTAAATAACTATCAATCAATTTGCCTAATGCACTTCATCAACCCTTTCCCCAACCCCCGTACTCCTGACTTCCGTGTTCTATGTTGGTGGGACCAGACCGAAGGAAAACCGGCTATTTTAAATATCAGCCTCACCAATAAACGAAGCCTTAAAATGCATGTTTGTAAAACATTGTTTGCTTAGAATGACGTTTCTTTTCATTTCTCGAAATATTTGCATAAACTCTTGTTACACCCTCTCTCTCTCTCTCTCTCTTTATATATATATCGATATATGAATATATATAGTATATATATATAACTATATATATATATATATATATATATATATATATATATATATATGAATAACTTGATCACGAACTATATAAAAGTGACGCTATGTATAAATACAGGTTTTTTGCCACGAAGGAAAAAATGAAAAAGCGCGAGATAGCCGAGTACTTTCGGTCCTATTCGGACCCTTTACTGAGTAAAGAGTCCGAATAGGACCGAAAGTACTCGGCTATCTCGCTTTTTCATTTTTTCCTTCGTGGCAAAAAACCTGTATATATATATATATATATATATATATATATATATATATAATAATATAATATATATATATATATTATATATATATATATATAATATATAGTAATATGTATATAGAAGATATAATATTTTGTAGTATATTAGATTATTAGATTCCTCCACGAAACTAGTATTTATTTTTTCATTTCTTAATTAATCTTCACGTTCTATTGCTAGCTAACAGTCCTTTATGAACAAAGACAAAAGCATAAAAATCGGCTATCTGCCTATATCTGTCTTCAGGCTGATGACTTTTATCCATCTGAAAAGAAAAGACACTAAAGATGAAAGACCTTTGGAATAAAGTCATTGATTTAATGAAAATAAGTTTCCAGATGTAACAAACGTGGAATCCACGTATAGTCTATAAACGGATACAACTTTTCTAGTTTTCAGTTAATAAAAACTAGTAGTAAACGAAAAATATTAGCGACGATGCTCTTCCATGTCATTACAAACTGCATCACAGCAAAGGTCCTAGCTAAAAGAAACCGGTAGCCTAAGTAGTCGTACTTCGCGCTGGATTTCGCCAATTATCACGTTATGTTTTTATTAAATAGGACTGTAGAATTTACCATTTTTGCAATTTAATTTCCATTTTTACGGCAATCGATGAAAAAACTTGAATTATATAAGGCTTGTCGTTACTTCAGCTGCAATAACGTGCAGAGCAACAATTGATAATTTACAGCATAGTCTCATATGCTTTTCTATATAATCCAGATCTACTGACAGCATTCATGCACACAATAGTGTTTTACAGCTTTGTGAATCAGACTTATAGTTATATCTTCAGTATTTGAGCAGAGGGTCTTTTACTCAAAATCCAGAAATGTTGACCTGCGAATAAGTAATTTATCTTCAAAGCGATCTTTACTTTTAGCATTCTGAATACAGCTTCATCCTCCACCACCACAAAAACTCTACGACATAAGGGGTCGGTTGTTTTCATTCGTCTTCTCCGTTTACTTATATCGAAGCATCTTCCTCTGTTCAACCCACTCTTCTCTGAATTTCCCTTCACTTTAATTACATGATCAGATCTCTCTACCACACCGACAATTCTAATGTCTTCATTTTCTTGCCTCTCTGAAAACTGGTTTTTCGAATTGATTATTTTCTGTATCGAATTCATTCCCGAGTCGACTTGATAACAGATATATTTTCATTCTTTTAATTATTTTAGAGGTTGTCATGACAGAGATTTACCTCCTCATTATTAGCACCAGTGTCCATAACCCTTCAAGAATAAAATTCACTAATTGTTTTGTGAAATATACTAATGACATACTGGTTTTATTCTTAGCTGCCTGGAATGACTGAGACCTGTCAATTTTCTTCAAGTGTGCTCTGTGACAGGCATCAATCTAGATAACTAAGGCTTCTTCATCTGTCCTTCCCAGTAACTCTAATTACTTTTCACCCTCATTGTAGGCGATTTTCCAACGGCAGATCATGACAACAACCTTAGAATTTTAGGTACCGTATCTTGAAAGCAATCTAAATTAGTATGAGTTGTAATGCATTAACTTGAACTTTGCTGAGTGGTTTTATGAAAGTGGTTCTTAATAGACGGTTTTAGATACTCTATAAATAAGACTAAATATGACTACATAAGCATGACACCGTGAATTGGATGCCATCATTACCTAACTTTTCTTTGACTTGTTTATCCAAGTGAGAATAATTGGAATATCTTTCCTAGAACAATTCTCTACGACAATGAAGCCTTTCAATAATTATGGATATAAAGAGAAAAACATCGATATCAAACCCTCCATTGTTTTCTCTGCTGTTTTCCAAGACTTTTCTCATAACAGCTTCATAACTTGAAGAAGGTGAAGGTTCATCTAGATGGCTATTCTTTAATTTCCTTTGCTCAGCATAAAAAACTGTCTACAGGTTTTTAGAGTTCCTGTAATGAATATACTATTTATTTCCTCATACTTTTGTTGAATTTATTACTGAAAGACGGCACCGATGTAGAGTGAAGCCCCATTTTTCCTGTTACGCTTTTTGCAACATCATTAGTGTGTCCGTAATGCTGCAAAAACCGTTACCGACCATTAGCTAACTATATTTTACTTACTCTAGCTCTACTTTTTCTTTATTACAGAGGCAAAGATATTATTATTTTCTTGTATTTCTTTTTGGTCTATCACAGTCCTCAAATTCGACTGGGTGGCATTTTTATAGTGTGGAGTTCCGGGCTTGCATCTTGCCTCCTTAGAAATCCATCACTCTTCTTACTATGTGCGCCGTTTCTAGGATCACACTCTTCTGCATGAGTCCTGGAGCTATTTCAGCTTTTCAGGGATCTTGGATTCGTGTCTAGTGTTCCAATGATTATGGGTACGATTTCCACTGGCATATCCCCTATCCTTCTTATTTCTATTTTCAGGTCTTGATACTTATCTATTTTTTCCCTTTCTTTCTCTTCAATTCTGGTGTCCCATGGTATAGCGACATCAATGAGTGATACTTTTTTCTTGACTTTGTCAATCAACGTCACGTCTGGTCTGTTTGCACGTATCACCCTATCCGTTCTGATACCATAGTCCCACAAGATCTTTGCGTGATCGTTTTCTATCACTCCCTCAGGTTGGCGCTCGTACCACTTATTACTGCAAGGTAGCTGATGTTTCTTGCACAGGCTCCAGTGGAGGGCTTTTGCCACTGAATCATGCCTCTTTTTGTACTGGTTCTGTGCAAGTGCCGGGCATTCGCTTGCTATGTGGTTTATGGTTTCATTTTTCAGATTGCACTTCCTACATATGGGAGAGATGTTATTTCCGTCTATCGTTCTTTGAACATATCTGGTTCTTAGGGCCTGATCTTGTGCCGCTGTTATCATTCCTTCAGTTTGCTTCTTTAGCTCTCCCCTCTGTAGCCATTGCCACGTGTCATCGCTGGCTAGTTCTTTAGTCGGTCTCATTTATTGTCCGTGCATTGGTTTATTGTGCCAGTCTTCTGTTCTGTCTGTCATTCTCCTGCCTCTGTATATTTCTGGGTCTTCGTCTACTTTTATTAGTCCTTCTTCCCATGCACTCTTTAGCCACTCGTCTTCACTGGTTTTCAGATATTGCCCCAGTGCTCTGTTTTCGATGTTGACGCAGTCCTCTATACTTAGTAGTCCTCTCCCTCCTTCCTTTCGTGTTATATATAGTTTGTCCGTATTTGCTCTTGGGTGTAGTGCTTTGTGTATTGTCATATGTTTCCTGGTTTTCTGATCTATGCTGCGGAGTTCTGCCTTCGTCCATTCCACTATTCCAGCGCTGTATCTGATTACTGGCACTGCCCATGTGTTTATGGCTTTTATCATATTTCCAGCGTTGAGTTTTGACTTGAGTATCGACTTGAGTCTCTGCATATATTCTTTCCTGATCGTGTCCTACATCTCTTGGTGTTTTATATCCCCTCCTTCCATTATTCCCAGGTATTTGTATCCTGTCTCATCTATGTGTTTGATGTTGCTCCCATCTGGTAGCTTTATCCCTTCAGTTCTTGTTACTTTGCCTTTTTGTATGTTGACTAAGGCGCATTTTTCTATTCCAAACTCCATCCTGGTGTCCCCAGATACAATCCTTACAGTCTGGATTAGGGTATCTATTTCCTTGATGCTCTTACCATACAGCTTGATGTCGTCCATGAACATCAGATGGTTGATTCTGTTGCCTCTTTTCTTGAGTTGGTACCCGGCATCTATCTTCTGTAGTACTTTTGTCATGGGAATCATGGCTACTACGAAGAGTAGTGGGGACAGTGAGTCGCCCTTGAAGATCCTCTCCTGATATTAACCTCTTGCTAGTCTTATTCTAGAGCTTGTAAGTATTGTATTCCAGTTGCGCATTGTATTTCTGAGGAAGCTGATGGTGTTTTCCTCTGCCCCATATATTTTCAGGCATTCTATTAGCCATTCTATTTATTATTATATTAATATTATTATTTATTATTATTATTATTATTATTATTATTAATTATTATTATTATTATTATCATTATTATTATTATTATTATTATTATTATTATTATTATTATTATTATTATTATTATTATTATTATTATTTTGGACTATCACATTCCTCAAATTCGACTGGGTGGTACTTATAGTAGTGTGGAGCTCAGGTTTGCATCCTGCCTTCTTAGAAGCCCATCACTTTTCTTACTATGTGCGCTTTTTCTAAGAGCACACTCTTCTGCATGAGTCCTGGAGCTACTTCAGCCGCTAGTTTTTCCAGATTCCTTTTCAGGGATCTCGGGATCGTGCCTAGTGTTTAATTATGGGTACATGGTAATGCGACATCAATGAGATACTTTCTCCTTGATTTTATCAATCAATGGCACATCTGGATTATTTGCATGTATCACCCTATCTGTTCTGATACCATAGTCCGAGAGGATCTTTGCCTGATCGTTTTCTATCATTCCTTCAGGTTGGTGCTTGTACCACCTATCACTGCAAGGTAGCTGGTGTTTCTTGCACAGGATCCAATGGAGGGCTTATGCCACGAGTCATGCCTCTTTTTGTACTGGTTCTGTGCAAGTGCCGGACATTAGCTTGCTATGTGGTTTATGGTCTCTTTTTTTTCATATTGCACTTCCTGCATATGGGTGTGATGTTATTTATTTCCATCTATCGTTGTATGAACATACCCAGTTCTTAGGGCCTGATCTTGTGCCTCTGTTATCATCCCTTATGTTTCTTTCTTGAACTCTCTCATCTGTACCCATTGCCATGCTTCATTGCTGGCCAGTGCTTTAGTCTGTCTCATGTATTGTCCACGCATTGGTTTGTTGTGCCATTCCTCTGTTCTGTTCGTCATTCTCCTGTCTCTCTATATTTCTGGGTCTTCATCTACTTTTATCAGTCTTTCTTTCCATGCACTCTTGAGCCACATGTCTTCACTGGTTTTCAGATGTTGCCCCAGTGCTCTGTTCTTGATGTTTATGCAGTCCTCTATGCTTAGTAGACCTCTCCCTCCTTCCTTCGTGTTATGCATAGTCTTGTCTCCACATTTGCTCTTGGGTATAGTGCTTTGTGTATTGTCTTATTGTTTCATAGCTTTCTAGTCTATGCTGCGTTGTTCTGCCTTCGTCCATTCCACTACTCCTGCGCTGTATCTGATTACTGGTACTTCCCATGTGTTTATGGTTTTTATCATAATTCCGGCGTTCAGTATTGACTTGAGTATCGCCTTAAGTCTCTGCATATTCTTTCCTGATCGTCCTTCATCTCTTGGTGTTTAATATCCTCTCCTTGCCCTTCCATTATTCTTAAGTATATGTATCCTGTCTCATCTATGTGCTTGATGTTGTTCCCATCTGGTAGCTTTATCCCTTCAGTCTTTGCCCTTTTGTATGCTGACCAAGGCACATTTTGCTATTCCAAACTCCATCCTGATGTCCCAAGATACAATCCTTACAGTCTGGATTAGGGTATCTATTTCCTTAAAGCTCTTACCATACAGCTTGATGTCGTCGATGAACATCAGATAGTTAATTCTGTTGCCTCTTTTCTTAAATTGGTACCCAGCATCCATCATCTGCAGTACTTTTGTCATGGGAATCATGGCTACTACGAAGAGTAGTGGGGACAGTGAGTCGCCTTGGAAAATCCCTCTCCTGATATTAGCCTCTGCTAGTCTTATTCCAGAGCTTGTAAGTATTGTATTCCAGTTGCGCATTGTATTCTTGATGAAGCCGATGATGTTTTCCTCTGCCCCATATACTTTCAGGCATTCTATTAGCCATGTGTGTGGTATCATGTCGAAGGCGTTCTTATAGTCAATCCATGACATACGTAGGCTGGCTTTCCTTCTCTAACTGTTCTTTATTACCCTTTTGTCTATCAGGAGCTCGTCGTTTGGGCCCTACACTTCCTTCTAATCGTAAATCAGCCTTCAAGGAAAAAGAATGGTAAGAATTGATATCACCATTCTTTTTAACAGATTATTATTATTAATATTAGGATATGAGAAGAACCATATTCAATTTACGGGAAAAGGTAATAGAATACTGACGAGGATTTAAAATGTCCGAAGCAACTGTCGAGCGACGGATAATTTGCGAAATGTCAAAATGAACTGTTGCCCACGACAGAAGTGCATTGGAGAGAGAGAGAGAGAGAGAGAGAGAGAGAGAGAGAGAGAGAGAGAGAGATAAGTGGGGGGGGGCAGGGGGGGGGGGGAGATGGAGGAGGGGGTATTTTGTGGAAGGGAGTGGGGACAACTCTCCAAGGTTAGCCATAAGGTAAAAACTTCCAGGTAGACGTAGGGAGATATTCATAGTTATATATTTCAGTAATTTACTGTATTGTATTCTCTTCTTGTCAAAATACATTCTGGAATGAATATTAGACTGTTCCTGTATTTTTTTCCTTTAAGTTTTTTATTCAATAAGGGTATTCTGCAATGCTAACGAGGCAGGAGCGTATATAATTCAGAAATATCAAGCTAACTGGCCGTCAGTAACAGCATTATACTGGAAGTAAATTGAAAAAAGACTTCATTATCTTGGTACGTATTTACCACGTATTAAATCTGAGATTATTCAAAATCCTGAAAAGTTATTTTACGTGAGTTGTTCTTCCAAAGTTGTATTTAATGTTCATTGGTCATTTCAGCACATGAAGTATTTTGCCATAGGGTTATCTGATGTTTTGTAATGGCTTGTTACATATAATTTTTGTGTTTATCGCCAAGACAACTCACAAAAATATGAAATCTTGTTGTGGGGAAACTAGAGGAGAAATAATTGTATAGTAATGTATTCAGTAAAGACGAAACGACAATTACGTTAAGAAAAATAATCATTTATGAAAAGACTATCATGATTTATATTATCTTTCTGAGTTATATTATAGTCGCTGGCTTAAATTTCCTCATGAATAACCGAAACATAAAGGTTGATACAAATTACTTCATTATTTTTATTTACTTCGTGTTTCAGTAAATATTCAAAGTACCGTAGATGAATGCGTACCAAATGCCTATACATTACTTTCATCATTAGTATCGGTACTAGATAGAGTATTAGTAGTAGTAGTAGCAGTAGTTATAGTAAACAATAGTGAGTGATATCAGTTGCCTGAAAACTCATTCAAACGGAGCAGTCTATTACACTAAATTTAGTGGATGAATAAAAAACTGACGTATATTGTAATGAAATTACCACCGATGCACAAGTGCATTTCTCTCTCTCTCTCTCTCTCTCTCTCTCTCTCTCTCTCTCTCTCTCTCTCTCTCTCTCAGTCTCGGTTTATCTCGTTCTTCCACCTAATTGTGCTCTTATACGAGTTTCTTATAGTTTTCCTCAATAGAAACCGTATGTGACTTTGTGACACTCGCTTTCCTTTTAAATTCTTAATAAAAACAGACCTGCGTGATCTTTGTCAGCCAATTATAAAAACGTCAACACTTTGCAAATCACGTTGTTTTAACAAGCATAGTATATTTACCCATTACTCAAAAAGAAAATGTTGACCTTTTGTGCAACGTACAGTCAACTAGTGGGGAATTGGCGGCTGCTAGCAAAGTTCTCTTGTGCAAAAGAATGATTTTTTTCTTCACAGGCTGCATGCACTCATTTTAATGCTTTTTTTTCTAACTTTCGAAATAGCAGGAGACTAAACTCATTAGTTGTATGTTATGCGGAGAGAGAGAGAGAGAGAGAGAGAGAGAGAGAGAGAGAGAGAAAGAGAGAAATCCTGGTACATTCCGAATCCAAAGCATCTCTCCCAGCACTGACAAATGCCAAAGTGCGAATATGACTCAGGTAAACACAGAAAGTTAAGCAGTGCCATAAAAAAGTGGAGACAACAACGTAATTGCCCTCATTTCATATTCTATTAATGGAACTTATTATCAAAGCAACATTTCTGCTCTAAATGTTTTTCGAGTCACGCCGTCAAACAACCAATTAAAAATTAGAAGCTTTGAAGAACTTATTTAGATCTTACTAAGAATTGCCAGTCTATACTTCTGCGCCGCGTATATATGATTCGGTAAAATATTATTATAGCTCAATAATTATTCGCTTAACAATAGCTATCTTTCAAAGCCAAAAATTACACGATAAATTATAAGACAAACAGCCTAATTCATTGTAAGGTTGCATAATAGAAGATAATCATCAGATAAATTGTAATTTGAATTACATTCAGATTTAACGACAAATATGATCTACTCGTTAAAATTATTACGTAATATATATATATCTATATATATATATATATAGATAAGATATATATATATATAGATATATATATATACATATATAATATTATATATATGTGGATATATATATATATATATGTGATATATATATATATATATATCTATAGATATATATATATATATATATATATCTATATATATATATATATATATATGTATATGTATATATATAATATATATATATAATATATATATATATATATATATATATATTATTTCACACTTTGTCCCATTTGTGAACAGTTCAGGAATTTCTAAAAGAAGAAAAAAATCAATTAATGCTCCACTGAAGAGCTTTGTGTGAGACGTTTCGATGGTAATGATAGTTTCACATAACATCAGTAACGATCTATACTGTTATTTATATATATATATATATATATATATATATATATATATCCTATATATATATATATACATATATAATATATATATATATATATATATATATATATATATATATATATATATATATATAGAAGAAAATTATTATCTGAATCCCTTGTTTGTCATCCTTTCTGAAAGATTTGTTCTCGGAAAAGCTTTTAGAAAATGATAAAGCGTTTCACTGACTACAGATATTGAAGTGATGGCACAAATTTGAGGCATTTTTGTTTATATTTAACTTCAAGACATACTTAGATCTATATTTACTGAGAATTCCTCTTCGAATTACTTACTGACCATCCACTCTTCTGGGTGGTCATGAAATATGAAAAATGTTATGTGAAACTATCATTACCATCGAAACGTCTCACACAAAGCTCTTCAGTGGAGCATTAGTTGATTTTTTTTTCCTTTTAGAAATTCCTGAACTGTTTACAAATGGGATAAAGTGTGAAATAAAATACAGACGATTTTCATTATTTAATTTTCAGCAGTAGCTTTTGTTCATACGGGACTATGAAACAAATACTGTATTGATTACTTCTTTGCGTTTTGTGTCCTGTATAGAGAATACCCTAATTTGCTAACTCAGTTGTTAATAAGCCTCAATACATGTCATTACTATTGTCCATTGGAATTGAATGTTTTTTTTTTTTAGTTAATACGTCTAGCCTCGTTTATCAATAACCGGGAAAAGTTCATTTGCAAATATATATCAATAATATGACTGCTACTTGTAGAAAGTCGTTTTTCTCAAATTTCCTTTCCCTTTATGTCAAACTCATTATACAACAAATAAGTAAATAAATATATAAATATTTAGATAAATAAATTGTATTTATCATACAATGGACAACTCTGCAGTAGAAAGATATTTCTCAGTATATTTTTGAGACTTATTAATATTCGCTTTAAGACATCGCCTACTTCAGACTATTTACAACGACCCCAGAAAGTAAGCAATACATTACCTTTATATTCCCACCCAGTATACATTACAAACATGCAAATAGCTCCAGGAGATCTGGAGGCTTCATTCAGGTCACGCACAGAGTCAAAAGCCTCTTTGAAAAAGGCCGAAACCTGAATCATATGTCACAGACAGGAATGTTAAGATGTCAGCGTCTCAGAGGGCGACATCAGGTATGACGGAGCAAAGGTCCTTTGGAATAAAGTCATTTCCTTTCGTGAAGACTGTTTTCATACGTCATAAGGACGTCGTCATGAAATGAGCAGATATAGTAGTTTTAGTTTTTTTAGCTTTCTGTAAAAGAAAGCTATTGAGATGGCTTTGTCTGTCCGTCTTCAGACCTTAAAAACTACTGACGCTAGAGGGCTGCGAATTGTCAAGTTTATCATCCACCCTCCAATCATCAAACATATCAAATTGCAGCCCTCTAGCAGTAGTGGTTTGTATTTTAATACCAAATTGCAGCCCTCTAGCCACAGTAGTTTTAATCTTAATACCAATTGCATCCCTCTAGCCACAGTAGTTTTTATCTTATCTAAGGTTAAAGTTAGACATACTCGACGTTCGGCAACTATATAGGACAGGCTACCATCGGGACGTGATTAAAGTTTCATGGGCCGTAGTTCATAAAGCATTATACCGAGGCCAGCGAAAGTTAGATCTATTTTAGGCGGCCTTGATTATAAGTTTTACGGAAAATCTTTGCATTTTTTATTTGTTATTAAGGGGCTCGAGACGGGGTGAATAGCTGTTTATCAATATGAAAAGCCTTCTAGCTTTCAGGAAGTCTCTAGGGATGAGGTTGCCAGCCCAGTACCGTTTTCTGGAGTCAAGCAGTTTGTGATAATCCATACACAGCTGAGTTGAACGTTGGGGAGGTAGTTCAGGATTGTAGCACGTATTTTGCAGTGCTATGCCACTTACAAATATACCTATTATTACTTTGGGATAAATACCACGCAGTAAACCCCCAGAGCTCCATCCATTTCGCACAATTACAAACTGCTTCATTAACTCTATACAGCAAAGACTCGAGGTTTGATGACATTAATTAATCTGGGTTAATCCTTTATATACCTAATAATTCGATGAGAAATTTTGAGTCAGTGATCACACAGAAAGGTGATTTTTTTTTTGTATAACAACAGGAATCCTCATATACACATTCTTGGTAAATATAGCAAGGTGCGATAAAAGCGCTGAATTAAAAGCTATGACTTAGTTGATACAGAGCGAAAAGTGTTCCTTCTTGTTTCCACTCTTTTCATTACTTTTTATTTATTTGTTATTTAATCCTTATCTTGTCATCCCCGGTGCATAAATAGTCTTATTAAGAGGCTGTTATATTATCAAATCATCAAATGATACTTGTGAGAGGTGTTTATGATCGATTTAAAATGTCTTACCTTTTTAATATGGAAAGGAAATTAACAAAAGAAACGAATTATATTCATGAGAAGGTGATAAGAAAGTCTTTTCAAGTCGAATTTTAGTGCAAGAATACAGTAGGAAGTTCATTAAAAAATATTATTCGGTACAGTAATCATAAGAAGAAAATTCATACTTATTTCTAGCGAAATATATCCGGAATAATTGTTTATCAAGTGTCTAATGGAATGTTCGCTGAGTCGTGAATAATTCCTTTCAAC
>NC_061100.1:143540696-143545696 GCF_015104395.2 Macrobrachium nipponense | reverse complement strand
GATTCATTTAATATTAATATATATATTAAATATATATATATATATATATAAATATATATATATATATATATATATGTGTGTGTATATATCATATATATATATACAATATATATATATATATATATATATAATATATATATATATATATATATATATAATATATGTGTGTATACATATACATATATATATATATATATATATATATATATATATATATATATATATATATATATATATATAATATATATATATATATATATATATTATATACATATATCAAAACGATATATATATATATATCTTATCTATATATATATTTATATATATATATATATATATATATATATAGATGCATATATGTATATATATATATATATATATATATATATATATATATATATATATATATATATATATATATATATTATAGTATATATATATATAGATATATATATATATATATATATATATATATATATATATATATATATATATACATATATATATATATATATATATATATATATATATATATATATATATATATATATCAAAACGGAAAAGCACAGGGGTTGTGATTGACATTTTAACAGGAAGTATGGTATATCTATATACTACTAATTATATATATATATATAATATATACTACTATATACTATATATATCTACGTGTAGAGCTAAAAGCTTTTGTGTTTAAACATTTACCTATTATAATATTTACATATTATTTTCACGATAGCGCGCATATCCACATCAAAATCCAATCGTTTAGGTTTTTTAAATATTCATGAAAGAAAAATGAGGAGACGAATAAAAAAATTTCATAATTACCATCATGGTTTTGAAATCCATTTAACTCTGTGAGACTATATTTCAGTTTGAGACATAAACAAAAGATGAAATAGTTTTTTTGATATGATACACATTTTAAATAAACAGTTTTGTAAAAATACGAACTCTCGACTTTACAATATACACATTTTGATTTCATATGCCAATGAAACTGACATGCGTTAAGCATTTCAGAATAGGCCTAAAGACAAAATAATTGTAGCATAAAATACGTTTACTACAAATATAAAGGTAACGAATTATTTGGCATGAGTTAAAAATTTCAATTGGGACCTATGAGACAATTCTAACATGGAATAAGTTTTCTACATGTAAAATTAAGAATGATCGTTGAAGTAAGGTAAACACGATTTTTTTTTTTTTTTTTTGATTGCCAAGAGACGTAGAAGAAATTCTATAATGAGTTCAACTCACAGAAAAAAAGAAAAAAGAAAAACTGGTTTTCTTCTATTTCACACTAACACACTCGTCACAATTGAACTTTAAGCGCTACGCTGAACACGCCACCTTGACAATCATTATGATATAACTCTTGAGCGTTGATATAGCACGCTGCTTTATTTTTCACCACACAACAAATATGATCTCACGCTTAAAACAGCATGATGGCTTTTGACCCAAAATCACTTTCTTCGTGTCAACTTTTCTGAAAACTTCATTTCACCTCCTGGCTATCTATGACTTCATTTTAAGCTAAGACGACTTAAAGTTCAGGTTTCCTTGGGTGTTATCTCACAATTTCCTCAAAAGCAGAGGACGTAGCCGATGACATTCGGGGCAAATGAGGTCAGGAGTAGTGACAGCGACGACAGAGCAGAGCCTCGCACATGATCTGTTCACTTCTCACGTTATCGGTGCTTCGAATCTCGAGTGAATCCGGTTCGAAACGATGAGGCCGAATGAAGCATATTCTAAACAAACGTGTTTCTATTTAAAGATCCAACATCTAACAGCTAAGTACTCAGTTTCCACTCGTCATTCACCAGAATAAGGTTCGTGACTATGAATGGCGACTGCTACACACAGTAGTTTCAGAGCAATGTTGCCATATTCAGTGCACCACCAAGTGAACAATTAGACTCCTCTTTTCTGCTTCGCGAAGCGTCTCATCACATTCCGTTCCAGGTGCGATTGCTGAGCTGTTGAAAAATATACGCTACTATATATCAATATTGAGAGATGTGTTTCCATTGCACGGTATTGATCAGTAGATCCGAGAGAATTTTGACACTGTGGGAAGGCTGTGGTATACAAAAATCTCACCTCACGAATAGAAGCAACGAGGAACAGCGGAATACAAACACGCAGACGGTTTAGAAAAACAAAACAAAAATCTACCCTGTGTATAAGGAATCACAACGTGATTGCAGCTCAGTTATCGGTGATGTATTTACAAGACGAGGAGGGCGCCATTTGGCATTTCTAGTTATTGATTATCGTCATTATATATATCTATATATTTTATGTTCACGCACGCCTCATGACATCACAGCTTAAACTAATGATAACACAATACTCGCAATATTCGACAAAACACGGGAGACCGCGCAGTCTCTTACGATGTAGGGTATAGAAGCTTATATAAAAAAAAAACCGGGAAGATTTCTCCGAACGTCAGGAGAGACTCAGAAAGGAAGAAAGTAACCGGAATTACCATATACGCAAACACGATCCACTATACGAGTAGCGTAGCCCAACTCTACAGTAATGAGGCGGGCCGATACACATTCATAATGTTATATTCATTTCCATGCCAGCGTTATAACCAAGGTGACAGAACTGTCACGCGGAGAAGCTGCACGGACAGAATAGCTGCCGAAGCCATCAGGAATGTTGAGGGTCTGGCACTGTGACCTGTTGGAGAAATAAAGGAATTCGTTATTCTTGGGTATTTTGAGGTGAAAATAAAAGAAAAGTACATTTGCATCCGACAGAGGAAAGGGTATTGCATTTTACTGTTCATTTGCATATCATATCTGTACACAAACACACATACAAAGAAATACAATAAAGTCTGACAAAAGTAAGACACAGGGAGTTGATGTGATTATATTGCTGAATGCTGCAGCATCATTGGAGGTAATATGCCTAAGTTGCTGACCAGATTTCGTAAGGTATATTGGGGTGAAGAAAAGGTCCCCGTGGAATGGTGAGATAAATCAATTTTCCATTTACTTAAATTGAAGCTGATTTAGGAAGCTGTGATAACTTTAGTGATATAAAGTTATCTGATATACAGGTAATGGTGTATGGTAGGATTCTGATTACTAGAATAATTGATATGGCCAAAACTCGGCTAGTTATGGAATTATAGATAAAGAAAAGCAGCACTTATGAATTGCGTTTCCCAACTAATAATTTTATGGGTAAAGAACAGTTATATGTATATGTGTGTGTATAATATATAATATATATATATATATAGTTATATATATATATATATATATATATGTATATATATATATATATATATATATATATATATATATATATATATATATATACATATATACATATACAATAAATAACGAAAGTCCACGTGCTTAAGAATATCATAAAATCCACGTAAGGAGGCGAGTGAAAAACGGTACTTGTAACAAGTACTTGTTCCAAGTTCATATGTGTTTTATATATAGATATATTATATATATATATATATATACTATATATATATATATATATATTATATATATACATATATATATATATATATATATATTATTATACCTATATATATAATATATATATATATTAAACATATTGAACTTGGAACAAGTACTTGTTACAAGTACCGTTTTCACTCGCCTCCTTATATATATATATATATATATATATATATAATATATATATATATATATATATAATATATTATATATATATATATATATATAATAACATATATATATTATATAATATATTATATATGATATATATATATATATATATATATAAACTCTCAAACCTAAAGTACTAAACACATACACATGGAGAAAATGGACAGGAATAGCTAGGTAAATGCTAGCAATGGTAATATTCCCTGAATACTTTCACGTAATTACATCTGTATCCCAGGATATTTCATGGCCTACTGCAAACGCCTGTACTGTGATAGCTATTCTAAAAAATTTTGATCTTTTCCCTTTAGCCACAGGACAAGTGCTTGTATTAATCCTCTGCTTGTAAAACAGCCAAATCGAAGGACCATGCTTGGAGACCTTCAGTAATGCCATTATTACAGACTCGGTGATCACATTAACAGACGTCAGAAATTAGTTGATAAATGCCCGAGGTAACATGAATCATGTTAAAAATTGAATCTGCACCGCATAAAAGCGTCTTTGGGCAGGAAGAACAGGGTTTTATTGGAAGGGAGTATACTGTCCGGAAACTTTCTGAAGTAACCCTTGGCAATAAACGTCCGTTTTATACGTACTACCGCTGACGCTACACTTTCCAGCATTTACCCCTGACTTACTCTTGGCTGGTAATGGTATTTCGATTAACTGTACTGTATCATCTCTCTCTTCTCTCTCCCTCTCTCTCGCTCTCTCTCTCTCCTCTCTTTCTCTCTCTCTCCTCATCTCTCTCCTCTCTCTCTCTCTCTCTTTATATATATTATTAATTAAGCACGTGGACTTTCTTTCGTGTATATATATTATATATTATATATATAATATAATAATAAAATATATATTATATGTATATGTATAGATTATATTATAGATATGATTTATTTTATTTGATATATTGTATAATTATTATATAATATATATATATATAATATTTTTAAAAATATATATATCCTATATATATATGTATATATATAATATATACTATATATAATAACACGTCGAGCTACGAGGGCTACAAGTGTCCTTTAATATCTAATTCGCTTTACCTCGGATTAGTATATTTTCATATATGTCAACCGAAGGGGGATTTTTTAGTCGATAAGAAACTTGTCGGCACACGGGCGCGAACCAGATATTAAAAGACATTTGTAGCTCGATGTATGTATATGAAGCACGGTAATGTGATATGACTCATACATCCTTTATATATATATATATATATATATATATATATATATATTATATCATATATATATATATATATACATATGTATATATATATATATATATTATAAA